>NW_012116599.1:7503395-7551604 GCF_000951035.1 Colobus angolensis palliatus
TCCAAAGGACGCTTTGTAGCCAGGTAGAGTTCGGTTTCCGTTTCCACCTATAGGCGAGAGAAAGGCAATGGGAAACCCCCAATCCAAAATACCTAGAGACTCCCCTTTAGGGTGTCTTCTAAAAAATCTCAAAACTTTACAATTAGAACAAGATCTTAGGTGAAAGCAACTGGTGTTCCTCTCCACTGTGGCGTGGCCACAATATAAATTAGACAACCAGTCTCAATGGCCGCCTGAAGGCACTCTAGACTGTAACATTTTAATCGACCTCAGTAATTTCTGCCAACGCTTAGGCAAGTGGTCCAAAATTAACTATATACAAGGATTTTGGGCCTTGCATTCTCGTCCGGACTTGTAGCCAGTGTTCCTTGGCCCAAGTCATGCTGGCTAAGGACGCAGGCCTAACAAAGTCCGAAAAGGAGGAGTCATCCTTCCTGTCTGACTTGCCAGAAGACCTTACTTCCCCTCCCTCCTTACCACTCCCGCCGTATACTCCACCTCCCCCTTCCGCTCTGGCCCCACCTTCCCTCTCAACTCCACCTTCCCCTTCCACTCCCGCTGTTGTTCCGCCGTCCTCCTCAGTCCCTCCCACCATTGTTGAGGCTGCACCTCCCTCCAACCCCTCGGCACTTCCGCCTGGTCACCTTAGTTTGCCTATATCTGCCCATACCCGCTCTAAAGATTGCCTAACTACCCCTGCTCCTACTCCCACCCTATCCAACAACCCCCCTGTGGTCTTAGCACCCTTGCATGAGGTGGCCGGAACAGAGAGCATGGTTAGAGTTCATGTTCCCTTCTCACTAGCAGATCTTTCAAAAATTGAAAAACGTTTAGGAGATTTTTCTGCCAATCCTGCAATTTACACCAAAGAATTTAAGTACCTTTGCCAGGCCTACGATTTAACCTGGCATTATCTCCATGTTGTTCTTACCTCTACTCTAAACCCTGAGGAGCAAGAGCGCATCCTAGCGGCCGCCAGGCAGCATGCCAACCAACTACACTTAACAGACCCCGCCTTCCCAGTAGGGGAACAAGCAGTCCCCTCTATAGACCCAGACTGGGACTATCAAATGGGCCAGCCAGGCCACCAAAGATGAGATATGATGACTCAATGTCTTCTGGCCGGTATGCAGGTGGCCTCAAATAAGGTAGTAAATTTTAATAAACTAAAAGAAATTATTCAAGATTCAGATGAAAATCCGGCCACATTTCTAAACAGGCTAACTGAAGCATTAACTTAATACACTCGGTTAGACCCAGCTTCCCCAGCCGGGGCCACTATTCTAGCATCATATTTTATTTCACAATTGGCCTCAGATATTCGGAAAAAACTCCAAAAGGCAGAGGACGGACCCCAAACTCCTATTCAAGATCTAGTCAAGTTGGCCTTCAAGGTCTATAACTCCAGAGAGGAAACGGCTGAGGCCCGATGACAGGCCCGCCTAAAGCAGAAGGTACAGCTCCAGACTCAAGCCTTAGTTGCTGCTTTGCAGCCTAACCTTAACCCAAAACCGGAGAGCAAAACCCCCAGAGGTTCAAAGACAGCAAAAGGGGCTTGCTATAAATGCAGTGATCCAGGGCATTGGGCTGATAACTGTCCCCAGAGTCCCCAGCCGCCTAGGCCAACGTGGCCGTGCTACAAGTGTGGAGTAGCTGGACACTGGGCTACAAAGTGTCCTAACCCTCGTCTGCCAACAACTCCTTGTCCAGTGTGCCAGGAAGAAGGGCACTGGAAATCAGACTGCCCCACCCTGAAAACAGGCATGGCGCCTCAACGTGATGTCCCTTCTCAGGACCCTGGGAGCTCCTTCCAGCTCTTACATCTGGACGACAACTGAAGGTGCCGGGACTCGGGGACACCCATCACCCTCGCCAAGCCATGGGTAACTCTGCTGGTAGCAGGTAAGACAATTAATTTTTTAATCGACAGTGGGGCTACCTACTCTATTTTGCCGTCTTTCAAAGGGCCTAGCCTTCCCTCCAATATTTCTGTTGTAGGAGTCAATGGCTCCCCGTCCAGCCCTCAGAAAACTCTGCCTCTTAATTGCTGCCTGGCCAACAACTATTTTGTGCACTCGTTCCTCATCATCCCCTCATGCCCCACTCCTCTACTAGGCCGAGATGTCTTAAGTCAACTGAAAGCCTGTATCTCCTTTCCTACTAGCGCCCCCCACCCCACCCGCCATCTGCTTCTAGTATTGACTAACTCAAATGACTCCAACAAGCCTACTAACCCTTTCCCTGATTTCCCCATTCCGGTAGACCCCCAAGTGTGGGACACCTCCACTCCTGTCGTGGCGGACCATCATCCACCAATACTTATAAAACTTAGAAACCCATCTCAGTTTCCAACTCGCCCACAGTTTTCTCTCTCTCCACAACACCTACGTGGACTAAAACCAATCATTACCAGGTTACTCAGCCAGCACATCCTCACCCCCACACATTCTCCCTGAAACACCCCAATCCTACCTGTAAAGAAGGCGGATGGAACTTTCCGGTTAGTGCAAGATCTTCATCTTATCAACGAGGCTGTTTGCCCCACCCATCCAGTAGTCCCCAATCCTTATACCCTTCTTTCTCTCCTCCCACCTAACACAACACTCTTTACTGTGCTAGATCTAAAAGATGCATTTTTCTCTATTCCCTTACATCCAGATTGTCAGTTTCTCTTTGCTTTTACACGGGAAGACCCAGACACCCATACCTCCACCCAACTGACATGGACAGTGCTTCCCCAAGGGTTCTGAGACAGCCCCCATTTCTTTGGGCAGGCCCTAGCAAAAGACTTAGTCTCTTGTCCTCTTACCAATAGTGAAATTCTCCAATACATAGATGACCTTTTACTCTGTAGTCCCACGAGGCAGGACTCTCTTTTAGACACTGCAATCCTCCTTAATCATCTAGGATCCAAAGGTTACCGAGTATCCAAACACAAAGCTCAACTCTCACAACAATGTGTTATATATTTAGGTATTGAAATCACTCCTACGATGCGCTCACTTACCACAGACCGTTTAACTCTAATACAAAATCTTTCTCCTCCCCAAGACACTAAGGAAATCCAATCCTTCCTAGGCCTAGTGGGGTTTTTCAGACACTGGATCCCTAATTTTGGAATCTTAGCTAAACCTCTATATGCAGCCGTTAAGGAGACTCCCCAAGGACCTTTGTCTAACCCGAAGTTAATCTATAAACATTTCACTTACTTAAAAAACTGTCTTCTCTCACACCCTACTCTCTCACCCCCAGACTTCCAATGTCCCTTCCAGCTTTTCACGGATGAAAGACAAAAAGTTGCTGTTGGCCTTTTAGCCCAACCTATAGGCACCACCTAACGCCCCGTGGCATATTTATCTAAACAACTAGATCCCACCATCCAAGGATGGCAGCCCTGCCTTCGGGCCCTAGCAGCAGCAGCCTGCCTAACCCAGGAAGCAAAGAAACTCATTAGAGGTTGTAACCTAACAGTCTTCTCTACTCATCGCCTTCAAGATCTCATTGCCCACAAAAGTATTAGCCATTTGACCCCATCCAGACTCCAACTCTTTCACCTCTTGTTCATAGAAGACTCCACCATTGCCCTAGGAGTCTGTTCCTCTCTAAATCCAGCAACCTTACTTCCTGACCCTCTCAAGCAACCTCATGCTGAACACTCCTGTCCAGAACTTTTAGAGGCCCAACCACCTAGTCACTTACATTTACATGACCAGCCCTTAGAAGGCTCACAGTTAACCCTATTTGTAGATGGCAGTTCCTTTATAAATTCTCAAGGAAACAGACAGGCAGGATATGTGGTAGTTAGATCTTCTACTGTCCTAGAAGCTAAGCCTTTACCACAGGGAACGACATCACAGCAGGCAGAACTTATCGCACTAACTAGGGCTCTCCTCCTATCCAGAGGAAAAATGGTAAACATATACACAGACTCTAAGTATGCCTTCTTGATTGCACACATCCATTCTGTCATCTGGAAAGAGAGAGGGTTCCTAACCACCAGTGGCACCCCTATAGTCAATAAAAAACAAATACTCAAACTGCTAGACGCTTTATCAGCGCCTTCCAGAGCAGCCATCATACACCGTAAAGGTCATCAGACTCCATCTAACCTGGTGGCGGCTGGCAATAACTTTGCTGACACCACTGCCAAATCAGCTGCCGGATTCTCCACTCCCACACTTCCTTCTGTTTGTTTTCTTTCTCCTCAATATACCCCTAATTATACCCAAGAAGAAAAGACCAAACTATTACAAGATTCAACAGCCAAACTAGCTGCAGACAATTGGATTTACCTCAATAATAAATTAGTTATTCCTAAAACTCAACTCCACACCATTATAAAGACATACATAATTCCCTACACATAGGACCCAAAGCTCTATATAACCTCCTAAGCCCCCTCGTTCACTGCCCCACACTCATGAAACACCTAATTATAATCAACCAACAGTGCTCCACATGCCTCAAGTCAAACCCTCAAGGCGCATTGCACAACCCCCATCCGAGCCATCAACTCAGAGGGCACCAACCAGGCGAAGATTGGCAGATTGACTTTACCCACATGCCAAAACATAAGAAATTCAAATATCTCTTGACCCTCATTGATACCTTCTCAGGGTGGATAGAAGCCTATCCTACTACAGGAGAAACTGCCAATATAGTTGCTTCCACACTTACTGAACACATTATTCCTAGGTTTGGCCTCCCACTCACTCTCCAGTCTGACAACGGCCCAGCGTTCATCTCCAAAGTAGTCCAGCAGGTGGCAACCCTCCTACACATTACCTGGAAACTCCACTTCCCTTATAAACCTCAGTCCTCCGGTAAAGTAGAGAAGGCCAACGGGCTCATCAAGCAGCAACTCACCAAACTCTCCCTCGAAACTTGACAATCGTGGGTAACTCTCCTTCCCCTGGCCCTAACTCGGCTGCGAGCAGCCCCACAGAGTCCGACAGGCCTCAGTCCATTCGAACTAGTCTACGACCAGCCCCTCACACTCCAGCAGTTACTCACCCTTTCCTCCCCGCTAGCAAATTATCTTCCATACCTAACCCTCTTAAGACAACTCCTAAGACAACATGCCGAACTAGCACACCCCCCTCCAACAGACACCTGTAACCCACATCTCTCTCTTAGCCCAGGAGACCAAGTATATTCAAAAAATATCCAAGCCAAAGATCTTCAGTCCAGGTGGAAAGGCCCATATACTGTCCTCCTATCCACATACACAGCAGCCAAACTTCTAGGACACATGCAGTGGGTCCACGTATCACAACTAAAGAAAGCCCCCACAGAAGACAATCAGTGGACATCTACTAGACTTGCCCCTACCCGCCTCAGACTCACCAAACTCCCTTGACCACCACATGTTCCCTGACCTCTTACGCTTATCCCGATTTCTCACCATAGTCTATATAAACATAACAGAATTCCAGTATATTACCCCAGATCCCTACTTGCCCCCAGATCATAGCCCATCACAGTGGTTTTCCCACTTACCTTTATAGAACATCTCCAGTGGCAAGGTGTACTCTGTGATTACACTCAAGATGAAGTCTTATTTTATACTTATATTACTATTTTTCTCTTGCACTCCAATCTCCATTACTAACCCCACTTTTGTATGGAGATTCTCTATAATTGAAACTTGGTCAGAGAACAACAAACAATATTCACAGCTACAAGGCACTGCAGACTGCCCACCCCAAGGCTGTCAGTCCCTCCTCACCATAAATTTCACCCTCACTTCTTGCAAAGATAGATGGCCTAACCCGTTTCTCTGCTTTCTATATGACCAAACAGAATATAATTGTAAAAACTACTGGCAAGCAACAAACCTAGGATGCCCCTATCAATATTGTAAAATCCACTATGTACATGAGGGTGATCACTTCTTCACCCAGCACATGCAGTCTGTACCCTATCAATATCAACTAAATATCCAAGACCCGTGGGACCCCCGATGGGCGGATGGAGTAAAAGGAGGACTCTATGCTAGGTGTTCAGCTTCATATCCAACTGCCACCCTCTTGATCAAAAGGATACTAGTCCAACAGGAAAACTCCCTCCCTAAAAATATAAAACACCTACAAAATTTAACCTTAGCCATACAATCACAAGAACAGGCCCTACAAGATTAACTACACTCCTCCATACAAGATCAACTACACTCTTCCATACAAGATCAACTACACTCATCCAACAAAGACCCCTTCTCATGGTTAAAGCTAGTCCGTCAAGGGTTAAACTTAACATGGGCAGCTAACATAACACATCTCTCCCACTGTTTCCTCTGTGCAGCCCTTAAAGAAGCCCCCTTAGTGGCAGTCCCTTTACCAACTGCTTTCAAGGCTACAACTGGCTCTACAAGCACCTCCCAAAAACCGTTTTTGCTCCAAGTCCCACTATACCAAAACCCAAAATATCCAATCCTCCCTTTCTGCTACTCTGCCCCAAACTCCTCCTGGTGTAAGTACACCCAACCACCCAACAAGATCCAGACGGCCCCCATTGGAGGTTATTTCTGGTGTAATAAAACCCTCTTCAAGGTCCTTAACGACACATCCATCAGCCAATCCCTCTGCGTCCCAGTGTCCTTAGTACCCAGTTTAACCCTATATAGCAAAGCAGAAGTAGCTGAACTCACCTTACAATTTAACTCTCCTCCTAATAATCTCCAAAAACGGGCCATCTTCCTTCCCTTAGTCATCGGGATTTCCCTAGCCTCCTCCTTAGTGGCGTCAAGTCTTGGAACTGGGGCTCTTGCCTACTCTGTACAATCTACCTGATCTCTAACTGTCCAAATTCAAGAAGCTATAGAGGCATCGGCTGAAAGTCTAGCCTCTTTACAATGTCAAATCACTTCAGTGGCTCAGGTGGCAGCACAAAACAGAAGAGCACTAGATCTTCTCACAGCAGAAAAAGGAGGAACATATCTTTTCTTAGGAGAAGAATGTTGCTATTACATAAATGAATCAGGTCTAGTTGACACTAATATCCAAACCCTAAACCGGATTAAAACAGAACTAAAGAACTACAACACTCCCTTAACCCCAGGTCCACCTATATGGTTATTACCGGTAATGCAACAGATGCTCCCATTCCTCATCCTTATACTAATTCTCTGTCTTATCCTATGTTTTGCCCCCATCTTAATCAAATTTCTCCGAGCCAAAGTTCAAGAGATCACCCGTGCCGCCTTCAACCAGATGCTCCTACATCCCTATGTCCAGGTGCCAACCATGGACCCTCATGACAATGCCCCCTGACAGCAGGAAGCAGCCGGACAGACAACGACACCCCCAATCATCATAATCAGTAAAAGGTTGGACTGTCTGGACGGAGGGAGAGGGAAACAAAGAACAAAGGTGACTAAGATGGCGTACTTCCGGGTTCTTCATCACCAACTTTCCCGCGTCCGGGAAAGGTACAGGTCGGCTGTGCAGGTGCAGCATGACGTCCGACCAAGGAAACCGAAACCTACCTGACCGCGCCCACCACACAGCCCTTGACCCTCCCGCATCCTGCCTACCGCCCTCCCACTCCCAGGCCCAAGACATAAAAGCTGCTCCCGGCAGGTGCGCGGCGCGAACTTCCTCGGCTGCCTCCTCATATGCAGACCCAGGAACCTTGCCCGAGAACGCCGGAGCGACTTCCTCGGCCTCCACTGCCGGAGACCGGTGAACTTCGCCCTTTCTTCCTTCACATTGGCTAGCTAATAAAGTTTCTTTTTACCTTGCCTACTTGCCTTTTCTCTGGCGCCTGCTCTGGTGGTCACATAAAACAAATCACATGGGAAAGCAAGTTTCACAAATGTAAAAAGGGCAAACTGTAGAGGGTAAGTGCTAGGGAAAGGGTCAGGGAAATGGACTGTAATGAAACTATCTAACCAAAGAGTCTCCTACAAAATGAGCATTATTTACAGATGAAATCAAGTTGAATAGTCCTTGTAATCACCTCCTGGACAGCTTGAGTTTCAAATGTTACCTGTTGCAGGTGCTCTGTGCTGCATTCATCCTTGTTCACATCAAGATTCACAAAGCAGACCTGGGAAAGAGGGCAAAAATAGTAAAGTCAAAACCTGACTGTCTTTTTAGAAGAAAGAAAGCCAGAATCAGCTGGGGCAAATGCTTTGGGAATCTTCCACATCTTAGACAGTTTGGCATAGAAATAGTCATTTCAGGGAGGGCGTGGTGGCTTATGCCTGTAATCCCAGCACTTTAGGAGGCTGAGGCAGGCAGATCACAAGGTCAAGAGATCGAGACTATCCTGGCCAAAATGGTGAAACACTGTCTCTACTAAAAGTACAAAAATTAGCTGGGCGTGGTGGCACACGCCTGTAGTCCCAGCTGCTCGGGAGGCTGAAGCAGGAGAATTGCTTGAACCCGGGAGGTGGAGGTTGCAGTGAACCGAGATCGTGCCCACTCCAGCCTGGTGACAGAGTGAGACTGCACCTCAAAAAAAAAAAAAAAAAAAGAAAGAAAGAAAGAAAGAAAACAGAAAGAAAAAAAGAAATAGTCATTTCACTTTTGAGCCTCTAAATAGCTCTCCAGCACCCTACTCAGCTTCCCACTGGTTACAACAAATGCCCTCTTCCTTTTATGGCCCAACATACTAAAAAAGTCTGCTTGTATTAGAGCGAATAGAACAGTTACAACAAAATCTTCAAGTTTATAAGGTGTTATCAATTCTCATGAAATAGGAAAAATAACTTTTCATGCTCTAAGGCTGTTTGTAATTGCAATAAATACTTTTCTCTATTTTCTCCTTTCCACTTCTCATTTTTGCTCCTTTTCTCCACCCACTTTTAATATAGTGCATAATAAACCAGAACTCCTCTTTGCCACATTGTTTTAGTTCATTTTACTTTATTTTACCTTGTTATACAATTTGCCTCTTTGCTAGCCATCTTGGATAAATGTCTGAATGGGTTAGTCTAAAAACAATAGCCATAATATTAAACAATAAATCTGAACAACAATGAAACATTGTTATAAAGTCATATGCTGCATAATGAACAATATTTTGGTCAAGAACTGATCACGTACACAACAGTGGTCCTTTAAGATCATAATATCGTATTTTTACTGTTTTTACCTTTTCTATGTTTACATATGTTTATATATACAAATATTTAATGATTGTGTTTCAGTTGCCTGTGGTATTTAGGACAGAAACATCTGTCCAGGTTTATAGCCTAGGAGTAATAGGTTATGCCATATAACCTAGGGGTACAGTAGGCTATGCCATCTAGACTTGTGTAAGTACAGTCTATGATGTTCAAACAGTAACAAAATCACCTAATGATGCATTTCTTATAACATGTCCCCAACAGTAAGTGACTTATGCCTGTAATTTAAATCTCAAACATATCCCATAGTTAGAGAACTACTATGAGTATTCAGATGGGGTTGGAGAAAAGAAAGTTAAAGTTTTCAAAGAGGTTAGCTATGTGTTTGAAAGATAAAAATACTTTTGTTGGATAGGGAATGGATGGGGACCATCACTAGTGGGTTGGACAGACAGCATGATTAATACTTTGAGGTGAGAAGGTGTAACATGCTGTCAAGCAACAGGCAATAAGAGAATCTGATTGCAGGCAGGCCTAGAGGAAGGGAAGTGTCGGTAATTAGGTCTAGTTAGGTTTGTGCTAAATGAGACGATGCAAATGAGGTTCTTTAATACTTTGCTAAAAATCATCCAAAGGTTTTTATTTCTAACAAGTTGATTTGATGATACAAAACTGAGAACATTAATTACCTAGAATTTAGTTAGACATTTGAACTTTCAGATGCCTGCAAATATATGGGGATTTCTGATCTTTAGTTACTTTTTAGGGTCATGGTTTCTTAGTCTATCTTTTTTCTTTTTGAGGTTAAAAAAATAATGGAAAGGTTTTGAGAAAGATCTTAAAAACCGAAACAGAAGTATAAAGATCACATCTGCTTTAGTCCCAAAGAATAAGAGATCGCTTCAAGTTTCATGGACTCACGAGATCCTTGAAGTGCAACCCTAGGGTTGTACTTAAATCTGCCTGTTAAGAATAACTTGTGTTGTGGGAAGTCAGGGACCCCGAATGCTCCCGATAACTTGATGGGCATTAGGGAGAAGAAAGGGCATAAAATGACCCACACTCTCATCAGAAGTTATTTTTAGTCTGGGTTAGTAAGATGGAAAAACAGGAAGAAATTGGCACGAGTCTCTTTTCAGACAGTGCAAATGGAAGCATAAATAGAAGATGGAGCTCAGAAGCAGTTCATGATCTAGGGAAGTTTGAGAATATTCATATAATAATTGAAACTTTGCCCTTGGAAAACTAGTTCAATATCCAACAGTTCTTGGGGACTTTTAATAACATGCAACTGGGACTGGAGGTATTGAATTGATGAGAAGATTTTCCATTCACCTTAAAGAAAGGCCCATTACCTTGCCCCTGGGCATGACAAAGCTTTTATTATCCTGCATCACAGTGGGAGAGGGCAAAGCAGAGACCAGAAAGCAAAGAAAGGCATTTATAGTAACAATTTGTCTGCCCTCCAATATTTTCTTGAGTTCTCTGAGGATGAACTCTCTTTTCACCCATTCTAGGCTACTAAATGAAACTCTGCCTACACCTGAAGGACACTCTCCACATTTGCTAGCTGAACCAAGATAAAAACAAAGCAAGACTCAAACCGACTTCTTGCTTACCCTTCTTGTGCACATCTTTCAATATCTTGGTAGTAGGGGATGATCCAGGCTTCTTAGGGCCTGATATGCATGAAATGTGAGGCCTTCTTTAAGAAATGGAATAACGGTCGATTGTGGTGGCTCATGCCTGTAATCCCGGCACTTTGGGAGGCCAAGGCGGGTGGATCATGAGGTCAAGAGATCGAGACTATTCTGGTCAACATGGTGAAACCCCATCTTTACTAATAATATAAAAATTAGCCAGGCTTGGTGGCATGCACCTGTAATCCCAGCTACTCCGGAGGCTGAGGCAGTAGAATCACTTGAAGCTGGGAGGCAGAGGTTTCAGTGAGCCAAGATCATGCCACTGCACTCCAGCCTGGCAACAGAGCAAGACTCCATCTCATGGGAAAAAAAAAAAAAAAAAAGAAAAGGAATGTTCTAAATTAGGTGTGAGAGTGAATATTTACTTATTTAGAAGGAAAAAAGGAATCACAAGAAAGCTAGAACTTAAAAGGGCTGGCAAATGCTAAAAACATAAAAACTGCCAGAAATATGATATCTAATCGACTGCCCAATGCACCTCCATAATAGGTTTTTTTTTCTTTTTTTTTTTTTCTTTACATTTTTGACTAAATACTCTTTGGTCACTTCTTCATGTGAAAGCAATATTGAAACATTGTCTTCTCTAGAGAAACTAGAAAAATAAGCCAGTTTTCCTCTAATATGGTTGACTGATTTTTTTAACTTCTAAATTTTTATTGAAAATATGTTTTTCAGCCTATTGTCAAATTCAGTGGGAAACTGCTATACACTTCCTTTCATATATGAGTTGTCATAGGCATACTCACTCTTTGTACTACCTTTACAGTTTCATACTCTAAAGACATAATTTGGATTGATTCTCTTTTGTGTGATTTCCATGAAAAAAATGCATCATGCATTTCTGATTTTCAGTGCTATACTATCAAATGAATGCCCACCAAGAGGAAATTTCTGCTTGACTAGGCCTCAATGAGGACCCAATTTTGCACTTCAGTTTTACGTGTCTGATGACTGGAAGAATTTTACACAGAGTGGCTTCTGGCATGTAAACCTTGTTTTCTCTCACTGCCTACATATTTTTGGTACTGGAAGCTGTAGGACATGCTCACACTATCCCTTACCTGGCACATTCGTGTTGCAGTGTCTGGCTGGGTTACCACTCTTGATGGTAGAAGCATTCCTGGAAGTCATTGCTATGTGTGGATGGCTAGCAATCACTTAACTGTATGTGAAAGTGATATCAAGCCACATAAATGTATCATGTAAACACAACCCCCTCAATTTCCCTTAAGCCACAGCGCAATAACACCGGTGGTCACTCCAATGACTCTCAGTATGGGGGGAGGTAAGAGGTAGTAGGAGTCGGAATGGAAAGAGATAATCAAAATTAAAATATCTTACTTTGACTATTTTACAAAAACACCTAGCCATGTGAATACATGGACAGGCCCTGTCCCAAGGGCCTTGAAACTGGGGCCTCTGCGTATTAACAGCCCTGAAACCTAAATTTTGATAGTTTTACAGTAAATCCACTTCTTGATGAAATGGACCCTGTGACTGGATTGCTCTTAGCAAGTTTTCAATCTCTACAAACTGGGGCTATTGAGATTTAAGCGACCACTAATGCTGAAGTCCAAGGAGAATATAGGACCAGGCTCTGTCTAGTAGAGCTGGGGAGTGGTGAGCCTGGATTAGGAGGCCTTGATGAGGAGACTGAATGTTTGATGAGGAGATCGAATGTCTCCAAAGTGCATGGTGTCAATCCTGGGTGCTGAGAAGACAAACAATATAAGGCATTGTTCTTGCTCTTGGGAGTTATGATCTGTCTGAAGGCAGGACATGTCCTTAAAGTGACAGAAACATCATGGGCCATGTGTGTTGGAGAAGGGAGCTGGGAGAACTGGGTCAATCACGAACATGTTTACAGTGTTATTACAGGAGGAAACTTTTGGTAGTGGGAAACTGAAATAAAGTTTATTTATTTTGTTTTTTGCAGGAGCAGTTAGGGTGAATGTTATGAGTGACTAAAATGATAAAGCCTGGAAGATTCTGCATTACGGTTCCATGAGCTGGAGAGAATCCTGTCAGTGCGGAGGCTAGGGCTGCATGCTGGAGCCACCAGCCGATGGAGAATAAGGCATAAGTACTGTGATGCTTTTGCATTATCTGTAAAACGCCTGCATGAGCAAATCCAAATATGCCAAATGACCTAGGAAAGGATTTTTTTAAGTATGTATTTTTACATAATTATTCTTTTTTCTTGAACATAGAAGTGGTTGATTTTCCTGCAGCCTTCACAACCTGTTAGTTCATGAGGGCAGGCCCTGTCCATCACTCGATTCCCAGTGCTCAGCATGGTGCCAAGCATCTGGCAGATGCTCAATAAATTCTTGTTGGTGAGCGCAGGTGACAGGTGTACAAGAAGGGACATTTGTAATAATCATTTCCCTCATTTATAGAATGAATTCCAGTGTAGTCAATAAACAGTTTTCTTCCCGTAAAGGTATAGGGAATATGTAGAGAAGCTACAGAAGAATTAAATGAGCCAATAACCGGAGCTATTGGCTCCTATTTCCAGTACTTAGATTGGCTTCTTTTTCTCACAAAGAAGGATTTGCTAAAAAGTAGAAGACAACAAAATGTTGAGAATCATAAGTGTAATAAAGACACATAAAAGGTGCTAACATTTTTCTTGGAATGGCAGCTCCTTTCTCTTCACATCAAATACATTTCTTTTGTGTATTTGTGCACGTGTCCTTACTGAGACCATCTGCAGACATACTCAGCTGAAGCAGATGGAAACACACATCATCCCAAAAGCATACAAGCACTTCTTCTTTTGCTTTCTTAACAGAGCTAATCTTGTGGTTGTACTCTATCTTTTACACTCAAATGCTGCTCTTCTATCATTACTATGGTTTTTAAACAGGACATTGCAGGAATAAATGTCACTGAGAAGATGATGCCACCTTATGAGTTTGACTTTTATGTAATCTAATAAAATATTCCTCAAAACTACTTATATATAATAAAAATTTGAATGTCTATAGGAAATATACTGCTTTTTTTTAGTATCATGGGTTATTAGCCAAGTAATCTCAGTGATTACTCTTATTTATGACTCTCTTTTCATAAATGAAGCTCCATGTAGGCATTTATAACACTAAAATTTTATTGTGAAATTTTGTTAACTGGTGATATAAAATATATCTTTGTGAAAAACTGATGTGAGGAAGAGGCTGACATGAAAATCTAGTATTCAATACAAAACAAGTAATTTTTAAGTGGATTGTAATTCACAGAAACTTTTTTGAGGCAACTGTATTTCCTAGTTTTATTTGACACAAATAAAGTCAGACGAAATCAGTGCTTTTATATCAGAGAAAAATGAGTTTGACTTTTTGAATTGAAAACACGTAGAAACAACTGATGATGACAATTGTTGGGATGAAAACCATATTATAAGTGCAATTTTATGTTTTCATGTATTAATTTTAGTCAACATTTTAGACTATTCTGATAGTGAAATGCAATCATTAAGAAATGTCATTGTATTCTGCATCCACTAGGGGCAAATCACTGTGTCAGAGGTCAGATGACACCAGGGTTTTGGGCTAGGAGGTGAGTCCTTTCATTTCCTCTGCTTGAATTTTTTTCATTTTTCCTAAAGTTAGCTAACACCTATTAAGAAAACCTTTTCAGAAAATATTAACCCACAGCATGATGTCGAATTGCCTTAAAATCTAGATATTTGAATGTTGAATATGACCAAATACATACTTACAGTTTTTCTTAGAAGAAAAGCAATTCCTTCTTTTAAGCAGCTTCTAACAATGCAGCCATCTGGCCATGTGGGATATGACAGCATCTCTTAATTTGATGGCATCAAAATGCTGATTTCACAAAGCATCCAAAGAAAACATTGCCTCCTTTCTTTTTCTAACCAAAAGGCTTCTGCTAGATTCAGGACCCTGGACCAAAATTACCTTCTAAAGAATATGACATTTTTTCTGCCTCGGACTGTAGGCAATCTTTTTCATCAATGGTATTATGCCACCATGCTGTGGTCATTCTGGAATACATTTGACTGTTTGGGAAAATACTGCATTTATATCCAGTCATTGCTTTGAAGTGATTGCAACCATTACACGAAATGAAATATAAAGTTTTATTGACATTGAAGACTGTCCAGCTTCTCTCCTTTTTTTATTGTCAACATTAAAAATAATGTTGAATTGTAATTCTGGGGGAAGCTCCTCAAACAGTTTGTGATAAGAGATACAGTAAAAGGAGTAGAAATACCTAAGATACTAGAGGTCTTTTAACTAAACATACCTGAAGTCAATTTTGTTGATAGCTTAAAAAATAAGTATACACTCAAGATAATTACCTATTTTGCCACAAAAATGTAGTGTTTATTGTCTTAGACTTGTCATTTGAATCAAGAGGATACACTTACATGTAATGTCTGATGGACTTTTACTAGATATGTAACACATTATATTTATTTTAGATTTCCATTTTAAAGAGCTGTTACGAGCAAGTGTTTCCTTCTTGAAAGCAGGCCCTGAGTAATTATTTGGACCAGATGAAAACTAAAGAATCAGTAGAAAAATGTGTTTCTACACTTCACCTGCTTGGAAAAATGTGCTCTGGGTTATATAAAAATAAAGTGGTAATAGAAAATTAGCATATTAAAAATACACAGTACCGTAAGATGTTTTCCTATATGATTTTTTAGGAATAGCTTTCTTGTGTTTTACCAGCCACTGGCAGTTTCTCTAGCGTGGCTATTCTCTGTTTTCCATCAATCAGCAATTTTTTGTGGAATTCCACTACATGCCAACACTAGACTCTAAGTTTAAGGCAGATATTCTAGGCACTAATTTCTTTTCTTGGGGATAATCATTTTTATTTCCAAGGGCCCTTAGGAAAATTAAATCAGGATTATCCAAGTATTTGTTTAGAAGACGGTTCTGGGCTGGGCACAGTGGCTCACACCTATAATCCCACCTATGATCACATGAGTTCAGGAGTTCGAGGGCAGCCTGGCCAACATGGCAAAACCCTGTCTCTACTAAAAATACAAAAATTAGCTGGGCATAGTGGCGCATGCCTGTAGTCCAGCTACTCAGCAGGCTGAGGCAGGAGAATCGCTTGAACCCAGGAGGCGGAGGAGGTTGCAGTAAGCAGAGATAGTGTCACTGCACTCCAGCCTGGGTGACAGAGTGAGACTCTGTCTCAAAAAAAAAAAAAGAAGAAGAAGAAAACGTTCTGCATTCTCTGAAATCTTATGATCACTAGAGGGTATAACCTTGGCTTAGAGTAATTGTATTACTCTATGTAATACAGTGCAGATTTGCTGAATGAATCTAGGTGGTAATGTGGAGCAGAGGACACTGGCCATGGGAGGGGATGTGCAGATGCTGGCTCTGCTCTCAGCTCCCATGCTGTTGTGAGGAAAGGAGATGGGAGCCATGTCCTGTGGCTTGTGAATTATCAGGTGAGTCTTAGAAACAGAGCAGCTAGTCATCTTCTACTAGTCAGCAGTCAAAAAGGCTGAACCAGAACTATGAGGACTACTCTTATTTCCCGGAAAAGGGAGAAGAAAGTGAAAGTGGAAATTAAAAGGACCCAAGTAGGAGAGAACAGAAGAAAAAGAAAAAAACAAACAAAAACAACAACAATAAAAAACAAGCAATCATGCAAACAAACAGACCACCAATGGAGTATCACAGGTACTGGCTTACTCCTGGAAGGAGCTGCATTTAGGTCTGAAGACCACCTGGCTCTGTGAGTAAGAACATTTAACCTGCCTGCATGGCACATCAGAATCATCTGGACAGAGTTCTTACACTTGCATGTTCCTGGGCTCTGAACCACAACTATTTCATCAAAATCTCTTGGGTTGGGGCCTGGGGATATTTACCCAATTATTTATCGATTCTTACTATCATTATGTATTTATTTTTTAAAGACAATGGCTTTATTCAGATCTAATTTACATACCACATGACATGTCCTTTTAAAGTGTGTGATTCAATAACTTTTAGTATATTCATCATTTCTAAAAGAAGCTATATCCATTAGCAGTCATTCTCCATTTCCCCCAAATACCCTCTTTCAAGTCCTAGGCAACTATTAATCTACTTTATATTTCTATAGATTGTTTGTTCTGGAAATTTAATATAAATAGAATAATATAATATGTAGTTTTTTGGTGACTGAGATAGACTATTTATAAAGAACAGCCATTTCTGAGAACATAAAATAATTAAAATTTGGCTCCTTGACTGTAATTATTTTTTTCTGCCACCCAAATTCTATTTACTTGGCATAAGTATTTATTTCTGTTTAATTACATAAACATTATTTACTGACCTAAGACATTAAATTGCCTTTTCTAAACCTTTATTACTTATGTATAAGAACAGAATGTTATTTTGTTTTTCAGGGCTATGGAACATTTAATTGAGAAATGACTTCCCTCTTGTTCCTAGAGGCGTTTATGACTTAATGGATATAAATGGATGCCAGCATTATGGGTACTGCCTGTCATCATGTGTTATAATACCACGGAATGATTGCAAGGAATATGCAACAGGTGTCCAATGACATACGTGAAATTACAAAAAGACTGCAATTTAAAACGGAAATATAGGCAGGTTAAAAATATCAAGCATTCCCTAGTCATTATTACTGATTAAATTTCAAATATGAATAATGCTGAGAGAACTTATAGACCTGCAGACAACAGATCCTTTATTATTAGAGAAAAAGATGTTGGATCAGAATGAGCAAATGCCAGCTTTTATGTACAGATCAAACACTTGAATCCAAGGCATAATTTCAATTTCTCGACACAATGTATGAAAGGATACATAGGTTAGTTTTATTTTAAATGTTTAGAAGAGTTAATTGAGGATGCACTTTTTTGTTTTGTTTTGTTTGAGATGGAGTCTCGCTTTGTCGCCCAGGCTGGAATGCAGTGGCACGATCTCAGCCCACTATAACTTCCACCTGCCAGGTTCAAGCTATTGTCCTGCCTCAGCCTCCTGAGTAGCTGGGACTCCAGGCATGTGCCACCATGCCTGGCTAATTTTTGTAGTTTTAGTAGAGACAAGGTTTCACCACGTTGGTCAGGCTAGTCCTGAACTCCTGACCTCAAGTGATCCACCCATCTTGGCCTCCCAAAGTGCTGGGATTACAGGTGTGAGCCACTGTGCCTGGCCGAGGATGTAGTTTTCATTGATGTTAAAAACCTCATCAAATAATTGACAAAAGTCTTCCTCAGGTACAATGAGACAACCTAACTTTGACTATAGTGTAAGAAAAAATGCCATAGACATGATAAATTGAATATAAATATTGCATGCTTTACAATTTTGTAGAATTTTGTGTTTTAACTCTTCCACTAAGCTTCTATTAAAGACTTTTTCACCTTTAAAGTAATAAAACGTAATAATATCTAGTGGTTGCTTTCTCCCTCTTCTGAAAGTCATACACATTCGGACAGAGAAAATAGGAAAAAGAAAAGGTAGAAAATCATGTTTGTAATCTGGATAGCTCAATTATTTTAGAACAGATAAAAGATAATTTATATACTTAGAATCATGGAGAATAAGTGATAGTGAACTTAATTTTAAAATGCAAATAGTTTATCTAAACTAAACATCTAACTTTCCTCTCTCATATGTTTGACAACCAAACTACTAAATAACTCCAAACTTTACCTCTCCAAGAAGCCTCAGGTATAACTGAGCATACACTTGGTGCATCTTTAATAATTAACTAATGCTGCAATCTCATTGGTATAGGTAAAATTTATTAAAAATCCCAACAACTCAATAGCAATTACTAAAGGCACAACTTGAGTGACTCTACATAGGGAAGCAGAAAAATGTTCAGAGGACTTAGTCCTAAAATATAGCTGCAAATGCAGGAAAAGTACTTCTTTTTTAAATAGAATTATCCGGATTGAATATCTATATTAATAAAAGACATCAAGTGGTTCTTAGTTTCGCGGGTACTCTAAGAACCACTCTATTTGGCCCGCTCCAGGTTTGCATATGAAAACTTTAGCCCAAGGCATGTATCTGAATTACTATCCCTATAGATTGGATGCTTTAGAGACTCATTAACTTAAATCTTCTAACAGGCTGCCAAGGGTTGAGAGGTAACTTACTTTTCAAAAAAATGACCGTTAAATTCAAGCCTTTGAAAAATGGAATTCTGCGAACTGTAGTTGACACATAATGAATAAATACATAGAAAAAACAATTAGAGAAAAACAAAGCAAAACACGAGAGGGAACATCTATTATAGTGAGTAGGATAACCACTAGTCTTTCATATTTGTTTCCTTTGACAATGATGCTAATTAGTTATTAAAATAGAATCTGGAGGACATTATGCTAGATGAAATAAACCAGGCACGGAAAGATAAGTATTGTATTATCTCACTTGTATGTGAAATCTAAAAAAGCCAAACTCACAGAAGCAGAGAGTAGAATGGTGATTGCATGGGGCTGGGGGATGAGAAAAATGGGGAGAAATTGGTCAAAGGGTATAAACTTTCAGTTTGAAGATGAATCAGTTCTGGAAATCTAATGTACAGCATGGCGACTATACTTAATAGTACTGTAAAGTTTACTTGAATTTTGATAAGAGAGAAGATTTTAATTGCCCTCACCACACACACACACACACACACACACACACAGACACATGCACACACAAACAGATGGTAATTAGGGGTGGTGATGGCTGTGAAAATTAGATTGCAGTAATCAGTACAGAGCGTATACATGTGTCAAATCAAAATGTTGTATACCCTGAATACATATAATTTTTGTGTATTCATTAAATATTTCAAAATAAGCTAAAATAAAAATCCATGTTTCAAAAGACTTTCTGCATGCTGAATACTGCTGTTATTCTCTTTTGTGGTCTCTGTTGGTAAAAATGATGTATATCCTGATTTCTGTATTCTTTGTCTAATTTACTCCCTTGAACTTCACTTGTTTTAGGCAATGACTTTTAGAAAAATGGCCTTTATGATGTAAGCAGTAGCTTAAGCGAGCTCAGGCTGTTAAGTTGTGACGAATAAATTTTGCACTTAAATTCCAGTTGTTAAACCAAGTATTAAAAATAAATAGGCGATTTGAAAAGCTTGCCAACACTTCATATTCTTTAATGTTACCAAAAATCACTGACAGCTACAGGATAGGGAGCTGGGTTTTTTTGTTTGTTTCTTTCATATTTCAATGTTTCCGACTTTATTCCCTGAAGCACCCATTAATCTGGCTTTAGCATATACAGAAACAACAACAACAACAAAAAGAACAAAGAAAAATTCATTGTAATATCATTATATTTTCCTGTCTGAGACTTAGAATTCCAGGAGGCAACTGAAGGGTATGTGAACAATCTCTTCGTAGCCTTCAGAAAAGCCTCAAAAAGACCCTCTCCTTGGGCAAGGAGAGACGGCACTATCTGGGCAAGGGCAGCTGAGCATTGAAGTTTATCCTTTTGTCATTCCCCAGCCTCATCATGATTCCACATCTACATCTAGTTAACATTTTCCCACTTGAAAGCAGAATAAAAGCATAAAAAATATTCTTGAGCTTCAAATAGCTCTTGCCAAATACATTTTTAAATTTCGCTATCAGTACATGAATGAGACAGCAAACACAAGTGGAATAACTCTCCAAAATATAAGTGAGTATATGTAGGAAAATGTGTTTCTTGTATTTTTATTTCAGTGTAAAATCACAGAATCTGAGAGCAAGAAGTGACTTAAAAAATTATCTGGTTTAGGCCGGGCGCAGTGGCTCATGCCTGTAATTTCAGCAGTTTGGGAGGCCAAGGTGGGCGGATCACTTGAGGTCAGGAGTTTGAGGTCAGCCTGGCCAACATGGTGAAACCCTGTCTCTACTAAAAATACAAAAATTAGCTGGGTGTGGTGGCGGGTGCCTGTAATCCCAGCTACTTGGGAGGCTGAGGCATGAGAATCACTTGAACCTGGGAGGCAGAGGTTGCAGGGGGCCGAGATTGTGCCATTGCACTCCAGCCTGGGCAACAAGAGCAAAACTCCATCTCAAATAAATAAGTAGATAAAATAAATAAATAAAATTATCTGGTTCAACTCTCTCACGTTATCTGTAAAGAAACTGAATTACAGATAAGTTAAGCAAAACATGCCAAGTCCCACAGCGACTTCATTCATTAATTTGTGTCCATTTATTCACTCACTCACTCTACTTACTCACTTATCCCTTTAAAGAACACGTAAGGACAGCCCCTCTACGCTCACAGAGCTAGGTGTGGCATGCAGTGATGAGATGAACGAGATGGTCATGGTTCCTTGCAGTTTGGTGGGCTAAACTAGTCTGATGATCTGAAACTTGAAATCAGACAGCTGTAAATGAAGACAGACTCCAGTGAGTGCTACAACAGAGGTACAAACTAAATTGATACTGAAATCTGGACAAATGAAAATGGGTGGGCTCTAAGATATGGAAATTCAGAAAGACCAGGGGGTTTCTGAATGAGTTAATCTAGGATTCAAAGTGGAAAGGAGAGTACACTGGGAGAGAAAGTTGATATAGGTGAAGATTCCACTGTCTTGATAAGATTCTGTGCTTTCCGTTTTAAATACTGGGGAGTGACAGAAGATTTATTTCTAAAGACAGTGAGGAGGAGAAAAAAGTTGTATCTTATTTTTGCCTAATTGTCCGTTGGGGCTAAAGGGGACTCCATGCTCCTTGAAATCCCTTTTGATTACCTTTAATTCTTCAGTTTGCTGCCACGAAATTGGAGCACCCTCAAAAGATTTCTACAAGGTTAGTTTGCTTGCAGGAGATCAACCCTTATGTAAAACTCAGTCACTTCTTCGGTTTACATAGAAAAAGAAATCGTTCATATCAAGCCTTTGAGTTTAGCAGGGTATCTGAACACCTTTTGGTGAAAGAGTGGGGGTGCAGATGGGTGGGGAATATCGACCTATTTACCATCACCCTTTGCTCTTCACTCCTTCACCTCCACCTCATCTCTCACCGACACCCTCCTGGCTAGTCCTTGACCTCTAAATTCTCTTTATCATGTAGAACCGTTTCTTTGCTGAAGTACAGTCATGTACCTCATAATGATATTTCTGTCAACAACAGAACACGTATATGACTGTGTTCCCATAAAATTATAATACTGTACTTACTGTAATTTTTTTTTTTAAATGTTCAGGTATCTTTAGACTCACAAATAGTTACCACTGTGTTACATGCCGACAGTATTCAGAACAGTAACTTGCTATACAGGTTTGTAGCCTAGGAACAATGGGCTACAGCGTATGGCCTAGGTGTGTAGTAGGCTATGAGGATTAGTAATGTTCATTTCTTCATGTTTGTGGGCCAATTGTGTGTGTTTTTTGAGAAGTGTCTGTTCATATCCTTTGCCCACTTTTTAATGGGGTTGTTTTTCTTGTTGAGGTGTTGCAGTTTCTTATAGATATGTGTAAGCACGCTCTGTGTTTGCAGAATGACAAAATCACCTAATGACTCAATTCTCAGGATGCATTCCTGTCTTTAAGCGACATGTGATTGCACTGACACCAACCCAGGCCAGGAGAGGGAGTGTGGGACGGTGTTTGAGAACCCAGCTCCATTCCCAGCTCTGCTCCTATTAGTTTTGTAAATTATGCAACCACTAGGAGGCTCCATATCCTTGCCCATAAAATGGGGAAAACAACAGTACCTATCTCATGGGATTTTTGGAAGGTTTTAAACACAAAGTCTAAAACACAGGAAGTGCTCAATAAATGCTTTTGCTGTGTTATTGTTACGTCTCCAAACAATTATCAATGTATGTTTAAACATAATTCACTTTAAAAAATCTGTGTTATTTAAAATCTTCTGCTCCACCCCTTCTAAAGTGTGATTCCCTTCCCAAACTAAATGCTCTTTCTTCCAGTATACTGTTATTTATTGACCACAAATGTTAGACACTGCCGCATTATAAACAATGAGGTTTTCAGCGCTTCAAATTATTTATGTATTTATTTATAATAATTTTGGCTTTTATTTCAGATTTAAGGAGTGCATGTGTGCCCAGGCTTCTTACATGGGCTTACTACATGACGCTGAGGTTTGGGGTATGAATGATCCTATCGTAAGCATAAGACCCAATAGGTAGCTTTTTCAGCTCTTGGACTCCCCGCTCTCTCCCTGCTCTAACAGTACCCAGATCTTCCCATTTTTTATGTCCATATGTACCCAATGTTTAGCTCTCACCTGTAAGTGAGAACAAGCGGTATTTGGTTTTATGTTCCTGCCTTAATTCACATAGGATAATGACCTCCAGTTGCACCCATGTTCCTGCAAAAAATATAACTTCATTGTTTTTTATAGCTGCATAACATTCTATGGTATATATGTACCACATTTTCTTTATCCAGGGTGAACAGACAACCTACAGAATGGGAGAAGATCTTCACAAACTCCAACATCCAACAAAGGTCTGACATTCAATATCTATAAGAAACTGCAACAACTCAACAAGAGAAAACAACCCCATTAAAAAGTGGGCAAAGGATGTGAACAGACACTTCTCAAAAAAAAAAAAAAAAAAACACGTACAAGTGGCTCACAAACGTATGAAGAAATGATCAACATTACTAATCTTCCGACATGCAAATCAAAACCACAATGAGATACCAGGTCACGCCAGTCAGAATAGCTATTATTAAAAGGCCAAAAAGATATTGGATGTTAGGGTTTGGAGAAAAGGAACACTTATAAACTGTTGGTGGGAAAATACATTAATTCTGCCATGGTGAAAAGCAGTTTGGAGGTTTCTCAAATAATTTAAAACTACCATTTGACCCATCAATCCCACTGCTGAGTATAAACCCAAAGGAAAATAAGTCATTCTGCCACAAAGACACATGCACTTGTATGTTCATAGCAGCACTATTCACAATATTTCCTTTACCTACAATTTGTTCTTACTGATTTAATTTTTGCCATATGCAGATGGAATCATCAATGGTGGATTTGTTAAAAATTTATTTTTACTGATACATATTAGATGTACCTGTGTTTAGGGTACATGTGATAATTTGATACATTAATATAATTAAATCAAGGTAACTGAAATATCTATCATCTTCAATATTTATATTTTCTTTAGGCTAGAAACATTTGAATTCTCCTCTAGCTATTTTGAAATGTAGAACTGATTGTTAACTCTAGTCACTATACCGATCTGTTGAACACCAGGTCTTATTTCTTCTAAGTGATCTAAGTGTATACTTCTACTTTTTAATCAGACTTTTACATTCATCCACCCCACTTTTTTTTTTTTTTTTTTTTGAGACAGGGTCTCGCTCTGTTGCCCAGGCTGGAGTGCTGTGGTATAATCTTGGCTTACTGCAGCCTCAACTTCCTGGGCTCAGGTGATCCTCCCACCTTAGCCTTCCTAGTAGCTGGGACTACAGATGCTACCAACACACCAGGCTAATTTTTGTATATTTTGTAGAGACAGGGTTTTGCTATGTTGCCCAGACTGCTTTTGAACTCCTGGGCCCAAGCAATCCTCCACCTCAGCCTCCCAAAGTGCTGGGACTATAGGCATGAGCCACTGCACCTGGCCATCCACTCCACTTTCTCTGCCTCCCCTCAGAATTGTTATATCACAATTTTGGGCAAATCAATACTTAGTGTTTGCCTTGTTGTGATCAGGTAATTATTATTCAGTAGGGACCACATTGTATATTATAATATTTCCTTTACTTAAAACTTGTTTCTATTGATTTAATTTTTGTCTTATGCAGCAGATTGACTTATTGTTCATTCAGTACTCATTCTTTTCTATATCCATAGGAAAAAAATCTACTTTTATGCCTCTTAACTTTGAGTTTGGCTGCATGACTTGCTTTGGTGAAGGGGATGTTAGTCAGTGAAATGCAAGCAAGAATTTGAAATGTGCCTGTGTGGTAGACTTGTCCTCTTTGTGCCTATGCCTGCCATCGCCCTGATAAGAACATGCTCTGAGGCTAGACCGCTGGATCAAATGGGGTTGGAAGACACACAGAATCCCCAGACCCAGAAATGCCTGCCCAGCGTAGGTAAGCTGCTTCTCTGACCCCACAGTAAAACAACCTGAAGACCCAAGTGAAGTACACTGCTGTCTACTGCTATTATTAAAATTCAATGGTTGATTCTTGTCCTAGTCTGTTGAGGCTGCTATAACACAATACCTTACACTGGGTAATATTTAAATAAAATAAATATATTTCTCAAAGCTCTGAACGTTGGGAAGTCCAAAATCAGGACACTGGCAGATTTCCTGTCTAGCGAGGGCCTGGTCCTCATAAATGCCTTCTTGCTTTATCCTCACCTACTCACCTAGCAGCTCCCTTAGTCCTCTTTTGTATGGGCACAAATCCTATTCATAAGAGTTCAGCCTTCATGACCTAATCACCCCCCAAACGCCCCACCTTCTATCTCCATGGCCCTGGATATTATTTTGACATCTGAATTTTGGAGTGACACTTTAGACTACACCAATTCTCACCCAACAAAAGCGAGCTCCAATGGGTATTTTTCTCTATTTTCTGCTTCAATATAATAAAAGGGGGTGTGGATTTGAAGATTATGAGAGCCAAAAATGTAAAATGTAATGGAAGTATTGGAAGATAAAGTCAAGGGGGATTTTCCAGAAAGAACAAAAATGAAAAAAAAAAAAAAAAAAGATGAGGAAATAATAAAAAATCTGAAGACCAATTCAAGAAATCCAACATCCAATCTAATTTCTGTTGGCAATGGTAGAGTTAGAACATTGGAAATGGAGGGGACAGCATGATTAAAACATAAGAAAATATTTCAGATCTGAAAAGTTTTGCTTAAAAGAGCTCACAAAATAGGTCAATGCTAATTCTTAACATCATGAAATTCTAGAATACCAGGGATAAAGAGATGATTATCATGGTTTCCAGTTTAAACAAGAACCACACAAGCAAACAGAAAGAATCAGAACAATATAACACTGTTCAAAAGCAGTGCTGGAAGCCAAAAGACATCAGAGAAGTATCATTGAATTTTGAACAAAATAATTTTTGCAACCTGGAGGTCTATACTAGTCAACCTATCAATCAAAGGTGAGGGCTAGACCAAGACTCTTTTCAAATAAGCAATACCTAAAGTTGTCTCCCATCCACACTTTTTAAGAATGATAAACATTCTAGATATTTCTTTATTTGTGGAGAGGTTACTTTTTTCCCTAAAATTTTTCTCTTTCTTTCTTTCTTTGGGGTCTTGATATTTTGTTTTATTCCTTTTATGTTAGAGAGTTTAAAAACTCTGTCCTTTGTTATACACTTACATTTAAGAATGATAAACAGATTGGAGGCCCCTGAGTGGTGCCTGTTAACTAATGGATTTCTCTCTAGGTTGATTGGATGGGACCCAGTCATATCCTTAGAAGACTTCTTCCTATTAGTTTGCATAGTAAGAGCTATCTGTTCCAGCTGCCATATAAAATATATTAGATGGACGGCTTGAGCAACAGAAATTTATTTTCTCATTGTTGTGGAGGCTAGACATCCTAGATCAGGGTGCCTGCTGACTTGATTCCTGCTGACGGCTGTCTTTCTGACTCGTAGACAGCCATCTCCTTGCTGTGTTCTCACATGGTGGAATGAGAGTTCTTATGTCTCTTCCCCCCTGGTGTCTCTTCTTCTTTTCATAAGGGTACCCTCCCTGTAATATCAGGACCCCATACTCATAACCTCGTTTAAACTTTATCACCTCTCAAAGCCCCTATCTCTGCTCTTGATCTTAGTCAAAAAGCTGAGAAGCAATAGGCCCTATTTCCAAATACAGTCATGTTGAGATTAGGGCTTTAGCATATTAATTTCATTGAAATGCAAGCATTCAGTCTACAGTGTGTAAGCTGTACTTCCTGCAACCAATCTGTTTCTCCAGAAAGGAATTCTTTACTTTAGTGCCTGGGCTTGGGTGTTAAAGTCTGGCTTACAGCATTCTTGGATCTTGGTGGTACACAGGGGCTGGGGGGAGTGTCTTAGTGGATAGATTTTCACATAAACTCATTTTTCAGGCCTATAATTTCCCCTACCTTTCTCTTTGATGCTGACTAGTGGTACTGTGGAATAAACCTTTATAGTCCCTCTGATTTATTGAAAAACTACTGGTTGAGTCCCTGTTATGTGCCTGCTACTTCACTAATTCTAAAACTATTTTCAAATTGTAAGTTATTTCCTGGATTTTTAGATGTGAAATGACTTGGCATTTCCCTCTGAAGTCTTGTAATGTATTTAGCATTCTTATCTCTGGTACAATACGTTTGGTTTCCATTTTCTGAAAATTTCATATCTCTCATCTATTGTCCCCTTTCCTTTGTGGTTTTATACATCGTTTGTTGTACTTTAAGTGTGGTTTCAGGAGGGAACAGAGATAAATTAATGTATTTAATCATCTATGTTTAATGTATCACCTCAAACATTTCTTTCCATCAAAGACAAGATTTCTTCAGAATGGAATTCTGGTGCCAGCTCTTAAGCTAAAACATTTTTCCTCATTTATTGCATTGAAGTGATTGTCTTGGCAGTGATGGGGAAAAAAGAGTACAAAGGAAATCACTGGATATAGGCAGGAGACGTGGCCAAGATAATAGAACAGAAGGGAGTAAGCAGGCCTTTCAGAGACAACCTGGAAAGGATCTGATTATCAGATGGTGGGAGAAAGAGAAGAGTGGTCAAAAAGTTCTATGCATTTTTAAAAATTCTGAATTGTTTGGGTAATAATATTCCCCTTTAGATAAAATACATATAAGGGTGAGGGTAGGGTATTTTCTCTGGTGGGAGAATGCATGTAGATGATAATGGAAAATCAAAATTTAAGAAAACTGTAGGGTTTGGGCAAGAGACATTGCAATGGGTTGAGGAGTTGCCAGGAGAAAGTGTAGAGTAGTATAGAATAGAATAGAAGTATAGAATAGCATTTTGAGAAGTTTGTCAATGAATCACTTAATTACAGACTTGCAATCAGATAACTTTAGGGAGTAAATAATTTAGTTGTCCTCAACGGAGGAAGGGAAGAGAGGAGATTCAGAATTCTCCAGGGTGAATGATAAAATACACACGTTTGGTTCACTAACCTCCACAATCAGAACTTCTAAAAGTGGGACTTGGGCATGAGAGCACCTTGGAAAAGGTCGCAGGTGACTCTGATGTGTATTTGGAGTTAAAAGCTTATCTGCTGATAGAAAAGCGAATGGAGGCTTTGAAATATTAAATGTCTTGCCCAAGATTGATTGAGTGTAGGGAGATTTGGGATGGTTAATTAGTATACTGACATCTTACCACTCTATTCTAGATGGAGTGAAAACTTATGATATAAAAAGCAGTTTGCCTGTAATCTCAGCACTTTGGGAGGCTGAGGGGGGCAGATGGCCTGAGGTCAGGAGTTCAAGATCAGCCTGGCTAACATGGTGAAACCCTGTTTCTACTAAAAATACAAAAAAATCAGCCAAGTTTGGTGGTGCATGCCTGTAATCCCAGCTACTCAGGAGGCGGAGGCAGGAGAATCACTTGAACACGGGAGGCAGAGATTGCAGTAAGCCGAGATCATGCCATCACACTCCAGCTCAGGCAAAAAGAGCGAAACTCTGAAAAAAAAAAAAAAAAAAAAAAAAAGTGGTTCGTAAGATTGTAGGATCAAGGGATAGAAGAGGATTGAAGATAAAGCAAATTTAAGCCTATTTGTTTCCTAGAATGACCATGTCAATGAGGAGAGAGAAATAGAGAAGATAAGAAAGGGGATAAATAAATGGTAGAGTAATAAGAGTAACAGATAATGAGCATATTAAAACTAAATGGAAAACAAAGCAAAATGATAGTATGAGTATGAAATGCCAAGTAATTAACAGCATCATCACCTTTCCCCTCCTCACCGGGGAAGGTTCATTCCCAGGTCCTTGGTTCATGCCATTACTTCTCTTATATCTGTAGAGGAAGTCCTAAGCCATGAAGTGTCTGGTGGGGGAGACTCCAAAAACTAACAGCTGCTTCTGATGGAACCTTGGAGATTCTTGCTCCTCCCTGCACTCACCATGACTATGGAAAGTGTTAATAGTGGTGACAACAGATTCTCAAGTGAGAGTTCCAGATCAGAGGTTAAGGGGAGCTGCAGACCTCTTTCTTAGAGAGTGCTATTGCATACTGATGACAGTTCGTGGTATTGGGATTCCCAGTAATGGCAACTGAGGCTGCCATCTAAAATCTACTACTCCCATGAAAGCTGTGCTTATTCCAAAAAAGCAAACCTCCTCCTGCGAATTCCAACAGTATTTTTAAGAACTTAAGCATGAATCTTCAAGACACCAGGATTCCAGATTGCTCCTCCAGTTTCATTAGGCATATTGCTGCTACTGTCTCCAGCAATCCAGAGATCCCAGGGGTGAGAAATGGCCAATGCCAGTTTGATGAGATAGTTCCGATGCTGCTATCAGGATGGATTTTTATGTTGTGCACAACAGATCTCACTCCATCTTCAATGACAGGATGAAGCTTAGAAACAGTGGTGCATACATTCCTCCTCATCTTTTGGACCTTCTCTGAAGTGCTGTCTCCTCAAAGTAACCTTTCCGAATCACTCTGCTACTATTGTCTCTCACAGCAGCTCGCGCCTCTCCTTCATCACCATTATCGCAATTTATATAAATGTTGCTGAATTATTTCCTGCTTTTTCTCAACTAGAAGGTGGACTCATGAAGAGAGGGGCCATGGTCTGTCACTATGTGCCCAGCACCTATCAAAGTCACGGTGCCCTGATCAGTAAATAACTGCTAAATGAAGAATGGCCGGGTCACAGAGGAACATGTAGCGATATTGAAGTGGCCATATCAAATGTCCCATTTTGGCCTATGTCTGTGTGTTTTGGACCATCCCTTCTGGTCCTCTTTGGTTAGGAACTATGTTACAATGAAGTCGTGGCATAACCTGGGGGTACCTGCTTTCTCTAGGCACTGAGCTAGCAATACTCACTCTTTCCGGCTTGAGAGGTTCTTAAGTGTTTCTTTTTCAGTTCAAAATCTGAACAAGGGGATCAAGTAAATGAGCAATAAAAAAAATGTATCTTTGCTCTCCAGGAAGTATTACATAATGTATGAGCATGAGCCAGAGGAAATCACACTTCCGCAGGGAGTAAATGCAGTCAATAAAAGCTTGTCTATAGAGTATTGGCAAATGTGCTTTTAAACCAATTATCAGAAAACTTTAATGTATGGATAGAGAGAATTACCTTTATATTGTTTGCAGCTTGTATTGGGAAGGCATCTTTTCTTTTTTGGATGGTTGCACATGTATATATTCAGGCATAATTTAAAGTGGGTTGGCCTACCAGTGTTCCTGAGAGTAGCCTGGATGGTCTCCACATTTGGGAAAAGAAGAAAATCATGAATCACCAGTGCTCCAAAAAGGCACATCTGACTTGTTCAATGGACTGAGAACATTGCATTAAATATCTGCATTTGACAACTTAAGCATGCACTCTCAAATGCCACTGCACAATAAGGAAGCGAGGCATGGCTGAAAGCAAAACCTGACCTGACGTTATCCCTCATGTCTTTCTTTAAAGTTCTCTTCTATACCATGAATGAAGAAAATGTGATGTCCTCTAGAAGTATTCTATAGTATCTTAAAAAGCATAGTATTAAAATCAGATACTTTAAATCATACTTTAGCTAATGATTGTTAAATAGTTATTTGTATTCATGTAACTCTTATCTATTATGAACTGAAAATACCTTGACGTAATATCGTTGAACTGATTATATTTTTATTGAGGATAGTAGGCAATAAAATACTCAAATGTGAAGCAAAACTCTGTCCTTTCCTGGAGTTCTCTGTGTCTACATGGTTATCTGCATCTCAAAACTTATGAGGTGTTTTATTCATCACTTGGGAAAATATCTGAATGCCTATGCTAGCAATAACTGAGGAATCACAACTGCAAGGGAGAGTCCGTAGCATTTAGGGGGTGTGTGTTCCAAAGAACACTGAACTCAAAAAAGAGAAGAGGGAAGTTTGAGCACAGGTTTGAGGGTCTTGGAGGCAAGGTGGGGGCAAGGACTGGGAAATGCATGGGAAGCCCATAAGGTGGAGAGAGGATTCTGGGTAAAGAACAAATAGCATTTGCCAAGGCTTTGTGGCAAGAGGGAGCATAGTGCATTTAAGAAACTGAAAGAAAGAATGGTTGAGTGTAGGGACTGAGCAGAAGGATGGTGGATATTGAGGCCAGTGGGATGAACAGGTTTCACATTTTGCTGGGAAATTTCATGCAAGGAAATTTTGAAGAGCATGTCTTTATCTTGGAAGCAACAGGAAGCCAATGAGAAGAAAGGTCCCATTGGTTGGAAGCTCCTATTTGGTTCGGAGCTTTGTTATGATGAATAGTGATATGATCTGGTGGTACCTGCTTTCCTTAGGAAGGGTGACATAATTGTGTGGGCAGTTTCTTTTCCCTCCACTTTACTCCTATCCCCATCCCCAACATCCCGTTAATAATTGGTCTTATTTAGTCTCAGTTCCTTGTACATCTACCGAGTTGCTGATATACGACTGCATTTCTTTTCTGCTCCTGCCGACTGCTTAATTCAGAACTTCATTCTGTGACCAGAAACAAAAGCCTCCAGTGGACATCCACCACTCCAGCTACCCCATTCTAGCTCATTCTGCATCCTGCATCTCCCAGCCTGTCAAGCTTCCATTTTTTTTGGTAACGTCTAGAGAAAACTTAGCAAAGTCACTCTCCCCCTCAATGCTCATACGTACATTGTCTCATTATACACACATTATGTTACAGTTTGTATTTTTTAACCCTCACGTTCATTATGCCATTATACATGCATTATAACCCACATGATGAAATTGAATCCCCATCACTTCCACTCTGAGACAGGCATTAGCATTTTACTGTACTCTGCTTGTCAACCCTGCACCTTAAATTGTAGCCAAATCAGACCAACAGTGTTTCCTGAACATGCCCGGGGTTTTCTTTCCTCTGCACCTCTGATCACGCTGTTAACGTTGCTGGAGGGATCTGTTACCTGTGCCCCACTTCCTGTTCGCTAACCAGAATACGCATTAAGATGTTGACCAATGTGCTAACTTCTTTAATACCTACACACACAGATTTCCTAGCATTCTGTGCTCCCCTTAGCATTCTTTTAAAGAGTTCCTATGTAGCACTGTGGCAATACATAGAAGAGTCTTTTAAAAGTAGTTCATAAATTCCCAAATAGAAGAATCTGCTTATTCACTTACAATGTTTTATTCCATTTTGAATTTACATGTAGCATAGCTCACCTTTTTGGGAAAACAGTTCTCTGAGGTTTTACACTTGTATAGATTCTTGTAACCACCACAGTATACAGACCAATACTAACACTCTCAAGAATTCTCTGATGCTTGCCTTGTATAGGCCGACCCTCTCCCCACGTAACCCCAGCATTCACTATCCTTTCCCTGTTCCTATAGTTTTGTTTTTTCCAGAATGCCATATAAGTGGGATTGTATGGTAGATGATTATTTTAATACTGGGTTCTTTCACCCAGAAAAATGCATTTGAGGTGTATTCATGTTGTGTGTATCAGTTGTTTATTCCTCTTTAGTGATGTGTGGAATTCTACTGTCTGGATGTACCATGGCTTGTTTATCCATTCACTCATTTCTCTAGCCATTGCATGCAGGTGTTTGCATGAGCATAACTTTTCATTCCACTCGATTAAATACCTAGGAGTGGGATTGCTGGGTTGTATGCTAAGTACACATCCAGCTTCTAAGAAGCTATCGAACCGTTTACCAGAGTGCCTATAACATTTTTCACTCCCTACTTTACTCACTTTTGTAACTTTTTAAATGTACTTGTAAAAAAAGGACTCTCTGTAAACATTTACTATATTGATTTCTACAGGTAGTGAAGCTAAGCTGCAGTCATGGTCTTGCAGCGGATACTGCATGTGTTGGCTGAGGATACTGCATGTGTTGGCTGAATATGCCAGCCAGTGACTGCAAAGGCTGCTATACCAGGAGAGAGGGAGGGAAAGAAAGATAATTTTTTTTCTCTGAAAAACAGAATCTTAAAGTGGACTAGGAGAATTTGGTTTCTTTGCCACTTTATCCTCCAATTCTTGTTTTTAGGTAACATGAAATTTAAATACAGCAAAAAGCATTCATTCAGATGCTACTATATGGAAGTGATGGTATATTTTATCTTACCAAGAAAGACTAATGTTTACACAGATACAGAAGGCAGTCTGCTAGGTGTTACAGGGAATACAAAGATGTAGAACATAGGATTCTTTCCTTCAGTGAGTTTGGTTGGCTTATCTTAGTGCCATCTGTGTTGATTATTACAGCAACAGCAGTAATAAGCTTCACAATTTATCGCGCTCTGTGCTAAGTGCTTGTACATACCTTGGCTCACTTAATCCTCATAACAACCCAATAAGCTTGACCCTGACCTTGTACTTACATATAGATGAGGACATTGAAGGGCAGAGAAATTAATTGATTTCCCGTGGCCACAAAATCAACGAACAGTAGAACTAAAAGTTTGAAGACAATTCTGATGCTACGGTCTGTTCTTTTAACCACTACATCACCATGCTTTTTCTATGAGAAAGAGTCTGAAAAGCAAATGAACAGATTAAATAGGCTAGAAGGGATATGTCTACTGCTTGTTTGTGTAGAATAGACTGAGTAAATGCTGTATTCAATACCGAGTTCATGGCTTTTTTTCCTGGAAAAACTGTTTAATGGGAAATTATTAAACATAAAGCAAAAAAAGCAACATTTCTTTTCACTCACGCTGGGAATTCACTCTTGGTTTGTGAAATTATGGGGTCAGTGACAAAACTCATATTTAAGTTTAAAAAGAATAATCCCATGGGTTCTTCTTTGCGTGACTGCAGTAAGTAAGCAGTGAAACAATCACTACTTGGAAATGAGAAAACAGATTTTTTCATTTGGTTTAAAGTGGACAAATCAATTTTGCTGAGTGAAAGAACCTAGTCTCAAATGGTTGCAGTGTTTTTAATTTGATTAATAATTGGATACCTTTTCAGCCTGTCTTTTTCTGTAGCCAAACAAGGGTGTTTTTCTTTGTAACCATGACTTAGTGATAGGAAAGTGATATTTACTTCAAGGCTCTGATATATTTGTAGTCAAATCCACGATGTTTGTTGAGGAATGTTCATTCCATGAGGCATCTAATGTTGGGTTCAAATGGTGGTTTGGAGAAAGCCACAAAGAGCCTGATGAAGGGCTGGCATGGAGAGGCAGAGTTTGGAAGAGGCGTTCCCCAGAGAAAGGGGGAGACGTGAGGTTTTTCTTGGGAATGAAGCAAAGTTCTCAGAAAGCTCTGTGAATATAATAGGTGACTGAGAAAGGACCATGGAAATAGGTCATTGAGGAAGAGCAGCCCTTGAAAGGGGAAAGCGATGGCTTCAGCTTCATCTCTAAGAGGAGAATACAGGCCAAAGCTGATGACAAAGGCTCCATGACTCTCACTGGATTTGGGGCCAAACTTGGAACCTTTGGGATGCTTTGAACTAATAAATTTCCATATGTGTGCTCCAGATGTAATATGTGTGGGTTTTCTTTTCTTAGTGTTAAACCACCTCCATAGCATAGCTTAGGAATTGGGGATAATAACAGCAGGTGTGCTCTGTTGGTTCTAGACAAGTGTACATGATGGATGATAGGATCAGGGATAAGAACTTAAGTCAATTCACTTTACTATCATTATTATAATTATTTTATTTTGTTTATTTTTTATTTTTTTGAGAGGGAGTCTTACTCTGTCACCCAGGCTGGAGTGTGCAGTGGCATGATCTCGACTCACTGCAACCTCTGCCTCCCGGGTTCAAGTGACTCTCCTGCCTCAGGCTCCTGAGTAGCTGGAACTACAGGCATGCCACCATGCCCAGCTAATTTTGTATGTATTTTTAGTAGAGATGGGATTTCACCATGCTGGCTGGGCTGGTCTTGAACTCCTGACCTCAAATAATCTGTCTTGGGCTCCTAAAGTGCTAGCATTACAGGCCTAAGCTACTGCACCTGGCCTTATCATTATTATTATTGATCATTATTAGTTGAATTCTCCATTTTACCCATTACTGGGTAAACAGACTTTACGATAAGGAATTCAGAAAAGATTTTTGCTTGACAATGGCTATAATATTTGGGCTGGGGTATTTATACTCTGAATATCCAGGAAATATATATATATATTAATGTATTATATATACATACATATATATTTATATATTACTATATAATATATACACATACACATATATGTATATATATGTTTAAAATAACATTAGCTGTGGCTATTAAAAAAACCAAAACCAAAACCAAATAAAACTCTTTTCATTTAAAGACTAAGAGCTCTTCTAGCAACTGAATCCAATTCCGGCCTTATTAGCCTGTGAGATAAGGAATATCACCCTATTCCTTTCAGAGGTTACAAACTGGTACCCTCAGTTTAAAATTAGCTGTTAACCAGCTTGGAAATAACGTTTAGTGTGGAATAGGTTACGCTTTAAACGAAATCAAGGTAATATGAAACAATTGGATGATTTCGTATAAAGAAACCCAGATTTTTGGCTGAAGAAAACTAAAAAAACAAAAATGACACTGGGGACAATGAGCTTGCATTTCTGTAGGGCAACCACTCCCCTGACTTTTTTTTTTTTTTTTTTTTTTAATCTCGTCTCACTGCAACCTCCACCTCCTGGGTTCAAACGATTCTCCTGCCTCAGCCTCCCAAGTAGCTGGGGCTACAGGAGCATGCCACCACACTTGGCTATTTTTGTGTTTTTAGTAGAGATGGGGCTTCACCATGTCAGCCAGGCTGGTCTTGAACTCCTGACGTCAGGTGATCCACCCACTTCAGTCTCTCAAATTGCTGGGATTATAGGCATGAGCCATCATGCCCTGCCTCCCCTGACCTCTTTAATGTCGCATGTGCTCCTCTGTTCCCCCAGTCTCCACCATTTCCTATCACATCTTGCACACTGAAGTCTCATGGCAAATGCTCTGTCATTGTTCTTGAACAGTCATTTTTTTAATAGAGAAATATGTCTCCATACCATGTCTCTATTAAAAATGGAAAAAAAATAAAATGAAAAGCTGTGTATTTTAAGACAAATGGTAGAGAGCCTATTTCCTTGTGAAAGTAAGTCCTGGATCCACATATTGAATATGCAAAGTATGTCTGTATTTAAAAGAAACAAAACAAAATCATAAAATAATATTAGAAATAATCCATCTTGAAGAACCATACAGGTATAAAGAAAAGAAGCATAATGAATCAACTGGTGATCTTAAAAAAGAACTGAAATATTTTTTTTCTTTTTTTTTGAGATGGAGTCTTGCTCTGTCACCCAGGCTGGAGTCCAGTGGCACGATCTCGGCTCACTGCAAGCTCCGCCTCCTGGGTTCAGGCCATTCTCCTGCCTCAGCCTCCTGAGTAGCTGGGACTACAGGCACCCGCCACCACGGTCGGCTAATTTTTTTGTATTTTTAGTAGAGACGGGGTTTCACTGTGTTAGCCATGATGGTCTCGATCTCCTGACCTCGTGATCTGCTCCCTCAGCCTCCCAAAGTGCTGGGATTACAGGCGTGAGCCACTGTGCCCAGCCAGAACTGAAATTTTCTAAGCATTTGTTTTGGATGTGGTAAAATAACTGGTGCTGTTGCAGAATTAGTTATGCATTAGGGAATTAGTTATGCATGAGAGAAAATAACTTGGTTGATCAATTGCTTTTTACAGATGGTAGGTTTATTAAAGTCTATTGAATACAGCAGAAATTATGTGTTCTGAACAGAAACAAACTTTAAAAATAAAGTTCTAGCTGGGAATACTGTTGCTTGGCATGTTAAGTTAGTGCTAAGATTTTACTATTTAATTTACATGGAAAAGTTATTTATGGCATCTGCTGAAAGCATAGATTTATATCTATCTATCTATCTATCTATCTATCTATCTATCTATCTATCTACCTACCTACCTACCTACCTACCTGTCTGTCTATCTACCTACCTACCTATCTGCCATTCTAGTACTGCCTAGTTAATTATATTTGTTTTTGGTGTTGATGTCAACTTTGATTTAACCCAGGAACTTTTGGATATAACACTTCTGATTACATAATATCATGAAATGACTTATTTTGCATAATGAGACAGGGTGAATAGTTTATGGTAGACTGGTCAAATTAGTAAGACACAGTGTTGTTGCTATGGTTGGTGTTAAAGTCTGATTTACTAAGAAACTATACAGTGGCAACATTTTGCAACAATGTAGAATTTTAGTTCATGTAGCACGTTATGAACTAGTTTTTGTTTTTATCTGTTTTGTTAAAAAGTTGTAACTGGACAATATTATGAATATAGCAATGAACTCCATGAGCTCGCCATGCTTCTATAACTTTCATCAAGATGATATTGCTGAATAAACTGGAAGTGAAGCACTACACAGAATTTAGGTGGCTTTGTTATGACAAAGTGTTGCAGAGAGTTTTAGCTGTTGAAAGACACTGACTTATTCATGCATCTGTGATTGCAAAGATTACATTAATGATTTGACCACTTTAATTGCCAGTATGACCGGTCTAACTACTGAATAGTTATAGGAATGCATTATTTCAGTGGTCCGTTCATCCTGAAATTATGTATTTTGAGATGTCATTTGGGGAGAAATAAATTGGTCAATCTTTAAATGCTAATATTAGTTACCCAAATGAAACTGATCTACGTTCTCCATGCTATGGGTTTGAAGGCTGATCTTTAACAGGATCACACTGGTTCGTGTTAAACTTCAAGTAAAATTAGTTGATATTGCTCAGTTCAATTTCTCTCTTAATATTTAAATTGGGAAGAAAGAACTACCAATAGAGATTACTTAAATTCAGAATCATAAGTAGTAGAATCTAAAAGTGATAACATTGGAATACCAGAATTCTATCACTCTCCTAGGCATAGCTACCTAAATAAAAAAACATACTGAGGCTTGGCAGTTCTTGTGTTTGGGACCAGCTGTTTCCATAATGGAAAGTAGTAAAAGTAAACATCACAACCAGGCAGAGGAATCATGCCATAACTTGGTATTTATTGCACATTGTAAATAGAAATACTAAACCTGCCATTAACATCGGGTGTAGAATAAAACGTTTCAGATCAAATGTTAGTAACTTATAATGTAACCATTTAATAATGTGATGTTTTTACTTTTTAGAGTCTATAATTTTAAATATTTGATTTGAAAATGTTATTTTCAGTATCACACGTTTGTATTATGTTAAGTATTTTCACTTCTGTTTAGTAAAAATAACAGCTGAGGATTATATTTTTGGCAGTTCTAGCTCTATTCCTGGGGTGTATCAGTCATTTATATTACCTTTCTCGACCCTGTTGGTATCTGGGTTTATATTTCCTGATATAGATTCTAATTAAAGCTTGAAATCTTGATGGGAAAGAGTATTTAAGGAAGAGAGGAGGGGCTAATGCAGGACTCTTTAAATGGCGACATAAAGGCAGAGTAAGAGAACTGATAAAGAACACAGGTAGTCACAGAAGTTGCCAAAAAACCAGGAAAATGTGGCACCACAGTAGGTGAAGAAAGACACTGTGGGAAGGGGCAAACTGCCATGAGCCTTGAGCATCACTGGATGGCTTTGGGTCTGCCAAAAATTTCACATCTTGACCATTTCTCAGCATGGTGTTTGCAGCAAGTAACCTTGAAGGATGGAATATTTTCCCACCTTCCCAAGCAAAAAGCATGGTTGTTTATGGCTTGCTGTAAATACAGTGAATTCTCCAAGCTCAGGATTTCCTGGCTGTGGTGCCAACTCAACTGTGAGTGTGGCATATACCTGGGAACCAGCTCTGTCACTACTGTGCTTTTTGGGAGGCAAGGGAAACCGACACAACCAAGCTAACTCTCAGGCTACTGTGTACTGTGAGTAATAGAGTCCTTGGGTCCTTTTTCTCTGACTCAAGAGTCTCATGTCTTTTTCCAACACACATGAAACAGCCACAGACTAGTTTATTAGCTTGAAAGTAGAGCAAAATATCAGATCCTTCGCAGTCCTTGACAGAAAGGAGGTACTAGCATTGCCATGAGGTCAAGTAAGGCAAGGACTGAAAAAAAAGTCTGTTGGTTCTTGATAAACTTGGCAAAGAGCAGTATCTATGGACTTCTGAGAGCTGAAGCTTAATTACAGTGGGTTTAGTTGCTGCAGTGGAGACGGCAAGTCTAAACTATTTCAAAAAGTTTGGCTATAAAAGGGGGCACTGAGAGTAATCTCTAAAAGAAGAAATGGGTTCAAATTCTATTTTTGACAGTCATTTTCTAGCCACTTCATTGTGCCTGGTCCCCTTGGGCTTTTGAGTCTGTGATTGCTGATTTAAGGCTACTACTGCTGATGGTTGTGCAAAGTGTGGGCTGTGGAACTCCAGCCGGCACCATTAATTTTTTAGTCATGGAAGAATGGTAGGGTCACCAGAATCATTTTCTAGAGAGAGAGACAGTACATTGATTTGAGGGAAGGCTGCCTTTTGGGTCTGTGGCAAGGCTGCCTCAGGACGCTTAGGATGAATCCTCCACTGAGCAAACCAGCCCCAGGCTATCAAGATGACTACTCTGCCTGCACTCAACAAAATTATTGTGAGTCAACTAGGTGATGGTACTAGGTGATGATGGTGCAGCTGTGCAAAAACTTTCTGTCGGAACAATACAAGTGAGAGAAACTAAGGAGCAGTGGGATGAAGCTTTATTCTGCGGGTAGGGGGCTGTGGTTTTGCTTTGAAGGACATGGTTCATGGTGGAATTTAATTATGTCCTTAGAGACTAAGAACCAAGCAAAACCCTGTAGAGTTACCAGAAAGAAGAAGAGAGGTTCAGTTATTTTTTTCCAATAATTATACAATGGAATAAGTGTCAGAGAAGCCCCAAATGGTTCTTTTACATTTTTTTATGTTTTCCCTGTATTTTGTCTCCAAAAGATTTTCCAACACAACGTGGTTCATTCTACTGTTGAAATAAGCCTGTATTCTGAAACTTCAAAGAATTATGATCCCAGTGCCCATGAACATCTGACTTCAACGTCAGCCACAGGTCATATTCTTTTTGTACCTTTCAGCCTTGTCTCTCTCTCCCTTGGGTCTTACCTTGACACAAGGTGATTCATTTTCTAGAAAATGGTAATTTGTGCCTATTTGAAGTTTATCCTCCTTTAAAAAGGTTATTCAATTACCCTCTGTCCCCTTTCACAGTCAAGCTGTTAGAATCTGCAGATGCAAAGTTCCCCTTCACCTTCCAGAGAGAACAGCCAGAGTCCCCTGAGCCCCTGGCTGTGGGGGGGCGGTGGAGCCAGAGCCCAGGGCTGTAATGAACACAAAGCTTCTTGGTTGCATATTGCTCAACAGTGACAAATCATGCTCATTTCAGTTTCCATGCAAAAGAGAACACTTTTCTCAGCTAGTAGAGCTGCTTGGAGCAAAAGGAATATGCATTCTTCCATGATAAATTTTCATTACAGCACAAACTTACGGGACCTCATAATCTCTTCAAATTTGCCCGTTGTTTTTAGCGTTCATTTAAACTAGGCTAGTAAATGGAAGGGTAATACTTCGGAAACTCTAAATGTATTTTTGATGTACTGTTCAGTTTGTTAACCTTCTCTTCATTTCTTTATTCATGCATACTCTTTCATTATGTTTGTTCCTTAATGTAAAACAGATCCAGAATTGTTTTTCCTCACCTAGTTTGAAAATTCAGCTCCATCGATGTGACTAAAATAGTGCAGACCACAAGAATATATGTTGAAAGACTCAATAACCTTGGTTTTTTGTGTTGTTGTTGCATGGTGACATCAGAGCCGAAGGCCATTCTACTTCTCTGTTTCAGCACAGAAGTAAAAAGAACTAAGAAATGACAGGAACATTTGCATCTTCTGTCTGAACACTGCAGAAGTCTCAATTATTTGAATTCTATTGACTCTCTGATAACTGCTAAAAACATTGATGGGTGCTCTCAATTGCAACATAAATGGATCTATTTTTTAAAAAGTATGCAATGAAAGAAAACTAATAAAAGTTCGATATCAAGCTAACAGTTTACACAACATAAAATTCAATATAGGCTACATATATTGAGCTAGGAATCTGAAAAGGAAGGTACTTCATTTCATATTCTCTATTACGATCATCTTGACTTATAAATTGATAGGGTCTCTGGAGGGCTGAACCAGAAACAGCCAGCCATCAGCAACAAGATCAGAGAGACAGATCTTCATTCAGACATCTGTCATTTAACTAGGGGCCTCAGGTTTAGAGCTGTGAGTGATTTTGATTCCAATCAGGGCTCTCAGCTTTCAAATAAGCACTTATGCCTGTCTCTGTTTTCTCTTTTTTATATTGAGCAGGGTCAGGTAAGATTTCTTTTAGGAAAGAGTTCTGCTGCTAAAAGAAAAAAGGACACTGATCCAGGGCATAATCAGAGTTTTATATGAATTGTTTACAAATATACATGCATAATCACTAAACATAAGTTACTAAATATACAATTGGTCCTCTGTGTCTGTGGGTGCCTATCACATATTCAATCAAACATGGATTGAAAATTTTTAAAAAGTCCTAGCCAAAGCAACTAGAAAAGAAAAAGAAATCAAGGGTATCCAAACTGGAAAGGAAAAGTAGTTATTCTTGTTTGCCGATGATGTGATCTTATATTTATAAAAACATAAAGACTCCACCAAAAACTATTAGAATTGATAAATTCAGTAAAGTTGCAGGATACAAAATCAACACACAAAAATCAGTAGCATTTCTATATGCTAACAGTGAACAATCTGAAAGAGAAGTTAAGAAAGGAATCCCATTTACAATAGCTACAAATAAAATTAAATACTGAGGAATAAACTTAACCAAAGAAGTGAAAGATTTTGACAATGAAACTATAAAACATTAATGAAAGAAATTATAAAGGACATACCAAAAATAAAAAGCCAGTTCATGTTCTTGAATAGGAGGAATCAATATTGCTAAAATGTCCATACTACCCAAGGCAATCTACAAACTCAAAGCAATCCCTGTTGAAATACTGACATTCTTCACAGAAATAGAAAAAAACAAAAACAAATACAAAAAAAACCTTAAAATTTATTTGGAACCACAAAAGATTCAGAAGAACAAAAGCCATCCTGAACCAAAAGAACAAAACTGGAGACATCATATTACCTGACTTCAAATTACACAACAAAGCTATAGTAACCAAAACAGCATGATAGTTACCTAAAAACAGATACACTGACCATTTGCAGTCAACTTGTTTTCAACAAAGGTGCCAAGTATGAACACTGGGGAAAGGAGAGTCTCTTCAATAAATGGTGCTGAGAAGATTGGATATCCATATGCAGAATAATAAAACTAGACCCCTATCTCTCACTACATACAAAAATAAAATAAAAATGGATTGAAGACTTAAATCTAAGACGGGAAAGTATGAAAATCTTAGAAGGAAACATTGGAGAAACACTCTAGGACATTGATCTGGACAAAGATTTCCTGAGTAAGACCTCGAAAGCACAGGCAACTAAAGTGAAAATGAACAAATGGAATCTCATTAAGCTAAAAAACTTTTGCAGAACAAAAGGAAATAATTAACAAAGTGAAGAGATGCCTCCACAATATGGAGAAAATATTTGCAAACTACCTATCTGTTAAGGGATTAATAACGAATAACTAACAGGTATATGAAAAAAATGCTTAACATCACTAATCATTAGAGAAGTAAAAATCGAAACTACAGTGAGATATATCCCAGTTGAAATTGCTTTTATCCAAAGACAAGCAATAACAAAGGCTGGTGAGGATGTGGAGTAAGGGGGGAGCCATCATACATTATTGGTGGGGATGTAAATCAGTATAGCCACTATGGAAAACAGTATAGGAGTTCCTCAAAAAACTAAAAATAGAATGACCATATGATCCAGCAATCCCACTGCTGGGTACACACCCAAAAGAAAAGAAATCAGTATATAGAAGAGATACGTGTGTTTCCATGTTTATTGCAGCACTATTCACAATAGCCAAGGTACAAAATCCACTGAAGTGTCCATCAATAAATGCATAAAGGAAATGTGGCATATATGCACAGTGGAGTATTATTGAGCCATAAAAAGAATGAAATCCTGTCATTTGCATCAACATGGATGGAGTTGTGGGACATCGTGTTAAGTGAAATAAGCCAGGCACAGAAAGACAAATACCATATGTTCTCACTTATATGTGGGAGCTAAAAACATTAAATTAATGGAGATAGAGAGTAGAATAATGGTTACTAGAGAATGGGGAGGGTAGAGCAGAAGGGGCGATAAAGAAGAGATGGTTAATAAGTACAAAAATACAATTAGAGAAGGAATAAGATCTACTGTTTGGTAGCACGACAGGATGACTATAGTTAGTAATATGTTTCAAAATAACAAAAATAATGGAATTGGAATGTTCTTCACATCAAGATATGATAACGTTTGAGGTGATGGATAACACAATTACCCTCATTTGACTATTACACATTGTATGCTTGTATAAATCCCACATGTATACCATAAATATGTACAACTAATGTGTATCTATAATAATTAAAAATTAAAATCTTTCAAAATATATATTTTTAAAATAATAAAAATATAAATACAACAATCAGCTATGTAAGCTCTGGGTTATCTAGCTTTATTGGATTTATTAAAAAAATTTTTTTTCAAATAATGTACTCATTGTAATATTAGAAGCAAAACCCAGTAAAACATACGTAAAAGCAAAGCTGATCATCTCTGCCCCCTCTGACCTTCTCCTCTGTTTAGTACCCATACCCATGTGATAGTTAGTTTTAAAAGCTTGGTGTGTATCCTTTCATACCTTTCTCAAAACATCTCTATATATGTGTCTATGTATCTATATCATCTATCTATCTGTATACATATATCCACAGATTAAAAATGTTATTAAATTGCTTTGCAATAATATAATTTTATTATATGTGGTACAACATACTTTTTCACATGGACACCCATATTTTTTCTAATTTTGCATATAAACAGTATAATTTTCAATAAATGAGGTTATACTGTGCTGGGTTTTCCATTTGCAACCTGTAAGAGTGTTTTTTTTAGGGAGGATAGGCTGAGAAAAAGTACAGTTTTAATTCTTTTTGTTTTAATTAGTTCATCCTGTTCCTTTCCCTGCTGCTTCCACGTAAAATCCTTGCTCCTCCCATACCTCTTTTTTAAGGGAAGAACTTACCATATAATGTATATTCTGTGTGTGTGTGTGTGTGTGTGTACATATATGTGGGAGATTTGGGCATTGTTTGCTTTTTAAAAATGACATTATATGATATACCTTTCTTTATATTTGACTTTTATCATTAAACAATATATTTTGGAAATTCTTCCAAGCATAGTAATATAGGTCTAATGCATTCTTTGTAAGGACTGCATCTTATTCCATGGGCTGAGGCTGCATAATTTATCCAGCCATTGGTTTATTAACGGAATCAATTTGCTTATTCCTGCTTAAATGAAAAGTTTATATCAATTTTTTGTTGTTGTTATTGTTGCCACTATGAAGAAGGCTACATATATATTCTCATTTTCAGTTACTTTTATGGGTTCAATGCCAAAAGTGGGTATCTCCATTGACAGGCACATCTATTATTTAAATTGTAACAAATATTTGGGTTTTATATCTAAACAGGTTGGAACAATTCAAATATCCACTAGTAATACATCATAGTATCTTTTCCCTTGCATCTATGTCAGTAATACAAGGTCATAAGTTTTTAACACTTTTGCTTTTATCGCGAGCATCTTAAAATTGGATAATACTTTTTTGATGAAGCACATGAATCTCTGAGTTGGTTTCTTTTTCCTAAAAGAATTCAGGCTACATAAGCTTAGTTTTCCATTTCATCTTTCATTAATCTTTTCTATAACTTGGAGAACAATTTCAATCTAGAGACTGAGGTGTCTTTCTCTTTTTTCTTTTTTTTAAGTTCAGGTAAACATTTCCTTTTAAATTATTTAATTATTGTTTTCCGCTTCATGGTTTCCTTTTCTCTTTCTGAAGTTTCTGTCATTCTCATGTTAAATGTCCTGGGTCTATCTTTCAGTTTTTGTGGGCTTTTATTTTCTAAAGTTAGAGGTTTGGAACTATTTCTTTTGTTTCAGCTCCCAGACTACAAAATTGAATCTCCATAGTAAATGCCCTTCAGGCAACTCATCTCCTGAAATATTTAGTTTTAAAATAATGGTTTTCAGTTTTAAGGATTCACTTTTGTGTGGTGAGTAAGTTTTTCTAGGTGTTTTCTACTGTCCAAGCCTGGCCAGTCCGGAAGCCCCTGTGTCTCCCTCTCCCAAAAGAGGCAGTTGGGCTGGGGTTAAAACTGAGTAAAGATCCCAGCACTTTGGGAGGCTGAGACGGGTGGATCACTTGAGGTCAGGAGTTCAAGACCAGCCTGGCTAACATGGCAAAACCCCGTCTCTACTAAAAATACAAAAATTAGCTGAGTGTGGTGGTGGGTGCCTATAATCCCAGCTACTGGGGAGGCTGACATGGGAGAATCGCTTTAACCCGGGAGGCGGAGGTTGCAGTGAGCCGAGATCGGGCCATTGCACTCCAGCTTGGACAACCAGAGCGAAACTCTGTCTCAAAACAATAACAACAACAACAAAAACTGGGCAAAGACTTGATGTAGGACTCCCGAAGCCACTTTCCAGAAATATTCTGACTTCTATTTATCATTAGTTTGTCCACTCCTTGCATTGTACCTCGTATATAGTAAGTGTCCTATTGACATTTACTAAATTTCTTTTTTTTTTCTTTTTCTTTTTTCCTTTTCTTTTGTTTTTTTGTTTTTTTTTGATGGGGTCTCACTCTGTTGCTCAGGCTGGTCTTGAACTCCTGGGCTCAAGAGATCTTTCTGTTTCAGTCTCTCAAAGTACTGGGACTACGAGTGTGAGCCACTGTACAGGCCTCTTTATTTAAAAGAAGTGTTTTTTTTTTTTTTTTTTAAATTACTAGAACCATCAAGGTTCTTGTTTGTAAACAACTGAAATGAACTCTGGCTAACACTAACAGCAAATAAATTTAATGCACAGATAGTGGGTAACATAGAACCAGATGAGGGAAGCCTGAGGAACCAAGCTTGGAAAATAGGAGCCACAAGAAGCTATTATAAATGGCTGGATTAAATGTGAGTAGGCCATCGGAAGACTCTGATTAGGTCCTACTGCCATTGTCACACTGGTAGTTGTGACTTGCATTACTGCCATTCAGTGCGTCATGGTGTTGCCAGCACAGAGTAAGTTTTGTGCTGCCCCCACCTCACTGTGTGGCAGCTGGGATCAGGAACATGTGATTGGGCAAGCTTAGGTCAGATGCCTATGTGCTAGCTGGAAAAGGGGGACTTATCTGTCCATTTCAACTTCTAAAGGAAGTACAGTTGACCCTTGAACAATGTGGGTTAGGGATGTCAACCCCTGTGCAGTAAAAAATCCACATCAAACTTTTGACTCTCCTGAAACTTAACTACTGATAGCTTACTGTTAACCAAAAGCCTTACTGATAACATAAACAGGGATTGACACATATTTTTATGTTATATATATTATATAATTATTCATATAATGAAACAAGCTAGAGACATAATTGTCATCTTGATGTCAAATAGGCAGAGGAGGAGGAAGAAGAGGAAGTGTTGGTCCTGCTGTCTCAAGGGCATTAAAGGTGGACGAGGTAGAGGAGGCAGAAGGGGAGGCAGGAGGAGCAGGCATAGTTGGTGTAACTTTGTGGAAATGCACTGTAAATTCTGTCTGACTTATTCGCTTTTTCATTTCTGTAAAAATGTTTTGAAATGATACCAATTCTTCTTCCATAGTCTGTCTTAGTCTCAGTGCCTCCATCCTAGAGGGGTCCATGTCATAAAAGAAGTCAAGAGCAGTCTTGAAGAATAGGAACCCTCCTGCCAGATTGTCTAATGTCAATTTGTTTTCTGGCACTGTTTCTTTCATAAGACATCTTCTTTCTCATCATCTGGCACTGGTTCAGAATCACCCATCTCTGTCAAATCATCTTCGGGCTCGATGGCTTTTACAGCTTTTTCAGTTACAAGGATGGCATCTCCAATGGTGCAATCATTCCTGATTTTCATGATGTTCTTTTTATCAGGATTGTCTTCCACAGCATTGACAATCCTTTCCATAGCATCCCATGTGTAATGAACCTCAAAGGTCCTTATGACACCCTGATTTACAAACTGAGTTAGAGACATTATGTTTGGGAGCAAATAGACCACTTTGATTCCTTTGCTGTTGAACTCATGGGGTTCTGGGTGGCCCTGGGCATTGTTCAATATCAAAAGAGTTGATATTGTCTGTTACTGGCAAGGTACATGATGATTTCAGGATTTCATCAATTAATTTTGAAAGATTAATTGATGAAATTAATCCAGAAGAAGGGATCTCATTGTCTACACCTTCTTCTTGTACAAACAAAAGACTGGAAGCTGGTGTCTAATTTTTTTTTTTTTTTTTGAGATGGAGTCTTGCTCTGTCACCCAGGCTGGAGTCCAGTGGCGTGATCTCGGCTCACTGCAAGCTCCGCCTCCCAGGTTCACGCCGTTCTCCTGCCTCAGCCTCCCGAGTAGCTGGGACTACAGGCACCCGCCACAACACCCGGCTAATTTTTTTTGTATTTTTAGTAGAGATGGGGTTTCACCATGTTAGCCAGGGTGGTCTCGATCTCCTGACTTCGTGATCTGCCCGCCTCAGCCTCCCAAAGTGCTGGGATTACAGGCGTCAGCCACTGCGCCCCACTGCTGGTGTCTCCTTTTTATCCTTCAAGGCCTAGGGATTAGCAGCTTCTTTGTAGTATGGGTAGTCCTGGTCAGAAACCTGACTGCACTTGCATGAAAGAGTAGTTTGCCTATCCCTTCCTGCCTTAAATCTTGGTGCTTGCTTCTTTTCCTTACTAATAAATACCCTTTGTGATGTCTTTTCCCCCAAAATAGGGCACTTCCATCTATATTAAAAACCTGTTCATGCAGATATTTTTTGTCAATGATTTTCTTAATGGCATCTGAGAACTTGTCAGCTGCTTCTTGGTCTGCAGGAACTGCTTCTTCTGTTATCTTGACATTTTTAAACACAAACCTCTGTCCAAAATTCTCAAATCATTTTTGCTGGCATTAAGTTCTCCAGCTTTACACCCTTTGGCTTCCCTTTGCTTTAAATTGCCATATAATGACTTCACTTTCACTTTTTCTTGAGTCATATCAGTCTGTAGTATGCCTTTCTTATAAAAGTTGCATTTTCAATACAAAATAAAGAGATACTTCAAAAAAAAAAAGTGCA
>NW_012116599.1:7551869-7553029 GCF_000951035.1 Colobus angolensis palliatus
GCAAGGGGGAAGGGAATCCCTTTTCCTAGCCAAGGGAAACTGAGACAGACAACACCTGGAAAATCGGGTAACTCCCACCCTAATACTGCGCTTTACCAAGGGTCTGAGCAAACTGCACACCAGGAGATTATATCCCACACCTGGCCCAGAGGGTCCCACAGCCACGGAGCCTCCCTCATTGCTAGCACAGCAGTCTGAGATCTAACTGCAAAGCAGCAGCAAGGCTGGGGGAGGGGTGCCCACCATTGCTGAGGCTTAAGTGGGTAAACAAAGCCACCAGGAAGCTCGAATTGGGCGGAGCCCACCGCAGCTCAAGGAGGCCAGCCTGCCTCTGTAGACTCCTCCTCTGGGGACAGGGCATAGCTAAACAAAAAGCAGCAGAAACCTGGGCAGAGGTAAATGCCCCTGTCTGATAGCTTTGAAGAGAGCAGTGGATCTCCCAGCACGGAGGCTGAGATCTGAGAACGGACAGACTTCCTGCTCAAGTGGGTCCCTGACCCCTGAGTAGCCTAACTGGGAGACATCCCCTACTAGGTGCAGACCGACACCTCACACCTCACACCTCACACGGTGGGGTACACCCCTGAGACGAAGCCTCCAGAGCAAGAATCAGACAGCAACACTCACTGTGCAGCAATATTCTATCTTCTGCAGCCTCTGCTGCTGATACCTCGGCTAACAGGGTCTGGAGTGGACCTCAGGCAAACTCCAACAGACCTGCAGCTGAGGGTCCTGACTGTTAGAAGGAAAACTAACAAACAGAAAGGACATCCACACCAAAACCCCATCAATACATCACCATCATCAAAGACCAAAGGCAGCTAAAACCACAAAGATGGGGAAAAAGCAGTGCAGAAAAGCTGGAAATTCAAAAAATCAGAGCGCATCTCCCCCTCCAAAGGAACGCAGCTCTCGCCAGCAACAGAATAAAGCTGGACAGAGAATGACTTTGATGAGTTGAGAGAAGAAGGCTTCAGTCGACCAAACTTCTCAGAGCTAGGGGAGGAACTACGTAACCAATGCAAAGAAACTAAAAACCTTGAAAAAAGAATGGATGAATGGATAACTAGAACAATCAATGCAGAGAAGACCTTAAAAGAACTGATAGAGATGAAAACCATAACACGATAAATACATGACAAATGCACAAGCTTCAGTAA
>NW_012116599.1:7554144-7567032 GCF_000951035.1 Colobus angolensis palliatus
TATGTTTATTGAGGCACTATTCACAATAGCAAAGACTTGGAATCAACCCAAATGTCCATCAGTGACAGACTGGATTAAGAAAACGTGGCACATATACACCATGGAATACCATGCAGCCATAAATAAGGATGAGTTTGTATCCTTTGTAGGGACATGAATGAAGCTAGAAATCATCATTCTCAGCAAACTATCGCAAGAACAGAAAACCATATACCACATATTCTCACTCATAGGTGGGAATTGAACAATGAGATCACTTGGACAGAGGAAGGGGAGCATCACACACCAGGTCCTATTGTGGGGAGGGGGTAGGGGGGAGGGATAGCATTAGGAGATATACCTAATGTAAATGACGAGTTAATGGGTACAGCACACCAACAAGGCACATGTATACATATGTAACAAACCTGCACATTGTGCACATGTACCCTAGAACTTAAATAAAAAAAAAAAAGAAATTTCCTTTTCTTTCTTTTTTATAATGGTCCTTATCCTGGATTTATTTACCTTGGAGTGGTAGGCAACTACAACTACAGACCTCTATCTATGGTATGTATCAAGCGATTCAACCTCTTTTATTTAATTTATTTTTATTTTTTGTAATGTCAGGAAGGGGTTTCATATGCCAATTAGCTAAAGAATCCCCAACAACAGTGTGATGATTGGTTTTATATGTCAACTTAACTGGGCCACTGGATGCCCAGATAGCTGGTTAAACATTATTTCTGGATGACTGCCTTCTACGGAACCTATCTGTGTCTGTGAAGTGCTTCTGGAAGAGATTAGCCTTTGAATTAGGGGACTGAGCAGCGCAGATTGGCCTCCTCAGTGTGGGTGGGCATTATGTGATTCATTGAGGACCCTAATAGAATAAAAAGGTGGAGGAAGGTTGAATTTGTTCTCTGACTGAAACTGAAGAGCTGAGACATTGATCTACTTTTTAATCACTCCTTGTTCTCATGTCTTCACACTTGAACTGGAATCTATGTCATCAGCTCTCAGGCCTTTGAATTACACTACTGGCTTTCCTGGGTCTATGGCCTGCAGATCATGACACTTCTCAGTCTCTAGAATCACATGAGCCAGTTCATTATATAAGCAGTTATCTATAATTGTCTACTATAAGTGTCTACTAATCATGTTTTTATCTAGCATCATAACTTTTTTAAACTAAAAATTCAAGAAGGTGTGAATCATGGAAGATTAGTTTTATTAATGCTAGACCAAACACATTGAGAAACTATTTCTGCATGACATGACACTGCGTTTTCCAGAGGTGAAGACCCCAGTATATATCACCCCAAATCCATGTTTTACAATGTACTGTTGACACGTGTCCATCAAGAGGTGTGTTCAGGGTTCCTTCACCTTTTCTCTGAGTGGGCTGTGTCTATACTGTACATAACCCTAGTGACTTCTGAAGATAGGCCATAAAATGTAACATAGCTTCTAGCTGGCTCTTGGAACATGTACCTTGGGAATCCTGAGCCACCATGTATGAAGTCTGGCTCCACTGAAGATGCAGTGGCGGAAAGAACACTTGAAGAGGCCACAAAGAGACAGAGAGAGATGCCTGGGGATGTCCAGCTATTTGAAGTCTCAGTTTTCCAGCCCAGGTGTCAGACATGTGAATGAGCAAACTTCCAGTTGGTTCAGCCCTCGGCTTTCCAGCCAACACAGCTGATGCCCTGTGGAACCAGGCTTTGAGTCTTCCAGCTGAGTTTCAGACAGTGTGAAGTAGGAACAAGCCACCTGCCTTGTCCGCTGACTGAATTCCTGATCCACAAAATGTGTGTGCATAATGAGAGGTTGTTTTATGCTACTAAATTTTGGGTTAATTTGTTGTTCAGCCATACTAACTGGAACAGATAATCAGAGAATCATAGACTTTCAGAGATGGAAAGAAACTTTGAAAACATCCAGTCAAAGCAGTTTATTTTACAGATGAGGAAATTAGCTGAGAGGGGCAGAATAATTGACCCCAAATCTAACAGCTCATTAGTGGCAGATCAAATGTTCTTTCCCTCCTGATGATGTGAGGAGGGTGTTGGTCTGGCATGGAACGCCACACATGAATTACAGAATTGGGATAAGGGCTTCAAATTAGAATGAGTGTTGGCTCATACAATTCCAGATACTTGATAAAGTCAGGGCCAAAGAGCTCGGAGGTCACTACAAAACACTGCCTGCCTGAAAATACACTATGCAGAAATAGTCTAGAAAAATTATATGGATATGTGCAAGTATGTGGGTGTTAGGTAGGGGATAGAAGATGGAGGAATCTTTCCAACTTGATTCTGCCAGGAGTATTAAGTGGGTAGTCTTGAAAAAAATTCATCCTGAATGTACTGCCTGCCTCTCAGGAAGTGCTAAAAGACTCTGACATAAACAGAACCTGACACTTCAGGAATCTTTGTGTCTGAATGTATTGCTCAAATTTTAAACTGTGCTACAACCCTTTCCAAATAAAATCAACACATCAATAATCACAGACTTTCAAAGCAGAATGTTCTGGTTAACCCTTAGACCACTGTTAAATGGTCACTCCACTTTATCTTCAAACAGACAAACCTGCTGCCCTTAGAACCACATGGACTGACAATTTACAAGCATCAGCCCCTCTGCAGGTGATTTTGATCAACATTACATTTACTTCTATCATCACTTAAAATCTTTTTTTAAAGCATAAAATCAATAATTTTGGATCTGAGCTTAACTGTATTACAGTGTCATGAGGAGGACCAAAGAAAACCTCCCAATGACCTATCAATAATTAGGAGAGAATCACTGTGTGAAATATTAGAGACAATGTAGAAAACAATAAATTGAAGCAGGTTCAACATTCAGTTTTCAAAAGTCACCATATAGGTGGATAAGGATAAACTGCTACAGACTTAACCTCAAGGTCAAAGTTTCTATAATGTACTCCAAGTAATTGTCTGCATTAAGGCAAATTGTATTTTTGATAATTTAAAAAGAAGTGTTTGCAATGCAAAACATTACTGTAAGCATATACTGTGATTAAAAAGTGTGTTCACGTACACAAAATATATAATGGTTGTAAACTGACATAATTCCAGATCCATGATCTGTACTTTATATCAATGCCCATGTATTAGTCTGTTTTCACACTGCTAATAAAGATATACCCGAGACTGGGTAATTTATAAAGGAAAGAGGTTTAATTGACTCACAGTTCCACATGACTGCAGAGGCCTCACAATTATGGTGGAAGGTGAAGGGGAAGCAAGACACGTCTTACATAGCAGCAGCAAGAGAGAATGAGTGCCAGCAGGAGAAATGCCAGACTCTTATAAAAATCAGATCTCATGAGAACCACTCACTATCACGAGAACAGAATGGAGGAAAACACCCCCACGATTCAATTAACTCCACCTGGCCCCGCCCTTGACAAGTGGGGATTATTACAGTTGAAGGTAGGATTTGGGTGGGGACACACAGCCAAACCATATCAGTCCACAAGAAAATTAATCCTAAATTATTTGAAGTCGTCTGAAGTACACCCTTCATAGTTTGTAACTCTTTTATTTCCTTTGAGTCTGCTTTTCTATTCCCCTTCCCTTCTGCCCTCCTTCCTTTCATCTTCATTCCTTTTTAAATTTCTTCCTTCCTTATCTTTTCTTCCTTCTCTCTCTCTCCTTCTTTCTCTCTTCTTTCCCCCAATCCTTCTTCCTCACACCCTCATTACTTGACAACATGTATTTCTGCCAATCAAGTCTCAGTACAGCATAAGATACCCAATGTTATTTAAAAAAAAAAAAAAAAAAAGAAGAAGAGGAGGAGGAGGAAGAGGGCATTCTATTCCAAGCCAAGAAAATTTTGGTTCTGAGAAGGCAGAGAGTATGTTTATCTTAGTCACCATGGTAGCTCCAGGGAGTAGCACAATGCCTATTAAAGCAGGAAGAAAATGATTATGGAAATAAATGCAAATTATAGAATATCATCCCCAAAATGAACCTCAAAGATTAGAGAGTTTTTATAATAACTGCATTATTTCTGTTGTGCCACAAATGTAGTAACGTTCGAGCACATTGTTTTTTGGTATACACAGATGTGTCTGTTTCTCAAAATGAGTAACACCTTAGTTAGGCTCAGGTGTATGTGTACCTGCCCCTGTTAACTCATATCCTGAAATCTGAGGCCCAGATATATATACTCTGTTTGCCCCCTCTTTGACTTATCAAGGGCATGCTTTTTTTCTTTTCCAAAGGCTGATCAGTGTTTGGTCCTTTCTCAGAATTGCAAACCATGCATCAAATCTTTCGAGTAGCTTTTGAAATTTCTAGTAGGTTGTAACTAACAGCCTACAGTAAAATCGGATGGCAAATTAGGGCTTATAGGACTAAAAATACTGTTAGTAATTACAGCTTAGAGAAAAAAAAAAAACTAGATTTATGCAGGAACCAGTATCATTCTTGAAAATGATGCCAGATTGCTCTTCAGAAGAAAAAGAAAAAGCAATATTTCTGTCTCATTCTCAGATGTAAGTCATGTGGAAATACTGCAAAACATGTAATTTCTTAGGACACTTTGAGTAGTTAAATGAGAAGAAGCCAATAGAGGAAGGAAAGAAAGCCTTTACTAAAGTGAAACTACAATAGGAGGATATTCACGAAATTGTTATGAAAAGGTTGTTTTGATAAAAATTTAAAAGAAATCATACATTTAAGTAATGGGAAGCAGAGATGATACGGTCTGGCTGTGTCCTCACCCAAATCTCATCTTGAATTGTAACTCCCACAATTCCCTCGTGTTGTGGGAGGAACATAGTGGGAGGTGATTGAATTATGGGGGCAAGTCTTTCCTGCATGTTCTCGTGATAGTGAATGAGTCTCACCAGGTCTGATAATTCTAAAAATGGGAGTTTCCCTGCACAAACCCTCTTTGGCTGCTGCCATCCGCGTAAGATGTGACTTGCTTCTCCTCGCCTTCTGCCGTGATTGTGAGGCCTCCCCTACCACTGGAACTGTAAGTTCAATAGACCCTTTTTCCTGTATAAATTACCCAGTCTTGGGTATGTCTTTGTCAGCAGTGTGAATACGGACTAATACAGTAAATTGGTACCAGGAGAGTGAAGTGCTGCTGAAAAGATATCTGAGAATGTGGAAGCGACTTTGGAACTGGGTAACAGGCAGAGGTTGGAAAAGTTTGGAAGGCTCAGAAAAAGACAGGAAAATGTGGGAAAGTTTGGAACTCCCTAGAGACTTGTTGAATGGCTTTGACCAAAATGCTGATAATGATACAGACAATGAAATCCAGGCTGAGGTGGTTTCAGATGGAGATGAGGAACTTGTTGGGAATTGGAGCAAAGGTGACTCTTGTTTTATTTTAGCAAAGAGACTGGAGTTCCTGCCCTAGAGATCTGTGGAACTTTGAACTTGAGGGAGTTGATTTAGGGTATCTGGTGGAAGAAATGTCTAAGCAGCAAAGCATTGAAGAGGTGACTTGGGTATTGTTAAAGGCATTCAATGTCAAAAGAGAAACAGAGCTAAAAAAAAAAAAAAAAAAGAGAGAGAGAGAGAGAAACAGAGCATAAAAGTTTGTAAAATTCGCAGCCTGACAATGAGATAGAAAAGAAAATCCCATTTTCTGAGAAGAAATCCAGCCGGCTGCAGAAATTTGCATAAGTAACAAGGAGCCAAATGTTAATTACCAAGACAATGGGGAAAATCTTTCCCGGGCATGTCAGAGACCTATTCAGCAGCCCCTCCTATCAGAGACCCTGAGGCCTAAAAGGAAAAAGTGGTTTTGTGGGACTGGCCCAGGATCCCAATGCTATGCGTAGCCTAGGGACTTGGTGCCCTGCATCCCGGCTGCTCTAGCTGTGGCTGAAAGGGGCCAATGGAGAGCTCCAGTCCTTGCTTCAGAGGGTGCAAGCCTCAAGTCTTGGCAGTTTCCACATGGTGTTGAGTCTGCAGAGTGCACAGAAGTCAAGAATTGAGGTTTGGGAACCTCCGCTTAGATTTCAGATGTATATTTGCTATAGGGGTGAAGTCCTTAGGGAGAACCTCTGCAAGGGCAGTGTAGAAGAGAAACGTGGGGTCAGAGCCTCCCCCCCCACACACATACACAGAGTCCCTACTGGGACACCACCTAGTGGAGCTGTGAGAAGAGGGCCACCATCTTTCAGACCCCATCGTCCATGGACAGCTTGCACTGTGCACCTGGAAAAGCCACAGACACTCAATGCCAGCCCATGAAAGCAGCCAGGAGGGAGGCTGTACCCTGCAAAGCCACAGGGGAAGAGCTGCCCAAGACCATAGGAACCCACCTCTTGTATCAGTGTGACCTGGATGTGAGACATGGAGTCAAAGGAGACCATATTGGAACGTGAAGATTTGACTGCCCTGCTGGATTTCAGACTTGCATAGGGCCTGTAGCCCATTTGTTCTGGCCGATATCTCCTGTTTGGAATGACTGTATTTACCCAATGGCTGTACCCTCATCGTATCTAGGTAGTAACTAACTTGCTTTTGATTTTACAGGCTCATAGGTGGAGGGGATTTGTCCTGTCTCAGATGAGACTTCGGACTGTGGACTTTTGAGTTAGTGCTGAAACGAGTTAAGGTTTTGGGGGACTGTTGGGAAGGCATGATTGGTTTTGAAATGTGAAGACGTGAGATTTGGGAGGAACCGGGGCAGAATGATATAGTTTGGCTGTGTCCCCACCCACATCTCATGTTGAATTGTAACTCCTACAATTCCCACATGTTGTGGGAGGAACCCAGTGGGAGGTGATTGAATTATGGGGGCAGGTCTTTCCTGCACTGTTCTTATGACAGTGAATGAGTCTCACAAGATCTGATGGTTTTAAAAATGGGAATTTCCCTGAACAAGGTCTCTCTGCCTGCTGCCATCCACATAAGATGTGACTTGCTCCTCCTTGCCTTCTGCCATGATTACAGCCACTGGTACTGTAAGTCCAATAAACCCTTTTTCCTGCATAAATTATCCAGTCTCAGGTATGTCTGTATCAGCAGCATGAAAATGGACTAATAAAAGAGACCAGCCAATTAAAGTCTCTGTGATTGTGAGTGAAGTACTTCAAACACTTGATGTAAAAAGGACCTGAGAGATCGCTCAGGTATAGCAGGAATAGTCTTGGCCTTGTCCATACCAAACCATCAACACAGAGAAGTAGTATTTATGTTTCAAAGTGTTGGCTATTTGCTCTAGAATACATGTTGGAGATGTTGGAAGACTTTTTTCTGTAAGGGGCAATGTAGTAAGTATGTTAAACATGTATACCATAAGGTTTCTGGTGCATTTACTCAACTCTTCTGTGGTGGTGGTGTAGGAATCATAGACAATAAGTAAATGAGTGGTGTGAATGTGTCTCAATAAAACTTTATTAACAGATGCCAACAAGATGGTGGAATAGGACTCTTTAGCACTCCTACACCTACAGAAACATCCAAACAACTTTCCATGCACAAAAATACCTTCACAAGAGCTATGGAGACCAGGTGAGAGATTACAGCATCCCCGTGTAGCAGAGAAATAAGAAAAGACACATGGAACAGTGTAGGAAGGACAGTGTGACATTACTCACATCACCCAACTCCAGGCAGCATAGAGTAGGCAGAGATACCCACTGAGTAGGAGAATGCGAGGGAAGTGAGCACCAGCCTTTTCCTCAGACCTCAAAACCAGGCCCCTCCGAGTAAAACCCCCACAGCCCCAGACTCTAGGCTAGTACCCATGAACGGCGCCTCCAGGGAGCATCCAGAACCCAGCAGGATCCCCTAGCCCCCCAGGCTTTAGGCCTATGTCACAGACTCGGTGTTCGGGCCTCTGCACTGCCAGACTGACCCTAATGGCCACAGCAGTGATCCCCAACCTTTTTGGCACCAGGGACTGGTTTTGTGAAAAATAATTTTTTCATGGAAGGTCAAGGGAGATGGGGCTTAGGGGTGGGATGGGCAATGGTTTCAGGATGAAACTGTTCCACCTCAAATCATCAGGCATTTGATTCTCATGAAGAGTGTGCAGTCTAGATCCCTCACATATGCAGTTCATGATAGGGTTTGTGCCCCTCTAAGAATTGAATGGTGTTGCCGATCTGACAGGAGGCAGAGCTCAGGTGGTAATGCTTGCTCATCTGCCACTCACCTCCTGTTGTATGGCCTGGTTCCTAACAGGCCACCAATTGATATGGGTCTGTGGCTCTGGGGTTGGGGATCCCTGGCCCATAGCACTAGGCTGGCCCCTATGAACCCAAGCTTCAGGTTTGCTCCAGTAGACCCTAGCAGCAGGCTGGACCCTGTGGACTGAAGTTCCAAGACCACTCCTGCAAGATCCAGGCTCCAGGCCTAGACCTATCCCCAGGGACGCAAGCTCCAGGCCTTTCCCATCACTGGGCCAGCCTTTGTGAACTCAAGCTCTAGGCCCACCCCAGTGGATGCATGTGTCAGGGCCATTCCAGTGCCTGACCAGCCCCTGCAGACTCAGGCTCAAGGCCCACCAGCTCCGGGTCAGCCCCTGTGGACCTAGGGTTCAGCAAGTCCCCTTGAATATAGGCTGCAGGCCCATCTTCAAGCACCCAGGCTCCAAACCTATCTGCACGAACCTAAACATCAGGTTCACCCCAGTGGATCCTGGCCTCTGGCCCATCCCTATGCACCCAGGCTCAAGGCCTACCTGCCAGGGGATTCAGGCACAGGCCAGCCCCTGAACACTAGCAGCAAGGCCTCCCTCAAACAGCAACATGTGCATATCCATAGGCAGAAGAATGAAATTAGACCCTTATTTCACACCGTAGACAAAACTAAACTCAAAATGATTAAAATGGAAGACCTAAAACTGTAAAATTACGTGAAGTAATTTTGATTTTACTTGAAGTAACAATGATTTTTTTTTTAATATGAACCCAAGAGCATAGGTAACAAAAGCAAAAATAGACAAATAGAATTACATCAAACTAAAAAGCTTCTGCACAGAAAAGGAAACAATCAACAGAGTGAAGAGACAACATACGGAATGGGAGAACATATCTGCGAACCATGCGTCTAATGGGGTTAATACCCAAAACATATGAAGAACTCAACGCAATAGTAAGAAAACAAATAACCCAATTTAAAAATTGACAAATAATATAAATAGACATTTGTCAAAATAAGACATACAAATGGCCAACAGGTATATAAACAAAAAATGCTTGACATTCTTAATAATCAGAGAAATGTATTAAAACCACAACGATGACCAGGCGTGGTGGCTCGCGCCTGTAGTCCCAGCACTTTGGGAGGCCGAGGTGGGTGGATCAGCTGAGGTCAAGAGTTCGAGACCAGCCTGGCCAACATGGCGAAACCCCATCTCTACTAAAAATACAAAAAATTAGCTGGGCATGTTGGTGTATCTGTACCTGTAATCCCAGCCACTCAGGAGGCTAAGGCAGGAGAATCACTTCAGGGAGGTAGAGGTTGCAGTGAGACACGAGCATGCCATTGCACTCTAGCCTGGTCAACAAGAGTGAAACTCCATCTCAAAATAAGATAAAATAATAAAATAAAATAAAATCCCAATGATGTATCATCTCACACCAGTTAGAATGGCTATTATCCAAAAGACAAAAGATAGCAAGCGTTAGAGAGGATGTGGAGAAATTAGAACCCTTGTACATAGTTGTTGGCAATGTACAGCTATTATGGAAACAGTACGGAGGTTCCTCAAAAACGTAAAAATGGAATTACCACATCATCCAAAAATCTTACTACTGGGTATGTATCCCCAGAAAGGAAAATAAAAACTCAGGACCCTATTTCAGTCTGCCAAAAGGAAAAAAAATATTAAGCTGAAAGCTGAGTCATGCAAGAAGTTGCCTTTCCTTTTGTTCCTAAGCCGACAGCTGCAGAGAAAAGGTTATATATCTCCACAGATAGCTACTCTGTGTTCACCTCATCTTGTGTAAGGTGCTGAGTGCAAGAAATATACAATTGACTATTCCCTCACCTGCTCCTTTTCTCCTGCGACATGTGGATTACTGTACCCTCTCTCTTTCCCCTCCAGCCTGCTTTTCCCCTTTAAATATTGAAGCCCTCAAAATCATCTTTGGAGAAAGGCACAGACCACAGACTGTTTCTTTGATTCCGTGTTCTTTTCTTCTAGGCATGTCCTTAACCTTGTCAAAATAAATTTGTAACCTGATGGAGATCTGTTTCATATACTTTTTGTTTACAGTTCAAAGGATATGAAATAAGTACGTCAAAGAGATACTTGCAATTCCATGTTTATTACAGTATTACTCATGATAGCCAAGAAATGGAACTACCCTAAATGTCTATCAATGAATGAATGGATAAAGAAAATGTGGTATACAATGGAATACTACGTATCCTTAAAGAAAGAACGAAATCCTCTCATTTGGGGCAACATGGATGAACCTGGAGGATATTAAGTATGAATAAGCCAGGCATAGAAAGACAAACACCACTTAATTTCACTGACGTGTAGAGTTTTAAAAAGTTAAATTTATGTAAGTAGGGATTAGAATGGTGGTTACCAGGGGCTGAGGACGAGGGTGGGGTTGAGAAGATGTTGGTCAAAGGACACAAAATTTCAGTTACAAAGAAGGAATAAGTTCAAGAAATCTACTGTAGAAGATGATGACTGTAGTTAATAACAATGTGTCGTATTCTTGAAAATTGCTAAGAGAGTAAATTTCAAGTGTCCTCACTGCCAAAAAAACAACAACAACAACAACAACAATTTGAGGTAACGTGTATATTAATAGCCTATTTTAGCCTTTACATAATGTAGACATATATCAAAACAGCATGTTGTATATGATGAATAAGTACAACTTTTATTTACCAATTAAAAAAATAAATACTCTATTTACAAAACAGGCAGTGGCCCGGGTTTGGTTCAAGGACTGTATTTTGCCAGCTGCTTTTCTGAAAAATCAAGGATATGAAATCATAAGATTTCATTTTCCCAATGAGTCCATTAGTTGGCAGGTGACATGGCCGGTAGGAGATTGCTCGGCATTTGTAACTGGAAGACCTGAGTTCAGGCTCAGATTCCATCACTTTATAATCCTGGACAAGCATTTAACCTCTCAACAACCATGCACATTTCTTCACTTATAATATGTATTCCAGTTACTTCATGGGGTTTCTGTAGAAACTCAGGGAGAAATGTTAGTCAAAGTACTTTGTAAACTAAAGCATTACGTAAGTGGATAAAGCTGTTGTTATTAACAGGTGATAAGTAGGCAGAAAAATTCTCAGGAAGGCATCTAAAATGGTAGCAATAAAAAGCATGTATATTTGTGAAATCGCTAAACAGTCACTTATATAATTAAGGGATTCTCTGTCTTTGTATAAAAAGGAACAAGCATATTGTTCAGTCACCACGAAGTAATTGGGCTAGAAATGGGTATAAATAGAGTGAAGACAGTGCAGGAAAGCCTGGGACACTGGACTCCTGGGTGGATTATTCTTGGCTCCACTATTTACTAGCTGTGTGACTCAGTTGTAGCATTCAAGGTAGCCTTCCCAGGAGAAAATAATACTCCTTACCCCTCAGAGATGCTGTCAGAATGAATGAATCCACCTAATGTGCTTAGGAGATATTCTGGCAGACCAGAAGTATTAAGTAAATATCAACTTTTTTTAATTGAAATGATTCATGAAGTCATACAAATTAGGAGTGGAAGATCCCACAGAAGTCATTTACTGCACCACCTTCCACTAGATGTGGGAATCACCTCTGTGATATCATGGCTCTGTGTTCACTCTGACTCTGAACACTTTCTTTATTAGGAAGCTCATTACCTCACACAGAACTTCTCAGTACAGATAATCTATTCACTATTTCACTTGTTAATACAGGAAAGTTATTTCCTCATAGAAAAAATAAACCTTTCAACCCAAGAAAGCTTACTGAAAAACAAAATAAGAAAGAAAAAAAGCAAGCAATGGATGGGGCATATTACCTCCTTTCGCTCTTCCTACACATTTCTAAGCCTGAGTAAAACAATGGGCAGTGTCTTGCCACCTTAAGAAATGATGCCAGAATGGTTGAACTAATTTATATTCCCACTAACAGTGTAAAAGTGTTCCTATTTCTCCATAGCCTCGCCAGCATCTATGTTTCCTGGCTTTTTAATAATTGCCATTCTGACTGGCGTGAGATAGTATCTCCTTGTGATTTTGATTTGCATTTCTCTAATTACCAGTGTTGATGAGCTTTTTTTCACACTTTTTTGGCCGCATAAATGTCTTCTTTTGACAAGTATCTGTTCATATCCTTTGCCCACTTTTTGATGGTCATCTAGGATCTAGAACCAGAAATACTATCTGACCCAGCAATCCCATTACTGGGTATATACCCAAAGGATTATAAATCATTCTACTATAAAGACACATGGACACGTATGTTTATTGTAGCACTATTTACAATAGCAAAGACTTGGAACCCACCCAAATGCCCATCAGTGATAGACTGGATAAAGAAAATGTGGCACATATACACCATGGAATACTATGCAGCCATGAAAAAATAAATGAGATCACGTCCTTTGCAGGGATATGGATGAAGCTGGAAGCCATCATTCTCAGCAAACTAACACAGGAACATAAAACCAAACACCACACGTTCTCACTCTTAAGTGGGAGTTGAACAATGAGAACACATAGACACAGGCAGGGGAACAACACACACTGGGTTCTGTCAGGAGGTGCAGGGCAAGGAGAGGGAGAGTATTAGGACAAATAGCTACTTGATGCAGGGTTTAAAACCCAGATGATGGGTTGATAGGTGCAGCAAACCACCATGGTACACGTATACCTGTGTAACAAACCTGCACGTTCTGCACATGTACTGCCCAGAACTTAAAGTAAAAAAAAAGAAAAAAAAAAAAAA
>NW_012116599.1:7567462-7584955 GCF_000951035.1 Colobus angolensis palliatus
AGGTTGAAGCAGGAGAATGGCGTAAAACCGGGAGGCGGAGCTTGCAGTGAGCTGCGATCCGGCCACTGCACTCCAGCCCCGGCAACAGAGCAAGACTCCGTCTCAAAAAAAAAAAAGAAAAAAAAGAAAATAGATCCATTCACTTCATGTTTTTATACATTTATATAGAAATATTGTTTATTATAAATTGGTATAAGTTTTGTTTTGTTTTCAAACAAATGATGTGATGTAAATTTTCATGCACCACAGGAATCCATTAATTTTGTATCATCTTAAATGTCCTGTGGAGCTTTGTTTTAGGCCATCTCTGAAATGTTCACCATTGATTAATTTTGAGAAGTGCTTTCATATGCTAAAAACCCAAGTGAACTTTCCCTAAGCAAATTAATTTCCCCTTTTGTTTTCAGGCACATGAACAAGGCTTGGGTCCACTTTTTTTGCCTTTCCTTGTTCTTTAGATCAAAGGATCTCTGCTTAGGTGAAGAATGAGAAAGGGTTGGCTTGAACAGAGAAAAAAATGCATCTTTGCAGGCAAACTTACCAAAGGAAGAAAAATAGTCAATAAAATTGAGTTGTCATAAGAGTGGTTTGAAGCTTGTGGCATTGATTGATGAATTTCTTTTGCTGTTACTGAGATAAACCAAAAATACACCTCTAGTTCTTTTGTCTCTTAGGTAATTCAACAGAATGTGTTTTCACAGACTAAGTGCCAGAACAGCAGAGATCTGCTGAGTTATCAGAATACTGCGCTGAAGGTCAGTGTAAAATGTATATATGTAAAGGCAGAAAAATCATGCTCTTCTCATTAATTAAGCAAAATATCCCTTTATTCCAATACTGTACTGTTGAGAACAATGAATAAGCATTTGGAAAGGGTCTTAAAATTTTGAGCTCACATAGTAAAGTCACTTGGGAATTTGTGGTAATAAATATCACTGTTAACTTTAATATCATGTTTATTTTTGTTTGCCTGTACCTACCTCACATGACTTATCATTGTTATTAGACTAAATTGCAGTGAATTTTACTTGATACAGATATATTTATCCATGGATTTCTGGTTGAAAATAGGTAAATGTTCTGATGACTTCAAGGATATAGGACTAAGCTCTCTTGTAGGCCGATAACATGATTACGTTGGAAAAAATGAATGGCATCAATAGACAATTTGGTTTTCTGTCCAGTTGGTACTACAGAGAATGACTCAATTTTAGTTATGCAACATTTACCACCCTTTGACAATTCTCCTTTAATGTCTAAGTAGCTTTTAGCTGACAATTGTATTACAAGTCAACACATGTCATATTAAGGGCAACATTTTACAAACAATTTATTTCATGGGCTTATCTTGAAATTGCATTTTTAAAGTTAAACAATCAATGCTGTTGAAAAAGGCTTTTAATGGCTGCTCTGTACATTAAGTGACCTCCGTTACAGGTTTTCAGAATAAGACTAACAAAAACATCTTTTGAAGTTGGACTCCATGTATTATAAGGAACCCTGAATTTTTTTTTTTTTTTGTGAGAAAAGTCTTGCCTCTTTTCACAAATATTCACTTGTTAACTTTATGCAAAAATGAGATGCTCTTCCTCATTGACATTAGGTGCCTTAACTTTCATGAGAGAGGCCAGCCATACCCTCAAGGAGGCTAAATGCTAAAGGATATTACATTACCTCTCACAGAAGACATGAAACTGCTTACTCTATATTTACAAACCCTGCCTCAGTTGTAAACTCAAACATCTCCAAAGGCCAGGCATGTAATATACAGTGAAAAGAACTGGAAATGGAGAAAGTAGTGAGTTTCAGGTCTGCAGTGACAATGTGAAGAGCTCTGAGGACCAGCCTCCCAGTGACACAAAAAAATTGGCAAAAAATTATGAAAACAAATATTATAATATCTAGAAATTTCACTAAGGGCATATAGAAAATGAAGAAATATTTATTCAAGAAAATTGGCTAAATCTCCGCTAGAAGAGAGTCTGTGAAAGTTAAACCATAACCCACTCCCTTCTTCCCCTTGCCTCCCCTCTTCCCAGCACAACTTGACAGAAGCTCCATTTGGGCATCTAAGAAGATGGTGCGTTCTCTCCCCTCAACTCCCAACCAAGAATTACTCTATCTTGCTGGGAAGCAGAGGCTACTCACATTTCTCATCCCTTTTAACTCCAAATTGAAGATACTAAATCCTTAGTGAGTGAAGCCGAGAAGCTGGGGACTCCTTTTTTTCATCTAGGTCCTACCCATAAGATAACCACCCCAGATATGTCGGGGTAAGAATGCCATGACCACCCTCACTCAAATTTGCTCGAGGGAAGAGGTTCCACACTAAGAGAGTCAAACTGGACACCAGAGGATACCAGTCTACCTCGTTCCCAGAGTAGTGGTTCAGGGAGTTTGCCCAGGAGGAAAGGTAGTCTGTGAAAGAGATCTCTGAAGCTCTCCTCAAGGAACTAAGTGTATTTGAAACTGAGTCTGGGAAAGTTCAAGCCTAAGGGTTCTCTCAAAAACAATAGCCCCAGTTAATGAAGAGCAGCAAACTAAACCATTGGCCAGCTAGTGCCCTAGAGAGAACCAGGGAATGAGACATCTTAGGAAGAGCCCTCAGGGGGTCAGAACAAAACTCAAAGGCTAGCTCCAAAAGTAACCCCTGCTGAAATTTAATTGGATCAGACTGCTGAGCATTTATACCCCAGGGCATTGTTGAAAACAATGATAGCACAATCACCTGGCAAATAGTGAGGTCAAGCATTCAGTGTTGTAATACCAAATGGACTAGACAGGCAAAAAGAAAGATCGAGGAAAGCCACAGTCAAAGAGACCCATGCTAAGACCAGTGCCATCCCAGGTGGCTGTACAAAGTTTCAAGGCTATGTCCTCTGAGGAATGATACCAAAGGCTTCACACTGCATGGGGAAAATAGACTTCACTAAAATAACCTAGCCAAATTACAAAGCAAATGAAAAATTAAGGAACAACAAAACAAGCCCTAAAGAGAAGGGCATGGAGTCAGTACCAAGAGTTGTTGGATAAAGACAATATGTTATCTAAAATGTCCAGTTTTCAACCAAAAAAAAAAAAATTATGAGACATGCGAAGAAACAGGAATATGTGGCCCATACACAAGGAAAAATAGCAGGCCACAGAAGCTGACTGTGAGACGTCAGCTTTAACAGACAAGGACTTCAAAATAGTTGCTACAAATATGTTCAAAGAACTAAAGGAAATGGTGCTTAAAGAAACAAAGGTAAGTACGAGGGCAATGTTTCATCAGATTAAGAATATATAAATAAGAAGAGAGAAATTATTTAAAAGAGCCATATGAAAATTCTGGAATTGAAAAGTATAATTAAATGAAAAATTTAATAGGAGAGCTCAACAGTAGATTTGAACTGGAAGAACAAATAATCAGTGAACTTAAAAGAGAGATCAATAGGGATATGCAACCTGTAAAACAGAGAGAAAATAGAATGAACAGAGACTTTGAGAAATGTGGCACACTTTAAGTTCACCAACTACATATAATGGGAATATCAGAGAGAGAGGAGAGAGAAGAACAGTAAATATTTGAAAGAAATAATATCTAAAAATTACAAACTTGCTGAAAAATGAATAGTTGTTCTTTTCTTAGCTGATTCAAAAAGCAATTTCTTAAAAAGAATATACATAAGTTGTATTCTTAGACCTATAACATATAGAAATGTAATACATTTGACAAACACATCGCAAAGAAAGGGGATAGAACTGAGTTGTATTGCAGTGAAGAAAATGAGACCAGGTAAAATAAAATCACAAGAAAAATGAAAGAGACCCACAAATTGTAAATATAAAAAAAATTTATAAATATATACTTCCTCTGTATTCTTTTCTTGGATTCTTTAATAGGCATAAAATTATAATAATGTACTGTTGAATTAGGAATATATATAGATGTAGTATTAATAACATTAAAACACATAAACTGGAAGTTAACATTTCTGTCTTTCTAGAATTAAGTTGGTATACATCTAAAGTGTTATGTATACCATGTACTCTGGGGTGTTAAATTGTAAATGGTAAGTATTACAGCAACCACTAAGAAAATATTTTAAAAATACAGTAAAAATTGCTCTAGAAACTAAAATGTTACACTAGAAAATATTCACTTCATACAAAAGAAAGAAGTTAAGCAGGAGTAGAGGAACAAACATAATAAGAGACATATAAAAAACAAGAAGTACTAAGACAATATAGTTTGGATGTTTATCCTCTCCAAATCTCATGATGAAATGTAATTTCCAATGTTGGAGATGGAACCTTGTGGGAGGTGTTTGGGTCATGGAGGTGGATCCCTCATGAATGGCTTAGCACCATCTGCTTAGTGATGAGTGAGTTCTCAGTTAGTTTATATAAGATCTGGTTGTTTAAAAGAGTATGGCAACTCCCTCTTCTCTCTCGCCATGTGATGCACTGGCTCCCTTTTACCTTCTGCCATGATTGTATGCTTCTTAAGGCTTCACCAGAAGCTCAGCATATACCAGGGCCACGCTTCTTGTACAGCCTACAGAAATATGATCCAATTAAAACCTCTCTTCTTTATAAATTACCCAGTCTCAAGTATTCTTTCATGGCAACACAAATGGACTGACACAGAAAATTGGCACTTAGGAGTAGGGCATTGCTATAAAGATACTTGAAAATGTGGAAGCATTTTTGGAACTGGGTAATGGGGACAGGTGGGAAAAGTTGAGAGGGCTCAGGAGAAGACAGGAAAATGAGTTTGGAAAGTTTGGAAGTTCTTAGAGAATTGTTGAGTGGTTATGACCAAAATACTGACAGAAATATGGACAGAGAAGCCCAGGCTGAGGAGGCCTCAGATGGAAATAAGAAAGTTATTGGGAAATGGAGCAAAGGTCACCCTTGTTATGCCCTAGCAAAGAACTTGGCTGCATTGTGTCCATGCTCTAGGGATTTGTGGAAGTATGAACTTAAGAGTGATAATGTAAGGTATCTGACAGAAGAAATTTCTAAGGAGCGAAGTGTTCAATTTGCAGCATGACTGCTTCTAACAGCCTACAGTTAGATGCAGGGGCAAGGGAATGACTTAAAGTTGAAACTCATATTTAAAAGGGAAGCAGAACATAAAAGTTTGGAAAATTTGCAGCCTGGCCCAGTGGTACAGAAAGAATCCAAGCAGGCTGTGGAGGAACCACCTGCTAAAGAGATTAGCATGACAAAAAGGAAGTTAAATGCTAATATTCAAGGAAAAAATGCCTTGAAGCCAATTTAGAAATCTTTTTATTTTTTTTTTTTTGAGACGGAGTCTCACTCTGTCGCCCAGGCTGGAGTGCAGTGGCCAGATCTTGGCTCACTGCAAGCTCCGCCTCCCGGGTTAATGCCATTCTCCTGCCTCAGCCTCCCCAGTAGCTGGGACTACAGGCGCCCGCCACCTCGCACGGCTAGTTTTTTAATATTTTTTAGTATAGACGGGGTTTCACCGGGTTAGCCAGGATGGTCTCGATCTCCTGACCTCGTGATCTGCCCGTCTCAGCCTCCCAAAGTGCTGGGATTACAGGCTTGAGCCACCACACCTGGCCAGAATATCAATTTAGAAATCTTTGAGGAAGCCCCTCCCACCACAGGCCCAGAGGCCTAAGAGGAAAGAAAGCTTTCAGGGGCCAGATACAGGGCACCACTGCCCTGCTCAGCCTTAGGACACTGCTCCCTACATCCCTGCCTCTTTCCTCCAGCCACAGATCAAAGGGCCCCACGTACATCTCTGGTTGCCGCTTCGGAGAATGTAAGCTGCTGTAAGCCTTGGCAGCTTCCATGTTGTGTTAAGCCTGCAGGTGCACAGAATGCAACAGTGAAGGTGGGTTGCCAACTTCCACCAAGATTCCAGAGGATGTTTGGGAAAGCCTGGGTGCCTAGAGGTAGAAGGCCCTAACAGAAGCCACCAGAGAAACTCTACTTGGGAAGTGCTGAAGGGAAATGTGGGATTGAAGTCACTGTACAGAGTCCCCACCAAGGAACTGCCTAATGGAACTGTGGGAAGGGGGTTGCTGTCTTCCAGACCCAAGAATGGCAGAGTCACCAGCATCTTGTAACCTCAGCATGGAAAAACTGCAGGTACTCAACTATAACCTGTGAGATTAGCCATGGGGACTGCACCCTGCAAAGCCACAGGAGTGGAGCTGCCAAAGGTCATAAGAGCCCACCCCTTGCAGCAGGATGCAGGACATAAAATCAAGGATTATGTTGGAACCTTAACACTTAATGCCTGCCCTGCTGGGATTCAGACTTACATGGGGCCTATTACCCCTTTTTTGGCCAATTTCTCCTTTTTGACATAGAAATGTTTACCCAACGCCTGTACCTCCATTGTATCTTGGAAGTAAATAACTTGTTTTTATTTGACAGGCTAATAGCTGGAAACAACTAGGCCTTGAGTCTCAGAAGAGACTTTGGACACTGGACTTCGAGTTGATGCTGAAATGAGTTGAGACTTTTGGGGACTATTGGGAAGTGACGATTGCATTTTTCAATGTGAGAAGGATATGAGATTTTGGGGGCTAGGGACAGAATGATATGGTTTGGATGTTTATCCCTTCCAAATCTCATGTTGAAATGTAATTCCCAATGTTGGAGGTAGGGTGTTGTGAGAGGTGTTTTGGTTTGGGGCAGATTCTTCATCAATGGCTTAGCACCAACTCCTTGAAGATGAGTGAGTTCTCACTCAGTTCATATGAGATCTTTTTTTTTTTTAAAGGGTGATCACTGCCCCCCTACCTTGTTCTCTCTTTTATCACGCAGTGTGCTGGCTCCCTCTTTGCCTTCTGCCATGATTGTAAGCTACCTGAGGCCTCACCAGAAGCTGGGCAGATGCCAGCACCATGCTTCCTGTTTAGCCTGCAGAACTGTGAGCCAATTAAATCTCTCTTCTTGATAAATTTTCCAGTCTCAGGTATTCCTTTATAATGACAGAAGAACAAACTAAAACATATGGCAGCTGTAATTCATCTATATTAAAAAGAGTGGTAACATGCAGCTAGATTAAACAGTCCAGTCAAAAGTCAGAGTTTGTAATACTGGATAAAAAGCAATATCCTATTATGTGGTCTGAATAAAAGACACAGTAGAGTTTGAAGGAAATAAATAGGTTGAAAGTAAAAGGATAAAAACAGATCAAAAATAAAAAACATGCAAAAAGCAACAATTAGAAAGCTAGAGTGACTACACTAATATCAAACAAAATAAACTTCAAAATAATAAATGGAGATCAAAATGTAGTCTGATCCAGCAATTCTACTTCTGGGTTTATATCAAAGAATGATAAAATTTTATCTCCACACAAAACTTCTATGCAAATGTTTATAACAGTATTATTCATAACAGTCAAAAAGTAGAAACAATGCAAACCTTCCTCAACTTATGAATAAATAAAACCCACACAATGCAATATTACTTAGCAATAAAAAGAAATACAATATGGATACATAATATGACATGAATCACCTTGAAAGCATGCTAAGTGCAAGAATCCAGACACAACAGGCCACATATTGTATAATTCAATTATGAGTAAACAAATTTATGGAAAGAGAAAACAGCCAGGTGTGGTGGCTTATGCCTGTAATCCCAGCACTTTGGGAGGCTGAGGCAGGTGGACCACTATGTCGGGATTTCGAGACCAGCCTGGTCAACATGGTGAAACCCTGTCTCTACTAAAAATATAAAAATTAGCTGGGAGTGGTGGCGGGTGCCTGTAATGCCAGCTACTTAAGAGGCTGAGGCAGGAGAATCATTTGAACCCAGGAGGCAGAGGTTGCAGTGAGCCGAGATAACACCATCGCACTCCAGCCTGGGTGACAGGGTGAGACTCCCTATCAAAAAAAAAAAAAGAAAAATAGACAAATCTATTGAGACAAGAAGTAGATTAGCAGTTGCCTGGGCCTAAGGTAGATGGCATGCTTAGGAAGTGATGACGTGATGACTAAGCAAAGTGGAGTTTCTTTTGAGGTAATAAAAATGTTCTAAAATTGATACAAACATGTGACAACCTTGAGTGTATTGAGAATAACCAAAAATCTAAATATCTAGGTAGTTTTGTATAATACTAATTTTAGGTTTTCAGCATGGATTAATAATGCAAATATCTTAAGCTTCAACACATGATAATCCTATAATGAATAAATTGTACCTTATGAAACATTTTCTTAAAATTATAATATTTGGAGCAGAGAACCAACCGGAATATTTTAAAAGTGATGTATTCACTGCTAAGAGCTAGTGGATTTAAGCTTCAGGCCTGGCTTTACTACTAATTTACTCTGTGGCCTTGAGAAATCTCTTTTCTTCATTGCTGTTTTGTTTTCTTACCTGAAAAATGAGTAGAATGGGCAATATATCTTCTCAGGTTTATCACAGCTCTTGGGTTCTGTGATTTCACAAATGGAAGCTTAGTCATTTAGTTTGGCAGAATAGAAAAACACTTGTACATTCTATTTGTTTAGCATATGGTGTAAATACATTCACTAGTCAATATTTTATTTTGGTCCTATCACTAGGATCTGACAGATGATTATTGTAAGAGTGTTTCCAATATCAAAATGTGTCAATGTCAAAGTGTTCTTCATTGGCCTGGCATTTTGCATGCCATTTAAAAAATTAGGATGAAGATGATGAATCAGCTCCTTTGGAATTAATATCCAGTTCAATTAAAAAGTAAGAGCCATGGTCTTGAATTAGATACTGGATTGACTCAGCAGCCCCTGGAGGAATTATGTGATGCTGAGGGTGGCAGTTGGGAACTAGGAATGCAGTTATTCATACCATGGTAACCTTAAAATACATCTCGGAATTAGGTGCTGCAGAGGATTTCGGGAGAAATAGATACCAGTGACTTTTCAATGCTGCTGGGGTCTTTTTGCTTTTTTTCTGTGTTTGCTTTTGATTTTTGCGTTTTAAATATTGACAAGAAATAGGTGGGGCTTTCAGCAACGAAATAGTGACGCTGGGGCTGAAACGACAGAGCCAGAATTGCAAAACCAAAACAGCTTTGATAATCAATTTACGATGAAGGGTGAGGGAGGAGGTGTGTTTCTCAGGATTACATTTAGGAAAAACGTGTAGATTCCAAAACTGTCAATAGAAATGGGAAATGTGAAAGACAGAACATATTTTTGGACATTTACCTTTAGCCATGTTGAAGTAGGACATTTTGGCCATGTGCAGATGGGAGTACCTAACAGGCACCTGGGCATCAAGTCTACAGTCCAGAGATGGTGGTTATGAATAAATAGCTGTGGCTGAAACTGGGGATATGGAGCAAGGGCAGTGAGCGAGAAGCAACCAGGCTTTTGGGAAGATCTTTGGGAAACATCACATTAAAGCACCTGGTGGGGAAAGCAGAAGTTCAGCATGGAGATGAAAAAGTAATGATCCCAAAGGTAGACGAAGAATTAAAGAGAGACTAGTGCTTTTAAAGCCATGGAGAAAATAGCTAATTTTCAGAAGCTGTGTGGGGGTGTGAGTTCAGTTCTACCAAGAGCTAAGTAATATAAGCAGTGAAAACATGTCAGTAGATTTGGTGACACTAATAAGAGAAATTTCAGCAAAATGATAAGAAACATAAGCTAGAGAGCAGAGGTAGTATACTTTTTATTATTATTTTTTAATTTGGTAGTAAAAGAAGAAGGGACATAGTGGCAGTTTGACAGCAAGTGAAGGTAAAGAAAAATATTCTTTGTTTTGTTAATTGCTTTTAAAAGGGCAGTTGGAGAAACGTATTTATAGGATGGAGAACTATATGCAAGAATATCAGAGTGCAGTGGTGAATAGCACTTTCATTAACAATGATGACCATTTGTTCTCTTTTATGACAGAGCAATTTTGAAGGAGCATGGTATTAAAGTAATTGAGAAACCAGCTGTCAGTTCCCAATAAAGTAAGTGCAGGAAATTACGGTAAGTTTCCAGGAATTAATCTGAATTTAAAAATTTAGTATGTTTCCCACTGAATTGTCCTGAAGAAGAAATGCTTTAAAGTGTTAAGTAATGTTTAAAAATTTTGCATGAACGTGAGTGGATTGAAAACATCAGCAAGAACTTATGGGGCAGCCAGTGGGTACCAGGGGACTTCAGACTAGTAAAACATGAGCAAAGGAACATAGATGTTTGAAGAATGGCAAGCATTCTAATGAAACTTGGAAAAGGGCAGTGATCGGGAGTGAGGGCTAATCAGGAGGCAAAGCATGGAGAGGGCAGATATAGAGGACTTTGAATTGGATACTTGGGTGCAAATATACCTACTGGATTAATTTTTATCTTTTGGATCACTCTCTTGGTTGAGTTTTCATGAGGTAAACTGCTTGCTTATCAGAATCACAGTTTCACCAGAAATATATACAAGTCCCTCAGTGTACATTGGAGATCGGTTCCAGAACAAAACCACCACTCCCGCAAGCCCCTCTCCCCACCCTTGAGCACGCCAGTATCTCCTGCATATTCAAGTCCCACAGTTGGCCCCGGAGGAGCTTGCCCATACGACAACTGCATCCCGTGAATACTTTATTTTCCATCTGAGTTTGGTTGCAAGAAATCCGCTCGTAAGTGGATCTGTTCAATTCAAACCCATGTTGTTCAGGGGTCAACTATGTGTGTGTGTGTGTGTGTGTCCAACAACATTACAGATGCTGTGGTGCTGCTGGGTGTTGTCTGGAATATAAAATGAAAGCTGTCTCTGGTCTATAAAGAAGTGCAATATGTAAGTTTGCAAAGACAGAAATTTTGCTTCTGCTTTTAGCGCTTTCTCGTTTCCTAACAAACCTCTAGAGTGAGCTTGTCTTATTTTTACAAAAGAAAGAAATAATACTCTGGAGTCTCTAAGCTAAAAAAAACATACATCCTGGGGGTGTCACTAGTCAGATCCATCTTTAATTACTTCTATTTTAAAAATTTACCCTGAGAATCTAAGTGTTTTTCTTTTTTAAGCTATCGCTTCTAACTAGTTTTTCTAAGATTTTGGAAGAACTGATTAAGACAGACATGTTAATCCAAACAAATAATTTTACTGAAGAGAAATAGAAAATTATGTAGTCAGTATCCTTGAAGTTTAAAGGTATTTTAATGAGAAACATTGTTTATTATTGTTTTTCTTGATTGACAGGTTTTCCCCTCAGAGGATAATTGCTATCATCACAGGAATTGCATAAAATTTGAAACTTGAAGCTATTCTGAGCTATTTTAATAATGTACTCTTTTGTCAAAATGATTTTAAAAATAGTTGAGAAATGGTATAAAAACCCAAGTTTTAAAAATACACTTCGATTTATTCATCTAATTGTATTTTTATCGGCAAAAATGTCCAGATATATAAAACATTTCATTATATATTTGAAATAAGGCTTACATACTAAAATAATCATCTCTTGCTATTTTGGGGACCCTGGGACATGCAGATTATTGCCTGAGCACTTTCTTTTTATTTTGGTGAAATGCATCATTTGGTTTTTTTTTTTCCAACTTTTATTTTAGGCTTAGTGGGTACATGTGAAGGTTTGTTACACGGGTAAATTGTGTGTCATTGAGATTTGGTATGAGAATAATCCCACGACCCAGGTATTGAGCATAGTACCTGATAGGTAGTTTTCCAAGTGTTACCCCTTCCCACACTCCATCTCTAGCAGTCTCCAGTGTCTGTTGTGTCCATGTGTACCCAATGTTTAGCTCCCACTTCTAAGTGAGAACATGTGGTAGTTAGCTCAGGACAAAGGCCTCCAGTTATATCTATATCTGCAAAGAACATGATTTTATTCCTTTTATAGCTGTGTAGTATTCCGTAGTGTATATACACCACATTTTCTTTACCCAGTCCACCATTGATGGGTATCTGGTTTGATTCCAGATCTTTGATATTGTGAATAGTGCTGTGATGAAGAGATGAGTACCTGTGTCTTTTCAATAGAATGATTTATACTCCTTTGTGTATATATCCAATTACTTTGTATATATGGTGAAATATAGGGGTCTGGTTTCTTTCTTCTGCATATGGCTACTCAGTTATCCTGCACCATTTATTGAATACGAAGTCCTTTACTCATTGCTTGTTATTTTTAACTTTGTTGAAGACCAGAGGTGGTAGATGTACAGCTTTATTTCTGGGTTCCCTATTGTATTCCATTGGTCTATGTGTCTGTTTTTCTACCAGTATCATCCTGTTTTGATTACTGTGGCCTTGTAATAGAGTTTGGAGTTGGTTAATATAATGCCTCCAGCTTTGTTGTTTTTGCTTAGAATTGCTCTGCCTATTCAGGCTCTTTTTTGGTTCCATATGAATTTTATAATAGTTTTTTCTAATTGTGTGAAAAATGACATTGATAATTTGATAGTAGCATTAAATCTATAGACTGCTTTGGGCAGTATAGCCATTTTAATGATATCGATTCTTTCAATCCATGAACACAGGATGATTTTCACATTTGTTTGTGTCATCTATGATTTCTTTCAGCAGTAATATGTAGTTCTTCTCGTAGAGATCTTTCACCTCCTCAGTTATATGTACTCCTAAGATGGCTGTGTGTGTGTGTGTGTGTGTGTATGTTGTGTTCTTTATTTGGTTCTCACCTTGAGGGTTATTGATGTATAGAAATGCTACTGATTTTTATACATTGATTTTATATCCTAAAACTTTATTAAAGTTGTTTATCAGCTCTAGGGGACTTTTTGTGGAGACTTTAGAATTTTCTAGGTATAGAATTATATCATCAGTGAGGAAAGATAGTTTGACTTCTTTTTTTTTTTTTTTACTATCTGGAGGCCTTTTCTTTCTTTCTCTTGCCCGATTGCTTTGGTTAGGTCCAGTACCAGAGGAGTGGTGGGAGTGGGCATCCTTGTCTTGTTCCAGTTCTTAAGGGGAACGCTTCCAGCTTTTGTTCTTTAAGTATAATGTTGACTGTGGCTTTGTCAGAGATGGCTCTTGTTATTTTGAGGTATGTTCCTTTGATGCCTAGTTTGTTGAGGGTTTTTATCAGGAAGGGATGCTGGATTTTATGGAAAGCTTTTTCTGCATCTATGTGATGATAGTATGATTTTTGTTTTTAATTCTGTTTATGCGGTGAATCACATTAGTTGATTTGTATATGTTCAGCCAGCCCTGCATCTTAAAATTAAAGCCTACTTGATAGCAGTGAATCAACTTTTTGATGTGCTGTTGGATTCAGTTTGCTAATATTTTGTTGGGTTTTTTTTGCATGTATGTTCATCAGCAATATTGGCATGTAGTTTGTTGTTGTTGTGTGTTTGCCAGATTTTGGTATCAGAGTATTGCTGGCTACACAGAAAGAGTTAAGGGAGAGTCCCTTCTCCGTTATTTTTTGGAGCAGTTTCAGCAGGATTGGCACCAGCTCTTCATTGTATCTCTGAGAGAATGGCCAAACACTTTTAATGAGAGTGGCCCAGAATTCAGCACAAGCTGCTTTCTCTATCTACACACTCTCCCGTGTTGGCTGATCGTTACTTTCTGATGGTCACTCTGAAGACCCTCAAATGTCTATCTCTTGCCCTGATATTGCCAATAACTCCAGCTTAACACTCAACTATTCTCTTGACTTCTCCACTTGAATGACTAAAGGACACCCAGCATCATCCCCACTTCCTAGCTCCAGCCCATAGTTCCCCTCCTTAGTCTTCCCCTTCCGTACCTAGGAGCTTCCATACACCCAGGAACTCAAGCCAAAATCATTGTAGTTATTCCTGATTTCTTTCTTTTCTTCATGTAATTCATTAACATATGCTGTTTAACATTCATGTACAATTTTGTAGCCTACTTTTTATATACAGTTACATTGTTGGCCTTAATTTCCATGTGTTTAATTATTTCTTGCAAATCTGGTTTATGAAGAATGCATGAGTCTTCATGATGCAGATGTCCAAAGTTTATTTCATCATTCCTATACGGCTGGGCATGTAAATTCTCTCTTAAGTCTTGCCATCACCTGTTGTTAAGTATATTGAATACTTATCTGATGCTCACTGTGTGTAGGCACTGTTCTAGCATTTTAAAAGTGATAACACACTTAATCCTTGAATCTATGAGGTAAATACAATTATTATCTCTATTTTGCAGATAAGGAACCTGAGGCAGAGAAAGACTAAACTCACTCAAAACTACATAGCTGGAAAAGGGGAGGCTATGGGGTTCAAACCAGTGGTCTGACTCCAGACCTAGGTTCTAAATTGAACTATTCTGTTTGCTTAGATATACCATTTTGTACCATAACCATATTTTATACCAGTCTGCATGCAACTCTGGTCATTTCTTTAAAATATATCCTTAGAAGTGGATCAATAGTCATACATTTTAAATGCTTTGAGTAGAACACATTACGAAATTATCCTCCAGAAAGATTGTACAACTTTATCAATTTATACTCCCCCTGTCAGTTGCTGAGTGTCCTCTGTCCTGTGGTTACACTAGTATTGGATGTAATAATTTCAAAGCTCTTGAGCAATTTACTCAGAATAAATGGTCTAATAGTTATAGTTGCATCTTTTTGATTACCAGAGAAGCTCATTTTTCTCATGTGTATGCTAACAGTTTTACCTTTACATATGGCTTTTGCAAACTTTGCTACTGGAATTTTCATTTTTTCATATCGTGTTACAGAAACTCATTACTTATTGAGATTAATACTTGAGTTTGTCAAATACATTGCTTGCCTTTTTAAAAACACAATTGTCATTTGGTTTTTAAATTATATTTATGTTATTTACTGAAGTACAGACATTTTAAAATTGGTTTCTGCAGTTGCATGCTATTAAATACTCATATAAACAATCACCTATATTTCACTATAAATTACTTTTCATACTATTAATTGTTGGAAGTCTCACTCTGCTTACCTAATTGTTACATATTGTAATTATTTGAGCAAGTAAAATAAAGTTAATGATCTTAATTTTTACTCTGTAGAATTCTACCTACAGCATAAGATCTAATTCGGAGTACATTTAAATACAACATAGCCCACTGCTGCCTCGAACTCCTGGGCTACAGTGATCGCCCACCCCAACCTCACAAATAGCTGGGACTACAGGTGCTTGCTACCACATCCAAGTAATTTTTTAAATATTTTGTAGAGATGGGGGACTCGTTTCTTTTGCCCAGGCTGGCCTCGAACTCCTGGGCTCAAGTGATTCTTCTACCTCGGCCTCCCAAAATGCTACAAGTACAGGTGTGAGCCACTGCACTTCAGTTTCATGTTTCACTTTTCTTGGTTTCTGTTTCTTCCACACAACCTTCATGGATGTTGGGTCACCTGGCTGCTGTGATGAGTGACTCTTTTCTCGACCTACATGCTTTTCCTCCAATCCACCAAAGAAACCTAATTCATTCTCTTCAAGAGGCTTGATAAAGTTTAGTAGAAATTTCATTTGACTGAAAGTAAAAAAGTTTCCTCTGGGCCTGCTGGATTTCCTAAGGTGCCCCAGGAACTGCTGTACAGGGGAGGCTACCCAGATAGGCTTGGGGTTTCCCACTCGGCTTCACTCAGCTGCCTTGCTTTATCTCTTTTCTTTAGAGCTGGATTGAGAAGCAAGCCTCCCCAGTAGGTTCCTTCTGCACTCACCTAAGGGGGATGGGCACGAAAATCCCTGAAAATATGTTAAAATGGAAGAAACAGAACTTATCCAAGGGTCTTTCTCAGAGTGTGTTACTGGCTGAAGTTGGCAGGAAGAAGCCCTAAATGGTGGCAGCTGAGAGCTGCCTCTCACTGCCCTCCACAGCCTGCTGCTTGCTCAGGTAACTCTTGATGCTGAAACTGCTTCCTAAAGTGAGTGTGTCCAGAGGAATATAGGACCTTTATTTTGCTCAGAGGCTGGAATTATCTTTTCTGTAGATAGCATTTAGCTCCTCCTTAAAAATTGTTAAATAAATATTCAAATAATTAATTCAGTACCCACTGTACAATGGGTGCAGTGGGTACTGAACTAAGAGCCTGAACTAAGATTCCTGCGGGTCTGGGTTCAATCCTGGTTTTATGTATTTACGTTCCACAGTGAAGTGTGTAGAAATAAAGGGACATTGTTCATTTCTTTTTACTCTTTTTTCTCTACACTTCTCCAAGAAATGTGGGATTATGTGAAAAGACCAAATCTATGTCTGATTGGTGTGCCTGAAAGTGATGGGGAAAATGGAACCAAGCTGGAAAACACTCTGCAGGATATCATCCAGGAGAACTTCCCCAACCCAGTAAGGCAGGCCAACTTTCAAATTCAGGAAATACAGAGAATGCCACAAAGATACTTCTCAAGAAGAGCAACTCCAGGACACATAATTGTCAGATTCACCAAAGTTGAAATGAAGGAAAAAATGTTAAGAGCAGCTAGAGAGAAAGGTCGGGTTACCCACAAAGGGAAGCCCATCAGACTAACAGCAGATCTCTTGGCAGAAACTCTCCAAGCCAGAGAAGAGTGGGGGCCAATATGCAGCATTGTTAAAGAAAAGAATTTTCAACACAGAATTTCATATCCAGCCAAACTAAGTTTCACAAGTGAAGGAGAAATAAAATCCTTTACAGAAAAGCAAATGCTTAGAGATTTTGTCACCACCAGGCCTACTGTACAAGAGATCCTGAAGGAAGCACTAAACATGGAAAGGAACAACAGGTACCAGCCATTGCAAAAACATGTCAAAATGTAAAGTCCATCAATGCTAGGAAGAAACTGCATCAACTAACGAGCAAAATAACCAGCTAATATCACAATGACAGGATCAAGTTCACACATAACAGTATTAACCTTAAATGTAAATGGACTAAATGGTCCAATTAAAAGATACAGACTGGCAAATTGGGTAAAGAGTCAAGACCCATCAGTTTGCTGTATTCAGGAGACCCATCTCACATGCAGAGACACACATAGGCTCAAAATAAAGGGATGGAGGAAGATCTACCAAGCAAATGGAAAACAAAAAAAGCAGGGGTTGCAATCCTAGTCTCTAATCAAACAGATTTTAAACCATCAAAGATCAAAAGAGACAAAGAAGGCCATTACATAATGGTAAAGGGATCAATTCATCAGGAAGAGCTAACTATCCTAAATATATATACACCCAATACAGGAGCACCCAGATTCATAAAGCAAGTCCTTAGAGACTTACAAAGAGACTTAGACTCCCATACAATAATAATGGGAGACTTTAACACCTCACTGTCAACATTAGACAGATCAACGAGACAGAAAGTTAACAAGGATAACCAGGAATTGAACTCAACTCTGCATCAAGCAGACCTAATAGACATCTACAGAACTCTCCACTTCAAATCAACAGAATACACATTCTTCTCAGTACCACATCGCACTTATTCCAAAATTGACCACATAGTTGAAAGTAAAGCACTCCTCAGCAAATGTACAAGAATAGAAATTATAACAAACTGTCTCTCAGACCACAGTGCAATCAAATTAGAACTCAGGACTAAGAAACTCAATCAAAACCGCTCAACTACATGGAAAC
>NW_012116599.1:7586194-7586629 GCF_000951035.1 Colobus angolensis palliatus
AATAAACATAATCCAGCATATAAACAGAACCAAAGACAAGAACCACATGATTATCTCAATAGATGCAGAAAAGGTCTTTGACAAAATTCAACAGCTCTTCATGCTAAAAACTCTCAATAAATTCGGTATTGATGGAATGAATACCAAAATAATAAGAGCTATTTATGACAAACCCACAGACAATATCATACTGAATGGGCAAAAACTGGAAGCATTCCCTTTGAAAACTGGCACAAGTTAGGGATGCCCTGTTTCACCACTCCTATTCAACATAGTCTTGGAAGTTCTGGGTGGGACAATCAGGCAAGAGAAAGAAATAAAGGGTATTCAGTTAGGAAATGAAGAAGTCAAATTGTCCCCGTTTGCAGATGACATGATTGTATATTTAGAAAACCCCATCATCTCAGCCCAAAATCTCCTTAAGCTGATAAGCAA
>NW_012116599.1:7587994-7612337 GCF_000951035.1 Colobus angolensis palliatus
AGCACACCAACATGGCACATGTATACATATGTAACAAACCTGCACGTTGTGCACATGTACCCTAGAACTTAAAGTATTAAAAAAAAAAAAAGAAATAAAGGGACATCGTGTCTGCAATTCATTCTCAAGATTTTCCATAAAAAAATTTATATATATACATTTACACAGATGCATATATATGAAGAGAAAATGATAAAGCAAATGTGGAAAAGTGTTAAAATTTGAGGAGTCTGTCCAGGCGCAGTGGCTCACGCCTGCAATCCTAGCACTTTGGGAGGCCAAGTGGGTGGCTCACGAGTTCGAGACCAGCCTGGCCAACATAGTGAAACCCCTTCTCTACTAAAAATACAAAAAATTAGCTGGGTGTGGTGGACTGCGCCTGTAGTCCCAGCTGCTCGGGAGTCTGAGGCAGGAGAATTGTTTGAACCTGGGAGGCCGAGGTTGCTGTGAGCCAAAATCGCACCACTGTACTCCAGCCTGGGTGACAGAACAAGACTCTGTCTTAAAAAAAAAAAAAAATTAAGGAGTCTGGGGATCCTTTGCACTCTTCTTGCAATTTTTCAGTAAGTCTAAAATTAAAGAAGTAATAATTTTGAAACTTGATTGTTAAAGAAGAAAACACTACAGGCTCCTTGAAAACTTGGTAACTACCTGCACTAGATAATTTAAAATGTCCTTTCAAAGTTCTATAATTATTATGTTATATGGTATGTATAATTATTATATTATATATAATTATTCTAATAAAATATATATTACATCATTATAATTAGGATGTAATATATAATTATTATAATTATAATATATTATAATATTAATATGTTTTTTGATCATGTGAGTCTAGATTCTTCCATAGAACAACTTATCAACTGTGGTGTTTGTCAAATAGGGCTCAGGTATATTTGAAAAAATCATATAAAATACGAATTGTCTGAGATATCATTTTGTCATTGTTCTCACTGGATTGCATTAGCATAGAAGACTCACAGAGCAGCTATAAAACATTTCAGTTTTGCAATATCATGTGAGGAATGCTGAAGGCTGCTTGAGGGCTTTATGTGCTTATTTACAAGTTTAAGGCAAATACAACACATTTTTAAATACTGTCATTCATCAATTAAAGTGCATGCTAGAAATAAAGGTATAATTTGTTTGGAGGATGATAGCTGGTAGTCTTCAAATAATCAATACGAAAAGATCCTGACAGTAACTCTGAATAGAAATAATGTGAATGGTCAAGGTAATGTTAATGAAGTATTAAATCAAAAGATGTTTTCTGAAAAGTCAAAAATTAAATTCTAGTAAATGAAAAAAAGCAGTAGAAGGTTTTTGGAGAACTAATTTAGCTTTTTTTTTTTTTTTTTTTGAAACAGAGTCACACTCTGTTACCCCAACTGGATTGCAGTTGTGGGATCATAGCTAATTTCAACCTTAAACTCCTGAGCTCAAGTAATCCTTCTGCATCAGCCTCTTGAGGAGCTGGGACTACAGACATGCACCACCATGCTCAGCTTATTTTTCAATTTTTTGTAGAGATGGGATCTCACTATGTCATCTAGGCTGCTCTTGAACTTCTGGCCTTAAGAAATTCTCCTGCTTCAGCCTCCCAAAGTGCTGTGATTATTGGCGTGAGCCACAATGCCTGGCCTAATCTAACTTTTAATTAAAGAAAAAAAAAGGTCGGGTACTGACAAGTCCAATTCCTACCACTTATGTGAAGGACCTCTATCAAGATGATGTCTCAGCTCTTGGGTTTTGGAGATTGGCTTCCAATTCCACTATCCTACTCCTCATTTCCTTTCTTTTAAATAATGAGGTTTAAAAAATGCCGTGAACGTTAGTATACGAGAATATTTTTTCAGAATAGGAAATTAGAAAAAGAAATAAAATTATATTGTTTGTTAGGAGACTTTAATTAGAAACACATAAGCACAGTTTTTATATTTGATACTGATATGGTTTGTCTCTGTCCCCACCCAAATCTCATCTTGAATTGCAGCTCCCATAATTCCCGTATGTTGTGGGAGGGACCCAGTGGGAGATAATTGAATCATGGCGGTGGTTTCCCCCATACTCTTCCTGTGGTGGTGGATACATCTCACGAGAGCTGATGTATTTATAAGGGATTTCCCCTTTTGCTTGGCTCTCATTTTCTCTTGCCTGCCGCCATATAAATTGTGCCTTTTGCCTTCCACCATGATTGTGAGGCCTCCCCAGCCACGTGGAACTGTGAGTTCATTAAACCTCTTTTTCTTTATAAATTACCAAGTCTTGGGTATTTCTTTATCAGCAGCATGTAAACAGACTAATACAGATACCTTTTGAAAAACTATTGAAGATGTCTTCAGGGGGCTTCTGAGCCAGACTTCCTGGATAGTGGTTCCTGTTCCACATGCCTATCGTATTTCTAGCTGCTCCAAACTGCTCTTCACTAAGACTTCTTACATTAACTGTGAAATGAGTGCAGTTTCCCACTGAAGAAATGACTATAACTCATAATTTGATGCTTGAGAACAAACAGGGGTACTGAAATATGCACACAACACCCCGAATATTTTTCAAGTCTGAGATTGTCCCTCAATAAAAATATTATGTGGACATCTTGAATTCAGGAAACTTTGGTACCACTGACATACTGAGATCAAAGAAACCACACATCTAAACACTAGAAGTTCATTACAGTGAATACCAGACCAATCACAACTGGATATGAAAATGTTGGCTACTAATTTTGGTCAGGATGAAATAAGTTAAAGAAGCAAGAATAACTTGGAGTTGGGTCCCCCCAGAGTTATGAACAGGTTACAGGTTACAAAGCAATACTAACAGAATTGCTACAAGTTCCTCAGATTCTCTTGTGATTATATGTAAAGACATTTAAGTTTGGGATGATTTTATAAAACTATTCTTAAAATTAAACTTTAATGAGAATATTATATTAAAATGTAATCTATTTTCCCTCTTTAAATTATACTTTCATTTGCATGCTGATATGGAGAATTGGTTTTGAAAAGGAATTAAGTCCTTATTCCTTGATGATTTTGGTCACTGCTTCTGGGTAGCTATTTTGCTCATGGATTCCTTGTCGTAGTCCATCACCTCTATGGTTTACTTCTATTTCTTCTGTAGGTAATAATTTCCCTTCAGGAATGTGCAACTCTGGACATACAAGTTTCTTCTACCCATCCTAGAAATACGTGCCAGGCCAGAAAGACAAGGGATTTGGAAATTAAGAAAAGTAACTATAGGACACTTGTGAAAGATTAGGGTTAGTTTTTCATAGTGACCCTGAGATTTCCTTTAGGTTTAGAGTCCTGGATACATTTAAAAAATGTTTTAAGTTTTAAATTGACAAATAAAATTGAATATCCTTATTGTATACAACAAGCTATTTTGAAATATACAGTATATACATTCTGGAATGGCTAAATTGAACTAATGAACATATGCATTAACTCACATAGTTATCATTTTTTTGGTTGAGAACACTTAAAATCCATTCTTTTGGCATTTGCCAAAAATATAACGTATTGCTACTAGCTATAGTCACCATGTTCTGCCATAGACTTCTTAAACTTATCCCTTCCATCTAAATGAAATTTTGTATCCTTTGAGTAATATCTTCTCAACCTTCCCTGAATCCATTATCTCAGCCCCTGGCAACCACCATTCTACTCTCTACTTTTATGAGTTCAACTTTTTAAATTCAAGTTTTCATTTTTGTGGAAATTTCAATTATTACAAACTATTGGGAGCAAATGAATCTTCCAATACACCTCTTCCTTGTGTATAGGTTTTTCCCATTTTGGAAGGAATAGGGTGAATCATACAGGCGGGATGAATCAGCCTAACCACGCTGATACCATCTGACACTATAAAGGGACTAAAAATTTAAAGTTAGCATTCTAATTGTAGCTCTGAAATCCAGACTCCCAACATATACTCTTTGCCTTTCACTACACAAGTTTTAGTGCCTCAACTTTAGGGAGTTTTCCTGAGAGACTTTTTATTAGGAGCTGTTCAAATGACAACTTTGACCAAAGAGTGTCTGCTGATAGCTCTTCCTTCCTCTCCATTTTACAATTTATAGCTGTGTAACTAGAGATCTGTATCCACAAATGCCTGAATTTTCCAACTCATCTCAGAACTGAATTTGCAAAGAAGATATCACTTAAAATTTTGCCACTTAATTCTGTGTGTTTTCCTCAAAGAATCCTAGCTAGCAACTAATTTTCTGCACAAGGTATCAAAAGCGCTAAAAGTAGCAGAATCATAAACCTTTGCCTAAACAAAGGGATTGACTTAAATCTATTGAATGGATTCTGCATTTCTTGTGCAGTGTGAAATGTTTAACATCCTCTGTCTGCCAGTTCTGGTTCTTTAGCTCTGCTCATTATATATAAAAAGCCTCCCTATCCCATATTCAGCTTCCTTTTTTGTTTCTTTTAACAGAAATGCTGGCATGCAACTTACCTCCAGGAATAGCTCAGAGCTGATGCTCTCAATTTAGTCATGCGAATTACATTTTTCTCCTCTTTGGAAACACTCCCCCCCCCATCTCTGTAATCATGACCCCATTAGAGCTAGGTGATCTCAATCAAAATGAAACATATAGCTTTCTCTAACTTATAGGAAGGAACATATTCTACAATAGTGTCTAATCACATTCCAAGCTAAAAGAAGTATATTGTTTATCTGGAAGAATATCTTTTCCCTTGGAAAAGAAAGGTTTGTATGTAAGGCTCAGCTTCAATATATTAAAATGTATGCCTGTTTACTTTTTAGGTTGAAAAGTTTTTATCAAGCTTTTCAAATAATGACTGTAACATATAAGAATGATGGAACATTTGTAGACACTTTTCATATTAGGAAGTATCTACTAGCAGGTGATGTAAAATATACTGAAAAGAAAACAAGAGAGTTGTTGAATGGCTTTTTACTTCTCATCATACAATTCTATTTCTGAATCTTTTTCTTAGTCATTTTTGAATATATAAACATTTTTTCTATTAGATAACTTTACCTGTTAAAATGAGCAAAATGGGGGTAGAAACATTAGCTCTGCATGCTATTTTGTTAACAGTCCATATAAAACAGTTATGTATTTTCAAAAGAATATTTTCTCTACTTGGTATTTAATGAATTATGAACCTTTTGGTCCTAAACATGGGTACCTGTGCCCATTTCCCTGCTTTATCACACAACATCCCAAGAATTCTGTATACTTACAGAAGCACAGTTTTCAGACTTGTCTTCTATAAAACCAATTTGGCAGGGCATCCTCTGATTCTGCAACCAGTAGTCTGTTGACTCCAGTAGGCTGTTGCTGCGAAGAACCTGGGGGAACCCAGAAAAACTCAGTGCTTATTCGGCAATGCTTTCTATCTAAGCTCTTTTTTTTTTTTTTCTTATAAAAAAACCTGTAGGTGTTTTCTTTTCCTCAGAGCTTCTGGGTGATAGAAAAAAAATCTTGCAGGATGATAGCACCTCTAAAATGGATAAAATATCCAACCTAGAATTAGCTGGAGAGAAATACATTAATGTTAACACGGATGTTCTCTCATCAAATTCAACACCTGGAAATGTCAATTGTGTAGCTTTTGCATAATTTGCAATCAAATGATTGTTTTTGGGGGTATGGCTCTATGGGCGATGGGGGTCAAATTTCATTTAGTGCTAATGTTCTTTCACACTCCATAAATATTTTCAATTAACAAAATGTGGGGTTTTTTCCTTTGATGTAATATTGATTCTTCACTTATTTAGTTCTGCTAACATCGCTTTGACTAGTGGACAATTTTTCTAGAACGCCTAAGGTACTATGTTAAGTTTAAAAGTTGTTAGAGATAACTAAGAAACAAATTGCATTAAATACCATTTGCTATTTTGAAATAGGATGGTATGGCAAAAATAATTGGAACACATGAATTAACAAAACCAACTATGACTTACAGATATCTTAATTCTGGGCTTGGATTCTTAAAGCAAGGAAGAACAAGCATATTTTGGAGCTGTGATATTTTGAAGATGAAATATTATAAATAACTGCTAATGTCTTTAAATTATCCAATTATTGGCTGGGCGTGGTGGCTCACACCTGTAATCCCAGCACTTTGGGAGGCCAAGGCGGGTGGATCACCTGAGGTCAGAAGTTTGAGACCAGCCTGGCTAACATGGTGAGACCTCGTTTCTACTAACCATACAAAAAGTTAGCCAGGTGTGGTGGCGTGCCCCTGTAATCCCAGCTACTGGAGAGACTGAGGCAGGAGAATCACTTGAACCCGGTAAGCGGAGGTTGCAGTGAACTGAGATTGCACCATTGCACTCCAGCTTGGGCAACAAGAGTGAAACTCTGTCTCAGAAAAAAAAAAAAAAAAGCCAAATATTGTATAACATTTTCTTTATCTTTTTAAAGATTCCCAATGCTTTTCCGGTACCCTCTACCCTCTATTTTATTAGGGGATATGTCTGGTAATACTTGACTACTACTTTCACTTAAGCAATGTAACAGATTTAATCAGTTTGGTTAATGACACTAAAATAGGTTGGTACTTCAATTACATTTCATTCGTACATCAAAAGATTGTCTTCTCTTTTTCTGTGAAGATAGAAATACATTACTTTTGGTCCCTGAATACAGTTAAGTAAATCTAATTCTGACACATTTTACATGAGTAATATTATTCATCTAAAATAATGAAAATGTATTAACGATAAATGTTGTTATAATTTATAATAATATAAAATATAATTACATATTTAAATAATATCATTTATTATATTAATGATGAGTTTTCATTAATAAATTTTCATCATTCTTTCCCAGAACAGTACAAAGAGACCCTTTGTGGATGAGCAAGTAGTTAAATGATAAACTTGGATTATTACTGCAGACCGACATTGGCTGGGGAGCTTCGTCAGTTCTCTTAAATATTTTACCTAAACTGGTTCTTAAAGTGCGGGCTGGGACCTCTCAGGGTCTCTGAAATCTTTCAGAGAGTGCAGCAGTCAGACTACGTCGATAATAATACTAAGATGTTATTTGTTCCTTTTGCTCTTGTTGTCTCGTGTATATTCCGTGGAGTTTTCCAGAGGCTGCGAGATGTGTGATATAGCACAACAGACTGCATGCAGAGGCAGCTGGGACAGCTCGACCGTCTTGCATCAAGTCAGACATTAAGGAGATTTGCAAACACGTGAGTTGAAATCACTCTTCTCGCTAAAGGGTTTTGTTTGGTTTTGGAAAACAAATATTCTTCATAAAAGTATGCTATAGGAGATAGTGTGTTTATTATTATTTTAAAATTATTTTGTCAAATAATAAATTCTTATTTAGTTTAAATTCTGTTTTATTATTAGAAAATAAAACGAATAAAAATTTTTCTTAGCTTTAATTTGTAACATGAAAATTAGCAATAAGTATAATCTATATAAACAAGAGTTTCTTGAGGTCCCTAATATTTTTCTTAGAGTGCAAAAGAATTCTGAGTTTAAAAAACATTGAGAACCATTGATCCAGATGAACTTTATTTAAAGCAGAAAAAGGCTGTAACTCCACATTCCCTTTATACCATTCAAATGCCTTTCCCTTTTATTTCCAGCATGGAATAGAGTTTAAGAGCAGCGACATTAGTGGTCTAACTGGGTTGCAATACTAACTTGGTCATTAGTAGAAGGATGACCTCAAAGAGATGACTTAAACCCTGAGTTTCAGTTTCCATAACTGTGAATATGGATACTACTCAACTGGTGGGATCACTGAGGGTATTCAGGGAGATGATATATGTGAAACACTGTGCCATGGAAATGGTAAGTTATTCTCTCAGAACTTGGTTTTTACTGTTACTATTTGAAGGTGGCTGAAAAGGATTATAGAACTTTGGATGCCTTCTGTCTGAAATGAGAGGACTGAAAATATTTCAGATGTGTGATGGCAGATTTTCTTTAGCAAGTATTCTGGTCTAAGGTGTAATTTTAGTTATGCATTTTGTAGTATTAATAGTTACAGCTACTATTTTTGTATGCTTAGAATATGTTGAAGTTGTGCTAAAATTTTCACATATATATATTTTTACTTTTTCACTTAATCTTTTTTGCAATGCTATAAGGTAGGAATTATTTGAAGGATACGAATCTTTACAGAAATTTTCAGGTTGAAAATCAAGACCTTGAGTCTCAGAGAGATTTGAATTTCTGCCCCAAGTTGTTCAGAGCCTGACTTTGGATGTGAAATTACTGAACAGGGCTGTCTTATATACCCATACAAATGGGTATGATTTGGGGTAGGTTTCCAAAAACTTATCTGCACCTATTTTTTTTGTAAATAAAACTACATTTTCTTATGGACTTCCATTTTAAAGTTAGTTTTCTATGAATGAAATTCTGAGGTGACAATTTTCTTGAAAGACAGGAAACTTTTTGTGATGTAAATTACATAATGTAGTTAATCTACTTGGCAAGTATTATCAGTATTTTAATGTCTCAAAGGAAAGCATGCTTTTACACCTAACTGAGTTATCTTTAAGCCAACCAATGTTATCATGCTTCTGCTCCTTGCCTTTCTGTGATCCCTAGATCTTGGAACACCCAACTATAAAGCACTCGTTAACTCTGTGCATAAGAATATTAAAGATTTAAAATACAGGCATCATCGCTTCTCGGCCTTTTGGCTAAGATCAAGTGTAAAACACAGGCATCAAATGAGCATACTAGTTCATAATGCCTTACAATGCAGTTTAACAAATATTCTGACTAAGAATCACTTCTCAGTCATTCTAGAGCTCACTACTCAGAATTATATCCTGCACCTTGTCTACATTCTGATATATTTAGGACACATAATACCATGGTTACAACAAAGTATGTCAACAGAGTAAAGCAACTGTCACTTATCAGTATCGGCCTTAGGAAGCGGACAGAGTTCAAACACAATTCACTTGGTGGTTTCAGAAAATTGGTGGGCTGGATGGGTACATTTTCCCGGTGAAACACAGACAGGCAGAGGGGGACTTGCCAAAAGTCATCAGTCTGAAACCTCGCACTGTGAAGACTCCAGAGCTATGAAAGGGGCTGTCTGAAGATGAGGCTAGTTGGGAGAAGAGCTGGCTACCTGTGGGATTTCACCTGCATTTAACTTCTCTAACAGAGGAATGTGCACAGACAGATTAATCTGCCAAGTCCTCGGTAGATATTTCAAAGGTATTAATTCTTTATAACCTATTTTAAAAATAAATAACTAAAAATATACGAAGACCTTGCTCTGTCCTATCCTAGAAGTGAGGAAAATGTCAAGTGCTTTAGGGATCTGCTCATTCAATGAAAAATTTTAGGAAGATTTCTTATTTGACTCTTCCATTTCCCTGGGATACTGTGGATCTTTCCTAAAGCACATCTTTGCTTTAGAAGAAACAGAAATAGCAAAATAAGGAACTGGAATTTAAAATAAAACCTAAATCTTGCCGTGCTTAAGAAGAAATGTTTGGAGGAGAGCTTCTTTGTTTGGTGAGAATATTCATTCGCCACATAAATGTAACTTTAAAATTTTAATGTTATCATCATTAAAAATTAGTTCATCTGATTATATCAATAATTAAACATTTTTCCATAAATTTCATTAGCAGATGATTCATTATTAAATATTTATATTTTTAATTATTGACCAAATAATTGTACATTTATTGAGAACTGTCTGGGCTAATGCCCTAAACCACACTATTAACTGATTAAATCTCTAGGCTTGTGAGGTAAATTCTCAAGGCTAACATAGATAAGGTTCTTAAAACAGTGTCTGGTGCATCCTAAGTGCCCGATAAGCATTAGCTATCATAATAGTTACTATTTCCTTTGCCCAGGCTTAGAGGGATCAAGAATTTATCTAGTTTTTGCAGAACTAGAATTTCAGTCAGGTTCCCAGACATTAGAGTCTCCACTAAGGCAGTGTTCCATTGAAATTATATAGTTTCTCATTTTCAGGTTCTACCCTATCCCAGTCTATACATTTACCCATATCTCGCTTTCTCTCTCTGAGCTCAGGTGTGTTCAGGAGGTTTGAATTCCAGTCCTGACTCCTTGTTAACTGTGTAGTTAGGTCCACTAGCTCCTGGCCTCCCTTTGCCTTTGGTAAACAATCAAAGCAAATGATCTAAAGGCCACTTCTATACCAACCATCATGTCATTCTCCTCCTCCCTTCCCCTTTTGCTCCTCCTCCCTTTCTTAAATAGTATACATTGAGAGCCAAATAAGCAACAGAGAATAAAAATACGGACTTAGGCCGGGCGCGGTGGCTCAAGCCTGTAATCCCAGCACTTTGGGAGGCCGAGATGGGCGGATCACGAGGTCAGGAGATCGAGACCATCCTGGCTAACACGGTGAAACCCCGTCTCTACTAAAAAAATAGAAAAAAACTAGCCGGGCGAGGTGGCGGGCGCCTGTAGTCCCAGCTACTCAGGAGGCTGAGGCAGGAGAATGGCGTAAACCCGGGAGGCGGAGCTTGCAGTGAGCCGAGATCGCGCCACTGTACTCCAGCCTGGGCAACAGAGCGAGACTCCCTCTCAAAAAAAAAATAAAAATAAAATAAAAAATAAAAATGCGGACTTCAGTAAACCACTTAGCATCATATGTTAAACAATTTTAGCCTGTGAAAAGCTTTTAGTTTCATGGCTTGGACAAATCATAAGGAAAAGAAGAACGCTTGAAGGAAGAATATGTACTTGAGAATTCAGTGATTTTGAAGCTTTATGAATATAGTCTCCCTGCTGAGAAAGTTGCTTTCTGAGAAGGAAAGGAGAAAAACTCACCAGGCCCTCAACGGCTCCTTTATTTATCTGCTGTTTTTAGTTACGGACTTACTTATTTTAGATGAAGAGCTAATAATGAATGTTTTGTGTGTTCATGAATTTGAAATAATAATGGCACATTTTCTTTTAAAATTTCATGAGTGCAGTAAATAAGGTTAGGAAGATCCTTTTGCTCTACATTACAGTTACATTTCTTTTTATATAGAGAACCAAGTTGAAGAAATTTAGTATTGATTAGACAGAGAGGGAGAAATAGACTCTTAGTAACCTGGACACAGTCCCAAACATCACTGAGCAATGTCTTAATATTTTTTAAGTAATTTAAATTGGAGAAGACAGTGACTGGTGGTTAGTCACAGAGGTTTGGGGGCAGAACTGATATTAAATCCCATTTCATCTTGTTGAATGAGCTTGGGCAAGTCGTTTAACTTCTGTGGGACTTAGTGTTTACATCTACTACATGAAGATAATTAAAGACATTTCAGAAGTTTATTCTAAGGATCAAATGAGAAAATGCTTGTAAAGGGCTAGCCTCGACAGAGTATGCAATTGATATATGGTTGCTATTAGTATCAGAAATGCAGGAAAATTTAGACAATATCTGTTTCATTGAACATTTTCTCGGCCTCTTCACAACATTTAACAATTCCTCTTCTTTTACTTATTCGTGATGTGCCATTGTCATTTTTCTCCTCCTGCTTCTCTATTCTCCTTCAGTCAATATCAGTCAACCAATGCTCATTGAGTTCTTTTGATGTCGACACTGAGAATATTAAGAGGGATAACTCTACTAGAGGAAGAACAAACACTCTGACTGTGATAAAGAAATTCTGGTGCTTTGATCAATGACAATCCAGGTCAGCTATCACCAAGGATGGACTGGTCAGTTCTCCCTGGGGGAAGGGATGGCAAAGGGCTTTGCCCTTGACCAGAGCATTGAAAGGTGGATCTGTGTTGTCTGGATGTATTAGGGCAGGTGGAGAAGACATGTGTCTCTTTTCAGCTGGTTTTTCCTCCCCAGGTGTGGTAAATATAAGTATTCCTTATAGTTTGGTTGTCAGTGTGTTGGTCTTTCTACTCCCATCAATCATTTTCCTTATCTCCTTAGCATTCATGGAGTCTTAGGGAATTAATTACAACCTGGAGGGATGACTCGCTGATCCATAGCTCCAGGTTTAACCTTTCTGTAGAGCTTGACTTTTTGCACTCCTGTTAATTATTACTTTTGGATTTCTTGCTGTCACCTTGGACTATTCATGTCTACACACAAACTCCCTCCTTCCCCTCTTCCAGTGCCTAAGAGAAACCTGACTTCCTGACTTCCCTATTTGCAGTTGATGTCAGGAGAATTCTCCCAGTTACCCTTGCTTGAAAATTTGGTGCTATCTGGAACATCTCTTTATCTATTTCCTGTCTTATAGTCTGCTCTCCAAAGTTTAATTTGGAGAGCAAATTACTTAACAATTAGCAGTTACTTAAGTTCTTTCAATTACTTAAAAATAGCAATTTTTTTTTTATAAATATACATCACAAAGGTTTTATTTTATCTTAAATACATAAATGCACATTGAAGCACATGGAGGCACTGCTTTCTATTCTCTTCTTTTAAGAGATAGGGTCTCGCTCTGTTGCCTGGATTGGAGTGTAGTGGCACAATCATAGCTCACAACAACCTCAAACTCCTGGGCTCAAGGGATCCTCCTGCCTCAGCCTTCCTAGTAGCTAGGATTACAGGCAAGTGACACCATGGCCAGCTCTTTCTTTTTCTTTTCTTGTCTTTTTTCTTTCTTTGTTTTCTTTTCTTTCTTTTTGTAGAGACGGATCTCGCTATGTTGCCTGGGCCAGAAATAGCAATTTTTTAGTGCACACCATGGATTACTCTCCAGGTAATATAACAGTGAGTAATACGTAACTGGTCTCCATATTTATGGAACTTAAAATCTGGCTTGGGAGCCAAACAGAAAATAAAGGAGCATTGAAGTACACACTTAATTATACACTGTGGTGGCTATCATGAAGAAATAAACATAGTGCCGTGATAGGGAATAAAAGGGATGGGGATTGTTACGGTCTGAATGAATGTGTCCTCCTCTCTCCCCACCCCACCCCATCAACTCACAGGTTTAAATCAAATCCCCAATGTGTTGACGTTAAGAGGTAAGGCCTTTGGGAGGTAATTAGGTTAAAAGGGCTCTGCCCTCATGCACGAAATTAGTGCCCTTATAAAAAAAGGCTTGAAAGCTTTTTGCCCTTCTCTAATGTGAGGGCATGGCAAAAAGGCACCATCTATGGAGAATGAGTCTTCATCAAACACTGAATTTGCTCTCACCTTGATCTTGGACTTTCCAGCCTCTAGAACTGTGAGCAATAAATTCCTGTTGTTTGCAAATTACACAGTTTAGCATATTTTGTGAGGGCAGCTCTAACAAACCAAAACAGAGATGATACTTGAGATAGGAAGTTAGGGAAGGCTGGACACACAGAAAGGTCCTATGTATTCATATTGTAATTCTCTCATCTCTCTATCTTCCTTATCTCTGAAATCCATCTAGCTCACTAAAACCAAAATAAAGAATAAAAATGTAAGCTTTGAAGACAAATCTGGTTTCAAATTCCAGTTTTTCCATTAATGACCTGTTCAACCTAAGGCAAGTCACTTAACTTCTGAGTCTCAGTTTTCCCACCTACAAAATGAGGGTGGTATTTCTACTCACAATGAGGAATCTTTTGCAGACATTAGAAATAATGAATGCACATGCTATCTGATTACTTCAAGTGCTCACGAAGAGTAGCTATTGTTATTATTAATATTATTACTAATGTTATATAATTCTCTCATAAGACTTTGACCGCAATTGACTAACTGATCCAATAAATACAACTGAGGACCTTCTAATCCTGTCAGAAACTAAGCTGGGTTTTGCAAAACAAGACAGAAGGACATATTTGCTGTGGGTGAGCCCAAATTTTTATGGGCTTTTTGCCAAACAATTAGCATTCAAGAAAGAATAGATTCTAATTCAGCTCTCTCCTGTTAATCTTTTGATAAACAGTGACTAAACTCCAATGTTTAAGATACTGCATTTTGCCCAACTTAGAGTTTCTTAGGCTTTGTCTCAGATTATCTCCCTCCATAAATACTCTGCTATAATCCACAAGTTTAATAAACAGCTCTACCACACAGCCTTTATGATGCACACATTTTTTTTCACATCATTCCACCTGCCCCCTGAAGTTTTCATCAATATTCTTCCCCAACCCTCAAGATATAACTGAAACTGAGCCTGCCCCTATATAAACATTTCTCTGTTCTTGTGAAGTTTTTGTAATACAAACAAAATTTCTTCCTCAGAATATTGGAAGGTGCATGCTTCCCAGTATACATGAGTATTATATAAATATATACGTATTCAATTTGTGTCCAACACTTTTCTCCCTACATACCATTGGTACAGAACAGCTGCTTGCTGTTTGTCAGCAAAATCTCTTATCAACATCTCTTAAATGCATTTGTTAGACTTTATACTTGATGATAACTTTGGACAGTGTGATGCTAACTTTCAAATGAGACACAAAGTATTAATAAATGTGTACTGGAGATGTGGAGAGAAAAAGCAAGAGGAGCAGTAAAATGAAGGGAGCCAGAGAAGTCCATTGGAAGAGGCATGAGCATCACTCAGAGGAGACTCTCCAGGCTCCTGTTGCAGTTCGAGACTCTAAGGCACTCAGTTACATTTTCTTACACAAGAAGACTGCGATGTGAGTGGTTCATTGGATTTGAATGGTGAATGGTAAAGATAGAGAAGAGATGACTGGAATGAAGGCAAGTACTAAGACACTTTGATCTATTTACTTGGCAAAATAATGACATCTTTACTCCTGGTAACATTTTCTTGATAGAGATATTGCCTTCCTATAGAATTCACTTTTTATGTGTAAAGTTCTATAAGTTTTGAAAAATGCACATGGTTGTATAACCAGCAACCGAATCAAGATATAAAAGAGTTTCATCACCTTCCTCAAATCCCTCCTTCTCCTTGTAATTAAATGTATCCTAAGTCCCAGCCCCTGGCAACAACTGATATGATTTCTTTCCTTTCCTTTTTTTTTTTTCTGTAGAAGGTGAATAAAGAAAATTGCAAAATTTTATTGGTGCATTGAAAAGAGGACATGAGTAAGTAAAAAATTGTGACATATGAAGGGAAAAAATTGTGACATATTAAGAGATAAATAGACAATAGTTTGGCTTTATTCCAATTTTTTGATCTGATTTATATCCCTAGACAATATTACAGCTTCATTCTAATTTATTCATTTGATTTGTATCCCTAAAATGTTGCCTTTTCTAAAATGTTATGCAGATGGAGTCATATAATATGTAGCCTTTTATGACCTGTTTCTTTCTCTTAGCATAATGAGTTTGAGATTCATCTATATTATCGTGTGCATGAGTAGTGTTTGCTTTCTTTTGTTGCTGAGCAGCATTCCATTCTATGGAGATACACAGAGTTATTTTTAAAGCCATTCACTAGCTGAAAGAAATTTGGGTTGTTTCAGTTTGGGGCAAATATAAATAAAGTTGCTATAAACATTTGCCTACAGGTTTATGTTTAAATTTAAGGTTTTGCTCTTCTCGGGTAAGTACCCAAGAATGAAATTACTAAGTCATATGGTAACTTTATAAGAAACTGAAAAAATGTCCTTTAAAGTGGGTTTACCATTTTCCGTTTCCACCAGCAAGGTATGAGAGTCCAACTTGTCCCGTATCCTTGTCAGTACTCAGTGTTGTCCATTTTTGCTTTTAAATATATTTTAGTAATTCTAACAGGTGCATAGTGGTATTTCTTTGTGGTTTGTTTTCCTTTCCATTTTAAGATATCTTTTTTCTTTTCAAGATACTTTTAAAATAAAAATTAAGCCTGGATTCCATATTGGCTCATATCATATTCAAAAGTATTAATTAGACTCTATATTTAATGTTAGCTTTGGAATGCTATTATGAAACAAGGATAATGCCATCCATATTAAGTTTTCATTCGTCTTTCAATCAACTACTTGTTGAGCACCTGCTCTTTGTACTAGCCACTGTTTAATTGGAGCATTGGTGAACAAAGCAAGAATGACAACAACAACAAAAAACCGTTTTCCTTTTCATTCTGTTGTAGGAGGACACATCATAATCACATAAATTATAAATAACCATATATGTCAGATAATGAAAACTACTATGAAAGTAAATAAAGCCAGACAAAGGGCTAAGGAAATAAGGGATGCTATTTGGAAAGTATGTCTTGGCAGGCCTTTCTAAGGATGACATAGAGTAGAGATCTGAATGAAGTGAGAAGCCAGCCACACTCCCATCTGAGGGCAGAGCAGCCTCCCAGGCAGAGATTACCAGGGACAGCAAAGGTTCATAGAAGGAGTATCCATGGTGTGTCTGAAGGATAGTAAATGTCTGGTGCAGAATGAGTGGTGGAGGAAGTGATGGGAAATTTAGGTTCCCAGTAGTGGGAAAGAATCTTTTATCCTTCAATGAAAAGAAATTCATTGCTGAGCTGGGCCAGATGCTCTCTAATGTTTGAAGCACTGTAAAAGTCTACAAAACTTTTTTAGTATAATTTTGCAAAGTTTAGTCACTGGCTTAATTAATGTTTAATTGCTGACTTAAATATTTTATAATAGTTAAAAAGCGTAGTACACACACACACACACTCTCTCTACTTCTCTCTCTCTCTCTCTGTCTCTCTCATGCTGGACTAGAAGTCAGGAGGTTCATTTAATTTTATACATTTAACTTTATGCTGATCTAGCTTATGCCATAGCAAATCTTCTGAGAATTCTATAGTCTTTCGTTTTCCACTCTGGAATAGAAATACTTTCCCATTATTTCACCGGGCAACTGTGTAATGCCTATTTAAAGCACACTGAACTACTAAGAAGAAACAATAAAAGAAAATTGAAATAAAATTATTGCATGGAAGAAAGAAATTGGCATCAGAAACTCAGTGAGTTAGTCTCCATTTCTCAGAAGGTTTAATTAAATATTAGGATAACGTTTTTCTCTTAACGATGATTTTATAGGATGACTGCCTGAGTCCTTGTGCATTAGCCTCCTTTGACAAAAAGGAGAAATGGTTTCCAAAGTATGAATATCATTGTTTTATTATTCATACAACATATTCTGTAATTCTGTTTGGTTGGATGTAAAGTATTCATGCATTCTACCATTGACACCTAATAAAATTTAGAAATTTTGTAACTGGTTATTTTTAAAGTATCGTAAAATAATGGTGTTCTTTTAGCTCTTGGAACAAAATGATTCTCTGTTATCAAGGAGAATTTACCAGATCAAAGGTATGATTTGTTGGAAGGGTTGGAAAGGAAACGGTTATTAGTGAGCCTACCATTCATTCTCTCCCTTTACTGTAAAGGCAGGTAGGAGGGAAGACTACCAGAGTAGAGAAAAGGTAAAATTGTCATCTCATGATAAACATACAAATGAATGACCTTCGGATAAACTAACTGTATTTTTCTAGTAGGAGAGTCCTTATCTATGACATGCTTTTTTGCAATACATACCTGGTCTAAGGTTGTTTCTGATAAATAAATATGGATTACACTATTTTATGGAGCATTTATCCCTGACAAATATCACATAAGGATGTAATTTCAGCACAAAAGGGAGATGCTTTATGAACAAAAGCCCCCCTTTCTTTGAAATTTATGTCCCCATATATGTAACTTAGAGACTTTGTATGTTATCCTGGGCCAGGATGCATCCTAAGATGGCAAGAAATGACCTGCATGGCTTCTGTACAGTTTCAGATATCTCTCCATTTTTCTTGTGCCACTCAGTTACTGGTATTCTGGGTGCTACACTGTATCTTCATGTTGTCAAAAGAATAAGAGTACAGAGGAGGAGTTAGAGCTTGGGAACTGATGAGGACTGAAAAAGAAGTATCAAGCCACACTACCTCTGTCATATCACACAGATGTCAGCTGGCTGAAGAAGGCTTTGAAAGTTGATCAGAGCTTTATCCACATGAATGCAGTAACTGAGTTAGAGTCTCAAGTATAAAATGCAAGAGTTACAAAAACAGATACACTCAGGAAATGCAAATATAGTATAATTTATGAATGATCAGCAATGGTTTAAGCAGAATCAAGTTAGACACATAAATAGAGGACAGCTGATTAATTGTTATTTAGAGTCAGCATAATGCTATAATATTTATACTATCAGTGAAGGGAATGTGATTTTAATGCTAAGAGAAGGAAGATATAGGAAGAAACACACATGTAGGAAAATATATGAAGTGCATGAAAGCCTTCCATGGACTTTGGATTATTTTGTGTTGGTATGCAAAGTATAGGTAGTGCAGAATTTGCCACTAGACAAAGGGACAATGAATTTGATGGCCACATATCTCTTGAGTATTGGTGCATGCCTTTGGACTGTGGCAATTAAAATATAAGTGACATGGCTGGCTGCAGTGACTCCTGTCTGTAATCTCAACACTTTGAGAGGCTGAGCAGGAGGATGACTTAAGGCCAGGAGTTCAAGACCAACCTGGGCAATACTGTGAAACCCTGTCTCTACAAAATAATAAAAACAAAAAACGAGCCAGGCATGGTGCCTTGCACCTATGGTCTGAGCTACTCAGGAGGCTGAGGTGGGAGGATCACTTGAGCCCAGGAGTTCGAGGCCACAGTAAGCCATGATCACACTACTGCACTCCAGGCTGGGTGACAAAGCAAGACAAAATAAAATGATAAAATAAAGTAAAAAAGGGATAGTTCTCTTCTCTCTGACTCTTCTCTTCTTGGGAAAAAGCTACAGGAAACAACTGCATGCAGATGGGCCCATAATCTGTGAAGGGATACAAATGTTTCTTGGATGCTTTCCATCCTGGAGAGTATGAGCCCTGATATGAGTCTGTCAGAGTGAGTTCCCTTCTCAAGAGGCAGAGATGTGCCTAGTGAATGTAAGGGTGGAAAGGAGAGGGCTCACTGGAAAGGATCATGAGCCACAAGGTCCGTTGTAGAGACGTGTTCCAATTTATCTGAGCCATGTTATTCCTTCCCACTTTGACGCTGGCAGGACTGAAAACTGGCACTTTAATCAGAAGGGTGAGTCTGGCATGATATGAGAAAGATGGATGCTATGAGGACACGTGGGGAATGTAGTGTGGACCCCAGGCTACTGTGCTGGGAACTTTTCTTACAGGAGGGACTGAAAGAAAACAGGGGAGGCCTTGAGGCCAGTGATAGGGAGCAGGCTGGCTAGTCTTTTTTTAAGTACCCAAAGATAGAAAGGAGAATTTTTAATGCCAGATTAGACATATTCAATGTAAACCCGCTGTATTTCTGGAGAGATATTTAATACATAAAATACAGAAGGTTTGGGGTAATGACCACAGGAATTCAGAAAAACAGATCACTTGCCTAGTTCCAGCAGTACAGCATTAGCCTCAACTCCACAAAGTGTTCTAAGCTATTTTAAGTTTTCAGAGTCCTCCCTCCTTTTTGATCTTCTTTTTTTTTTTTTTTTAAGGAAAAAAGTAAAAGCATGCAGGTTCCTTCCAGGGGCTCTTCACACACAGTGAAAAGGATGCTCAAGGAACTGAGCTGTAGAGAACAGAACAAGGCTGGCAAGTTGGACTGTCACCACTGTATAGAAAAAATTGCTGGAGGCAACGAGAAGTGGGCAGAGTTCAGAGTCCGGAAGAGAAGTCCTCAAACAGACTGACTTCAGAATAAGAAACTGAATTGTATTCAAACTGCAAAACAAGCCATAACTGATGGCTTAAAATTTTCCCACCTAGGGTCACCACATTGATACTTTCCAGAGGATGAGCTCTCCATGCAACACAGGCAGCCCCACCTCTCGGTTTCTGTGTGGACCTGGTTGCCTTTAAGGCGAGAGAAGCCGTTCTTGACCTGCTTTTGCTGAAGGAAGAGAAAAGAAGCCCTTAATCGAAGCTTTTATTACTTGCATTCTGTCCTCAGTACAACCCTGATGTTGATGTGGCTCGGGGCATACAGAAGTTTCCTTAGATGGTGAATGAAATTGCCTCCAGAGGAAATGTTGCGGCTGGCTCTTTCGATGCAACTGGGCTGAATCAAAACTCATGGCTTCTCCTCTCTGTCTCCCAGTGCCCCCTTCCCAGTGGTCTTGGATGTACCACCACTCAAAAATATCTTAGCCTAAGTAGTCATTCTCTTGTTCAGCCCTTATGGTCAAAGAGTCCTTCTGATCTTGACTGCCAAATGGATCTCACCCAGGTTTCCTTTTCTCTCCATCCACTACCCCATACACTGGTTTCACCTCCCCTCCCCTCCGCTATCCCCGTCCCCACCCAGTATTCCCTTCCTGGCAGCCCAGATTGCAAGCTATCTTTGTTTTGAGGAATTCTCTTGAAAACGATCACATTAGCTTTCTTTAAATGCCGCTTTTAGTAGGATAATTCTCTATTTCTTGTCTTAAAAATATCCCTGTTTCTTCAATGCTTCTGATTACTCTTGCAGGATAGTGATAAAACAGGACACGTAACTGTTTTGCAAAAATTGGCTAGGCCATTCTCTGGCGTCAGAAACCAGCCTGAAGACCACTGACAGGCTGCTAGATCAGAAGAGAGTGTTTGAGACTTTAGAGTGGTTTATACTCCAGGGGGAAATTCTTGTGTCTTCCTTCTGTAGGGATGTGAATAAGCTCAATAATGCTGATTTTTCTTTAACTTTATTTACTTATTCGTAAGGTCCTTGCTTATTTCAGAGAAACAGCTTCTACAAATACAGAATGTTATATTTATTTTCCATCATGTGAATATCTAGCTTTGAAACACAGTGAAAGTACTTCGTAGCTTCTCAGAAGTATTACTGGGGCTCTTGTCCAAGAGCAATAAAATTCTGACTAATAAAAATGTCTCCAGAGATATGGCTCAGACCGTGAAAAAGCCTTCCGATTTGTATGCCTGTGCCTGAACACATTAATTAAATTGCTTTCGTTAATTACATCTTATCAAAAATATATGTGCTTAGATGAAAATGTATTTTGCAGAATAAAATGAAACATCCAGGGACACCCATTCTGTCATTCTTCGGATATATCTTTGCCACTGTCGACAGCAAATTTAAGTCAGTTTAAAAGGGCGGGGGGGGGGCATGGTCAAGAATGCTCTTGAAACTTCAAAAAGCTGTTCAGATGTCATATTAAGATCAAACTCTGCCTCTGGGAACCTGAAGTGTTTCCAGTCTGCCGCCTTTGATAAGTCCAAGTTTAAGGCGGATTTAATTAACATGCCATGAAAAGAGAAGGATATTCCAGGTGTTGATTTTTCTCCGACAGGTTTTTCCTCACAAGTAATCCTATTCAGAGACTTGGTTCCACTATATCCCAAATAGCAAACCTTCAGTCTAAGTAAAGCATAGATTGAAAATGCCAGCTGTTGTGGAAATATGACATTGAATATAATGCTTTCAGAGGAAAGGAAAATCCAACAGATACTCAGTATAATGGAGGCATGTTGCATGCTACATTTACATCTGTTTTAAAATTTCATTTAAATAAAGATTTCCCTTATCTAAAAGATTATTTATTTAGAATGAACTAATATTCATTGAGCATCAACTATGTGCCAAGGGGGTACACAAATCTTTTTGTATGTAAGTATCACACTAACCTTAGAGAATCTGAGTCAGACAGGTTACATCACCGGCCTAAGCACATACAGTAAGAAGAGAAACCCGGGATCTAATTCAGGTCTCTCAATTCCAAGTCCAGGTTTGATGCACAACATCCCACTGCTGCCCTGGAGATAACAGTTTTTTATTTATTATAAAGAGACTAGGAAGAATTTTCACCTAGTTTTAAACAAATATAAAAGAATGACACTTATAATCATTTAGCTTGTTTAGTGTAAAATCCCTAAGATTCGGTTTAGCAATGGTGGTTGTATTTGTCTTACAAGGAGGAGTGGTTGGGCTGAGCACGGTGGCTCATGCCTGTAGTCCCAGCACTTTGGGAGGCTGAGGCGGGAGGCCTGTTTGAGGTCAGGAGTTCGAGACCAGCCTAGCCAACATGGTGAAACCACATCTCTACTAAAAATACAAAAAGAATTAGCTGGGTGTCATGGCGTACATCTGTAATCCCAGTTACTTGGGAGGCTGAGGCAGGAGAAACGCTTGAACCCAGGAAGCGGAGGTTGCAGTGAGCTGAGATCACGCCACGGCACACCAGCCTGGTGTTGATATACCTCAACAACAACAACAACAACAACAACAACAACAACAACAACAACAAAGAAGGAGTGGTTGTATGAGATGGGGGCATCAGGCAATGCTTCTGTTAAGTACAATTCAAGGGATTCTAGGGGGAGAACTTTAGGGCTTCCTACCCAGTAGCTCTTTTCCATTTTTTCTTGTAGTAGTTTGTAATTATATCATTTTAAATGCATTATTGTGGGAAATCATGTTGCATACGTTAAAACGGCCCTGTGTCTCAGTGCACATTAATTAAGGTGACATAGAGGTTAGCTCACTTTCCAACTTGGATGGATTGAAAGTGTTTGTTTAGAGCTTTGTAGTAAGTAGAATTCTGAGGTCGCGTCCAGGTTCAACAGGCTCAATTATCAATGCCAGTTAAGGGAGAGGGTAATAGTAGTAGCAAACATAATTTATTTGTCACCACTCCATTAAGCAATCACTAAAACCTCAGTGTGAATTTATCTAACTTGCCTAGCTCTTAAAAAAGAGAGAGGGAGAGAAAAGATAATTCCGAAGCCAGAGATGGGATGACCATATAAGTTATCTTGCATATCAAAGCACTTATGAGAGCAAACGGGGGTCTATTAACAAAATACGAGGACAATGTATGAAAATTGTCACTGTATGGTATGGTCATCTTAGCTCTGGGGAAAGGCCATCTCTCAGTACCAGAAACATATATTGAAGAGTTCCTCCTTCGAATAAGCACACCAAAGTCTCATTCCTGATGCTATGGCTTTTTCAGAGCTGCAGCTTCCAGGGATCATATTTCTCTAATACTACAGAGGAAATTTGAGGAACACAAGCAATTGTGTCTGGGTAGGATTCCTGAAACCCTTAGAGATTTATTATGAAACATATGAAAGAAATTCAGTCAATTTGCAATGTTTTCGTAGGCTGATTATCCAACTAATGCATTATCTTGTGGCCCCTTGTTTTATTTCTTCCACCAGTTAATTTAGCAATATGTCAGTTCTGATAAAAAGATTTGATGAGGAAAAAGATGACACGATTACATGACATGAGTTTGAGGAATTACCAATAGACTTCAATTATCCATGGTACTCTCAGTGAAGGTTGATTGACTGTGAAGAGTGGTGATTTATCAGGACAGCCTTGCTACTTCTCAGATGTAACTGTCCTTGTTCTTTTTGCCTTTTTTGTACAGAACATACATTGCGTGGGCATTTAACACATGGACCTTCACTTTCTCTGTTCTGTAATCTGTGATTAACAAGATTTTAAAGAATTAGCTTGCAGTATTATTTAATAATAAAATAAAATTAATAATGGCATAAAACCATTCAATATTAAATGACTTTTTATTGGGTGCTTTTGTTCTGGATACAAAGAAGAAGAAAACATTGGTGAACTACTCTTTTGAAGAGAAGGTAAGCAATGAGAACCCCACAGTGTTTGACATGTGGCATATACAGTTACTAAACTGTCTTTTAAATGCAATTTTTATATAAGCTTGACAGAATATTTGGAATGAAAGAAATGTGCTATAAATATTAAAAAACATATTACCAGGAAAGGTACTGACTTCTTCATTAATTTGTAGCAGCCCTTTCCAAGTTTGGGTGTATATTCTCTTTCTCAATTCAAATCTTGATCATCCTTCTGAGTACTTTCTGCTAAACTTGCTGATGTCTATTGCAAATCTAAGGATGATCTTGGCTCTTAGCTTTTAATGAAAACAAAACCTGTTCTCCACTGATTTACATAGGCACATCTCAGAGATATTGTGGATTCAGTTGCAGACCCCCACAACAGAGCAAATGTCACAATAAAGGGACTCACAAAACTTTTGGTTTCCCAATGCGTATAAAAGTTATATCTATATTATACTATAGTCTATTAAGTGTGAAATAGCATTATAACCAAAAAAGTATGTAGCTTAATTAAAAATACTTTGTAGCTAAAAAAATGCTAGCAATTATTTGAGCCTTCAGTGAGTTGTAATTCTTTTGCTGGTGAACAAAAGAATTTGCTGTTCTCCTCCAGGTTGATGGCTACTAATTGATCAAGGTGGTGGACACTGAAGGTTACCTTACAGTAGCTGTTGCAATTTCTTAAAATAAGACAACAACGAATGTTGCCACATTGATGAACTCTGTGTTCACCAAAGACTTCTCTGGAGCATGCAGCGCTTGCTATTCAATAGCATTTTACCCACAGGAGAACTTTCAAAATTGGAGTTAGTCCTCTCAAAATCTGCTGCTGTGTTATCAATTAAGTTTACGTAATATTCTGAATCCTTTGTTGTTGTTTCAAAAAC
>NW_012116599.1:7613257-7613636 GCF_000951035.1 Colobus angolensis palliatus
GAAAAGTTTGAAATACTGAGAGAATTACCAAAATGTGACACAGCGTCACTAAGTGAGCATGTTCTGTTGGAAAAGTGGCACCAATGGACTTGCTGGATGCAGGATTGACACAAACCTTCATTTTGTAAAAGATGCAGTACCTGCTAAGTCCAATAATGTGACGTAGAGTAAAACAAGGCATGTCTGTTGTTATCTTGCATAATAGTTTAACTTATGAATTATTATTTGACTTTTTACAAGAGAAACCAGTATTATATCCCAAACCATGCTGTGAATTCATTAAGGATGAGGGTCATTTATGATCTCTCTTTGTATTTCTCCCCAAGATCTAACAGAGTTTTGAATGTATTTAGGTTGGGCCATACAAAATTGCCTATAT
>NW_012116599.1:7618626-7619261 GCF_000951035.1 Colobus angolensis palliatus
TATTTTAAAAAATTAGAATAAGCTAAAAGTTATTTAGCCCTGTAAAAGGTACAGATTATGATGAAGCATTTATAATTTGGAGTTACAGAGTTCGACAGATTATACCTAAGGCTTGGAGACCTCTTTTATAAATCAATTTATAAACTATTAGCTCTTTTATGAATAACTTGAAATCATTTTGAATTACAGTGCATTAGTTTCCTTCATCAAAAAGTGGAATTTATAGCACCAATACCTTTGCAGGAATTTATAAGAGGAGAAAGAATAATAGATCATACAACATGTGCTAATAAGAATCCTTAATTAATTAGAAAATTTTTTCACATTTGGTTATGAATGAATGTATGGAAATACTTTTGTAAAATTATGTTTAATGCTACCTTTCTGTTATAAGTATATTTTTAGTACAGATATTTGTTCATTTCTCTAATACTTGAAAACTAAAAACTTATACAAAAGTCACACAAGCAGAGAATTATTAATGCTGCTTAACTGGGTATATACATACACACACATACATATATGTGTATATATATGCATGTATATAATGTATATTACATATATACACAATACATACACATAAACAATATGCTTAGTAACAGAATTTGTGTTAATTTACATCTATAACTTTTTTA
>NW_012116599.1:7619876-7629220 GCF_000951035.1 Colobus angolensis palliatus
TTACATATATACACAATACATACACATAAACAATATGCTTAGTAACAGAATTTGTGTTAATTTACATCTATAACTTTTTTATAATTTAATATTTTATCAATAAATGAACTAACTCAGTTTAATTGCTTCTCTACATACACACACATACATATATGTGTATATATATGCACGTATATAATGTATATTACATATATACACAATACATACACATAAACAATATGCTTAGTAACAGAATTTGTGTTAATTTACATCTATAACTTTTTTATAATTTAATATTTTTTCAATAAATGAACTAACTCAGTGTGATTGCTTCTGAATTGGGATGAGAAGAAACATATACTACCCTGGAATTCAGCATCAAATAGTGACAAAAGCATTAGATGGGGAACCAGGATTGTCGGCATTTTACTTCAAGTTTTGGGGCCTTAGTGCTGATTGGCTGGAAAAATGAGGTCGTCAGATTCTATGATTTTATGTTGTTCGAGGGTTCTTGCAAGTATCTTAGAGCATAATTTTTTTTTATCGGCTCTTAAGTCTATGTTCTAGAAAATACAATTCTGTTTTTCTTAGTAAAAGAATCCCAGCATACCCTTTGTTTTATGGAAATATCAAAAGCAAAACAGCCCTAAAATTTTCTTAGATACAGATTTGGTAACTTAATATAATATGTTGACTCATTCAAAACCCATGAACATTTTTCTGAAAGGAGATGCAAGAAACTGTCATTCATGGCCAAGTTTAAGAAGGAGTACTGGAGAAAAGTCTTGGGTTGAGGTAGTATGGCAGTGGAGGCTTATAATTTTCTATGCCTGAATTTTCTCATCATTTCCATAAATTAAAATTTTAATGTTATCAAGGCTTACTTGGGAAAGCTAACTGTGGATCATTTTGTTGTTTGTTTTTATTGTTGTTCCTACTTTAGGAAGAGAGCTTAAAATTTCCCATTAAATGAGTGTTCAAGATCAACAGTCAAGAACAAAGTGGCGTAAGCCAAGGTTACCTTCTTGCAGGCAGTGATGGAGTTCCCTGGGCCGCCTCCTGAGCTGCCACAGCCTCTGCCCTGCTGCGGTCCCAAAATGTCATACATCCGTGATGACTCCAAGTTGCTGTTTGTGACCCAAAACACAAAAACACATTCCAGTGAGTCATCTCTATATTTAGAAATAAAGAATAAATCACAATGTGGTGTATCAAAAATCATCTTTTCAGATTGCATCAAACACTGCAAATCCCATTGCTGAAATGGATATTTCTTTGTTGCACACACTTTTATAATCGGTGGAACCACTATAGATGATCTTATTGTGACTGTAAAACTGCAACCCAATGCCTTCCACAGTGCTTTGAGGGACATAATTGCATCTGTCTGACTACTAGCCTTGTTAGCATCTTTTTTTAAGCAAGCGGTTATAAAACCCAAATACATTTTTCTCAATTGTCACATTAATCCAGCTCTGAAAACACCAACACATAACAAGTACTCATTTTATTTTTTAAAGTGGAGGTAAAATATAATTTTAATTTGGACTCAGTATAGTGCCATTAAAAAAAAAGTGTGAACTTTAGAAAATGCAAGTAATCTCTTTATCATCTCTGTGATTGGAGATAGCTCCTCAAATTCTCTATCTCCAAAGTATAGACCTACCTCCCCTGCCCCCTTGCCAGCTCTGTCAAATCTTGACGGGCTTGACTACACACAGGGTTATATTAACATTTTTAAAATATTTAAAATTGGCTGAGCACAGTGGCTCACGCCTGTAATCCCAGCACTTTGGGAAGCTGAGGCAGGCGGATCATTTGAGATCAGGAGTTTGAGACCTGCCTGGCCAACACAGTGAAACCCTGTTGCTACTAAAAATACAAAAAAATTAGCCAGGCGTGGTGTCATGTGCCTGTAATCCCAGCTACTCAGGAGGCTGAGGTATGAGAATCGTTTGCACCTGGGGTGGCGGAGGTCTCTGTGAGCTGAGATCATGCTACTGCACTCCAGCCTGAGTGACAGAGTGAGACCCTGTCTCAAAGCAAAACAAAACAAAACAAAACAAAACAAATCAAAACAAAACAAAACAAAACAATGCTGGGTGTGGTGGCTCACACCTGTAATCCCAGAACTTTGGGAGGCTGAGGTGGGTGGATTGCCTGAGCTCAGGAGTTTGAGACCAACCTGGGCAACACAGTGAAGCCCCATCTCTCTTAAAATACAAAAAATTAGCCGGGCTTGGTGGCGCACACCTGTAGTCCCAGCTACTTGGGAGGCTGAGGCAGGAGAAGAGCTTGAACCCAGGAGGTGGAGGTTGCAGTGAGCCAAGATTGTGCCACTGTACTCCAGCCTGGGCAAGAGAGTGAGACTCTGTCTCAAAAAGCAAAAAACAAACAACAAACAAACAAACAAAATAAATAAATAAATAAATAATAAAAAAATAAAAAAATTGCTTTTATGTTTTCAAGATGTGATAAAAATGAAAATTATTATCAAATTTTTTTAATAATATGACTAGAAACTCAAAATTGAACCTCATTTAAATATAAAAACTCTCTAAATGTTATATGCATTTCTAAATATTTTTCTTCTAAAAATATAATAATTTGGACTTTCAAAATGTACTGATAGCTTAAGTCTATATGTTTAATTTTTGTTGTTGTTGTCCACACAGAACAATGTACAATTCATTAAACTATACTTTTGGAATACGATCTGATAGTTCTGTATAAAATTTTCAGTGCAAAAGGTAGATGTTTTCTCTTAAAACAAGTGCCAAATAAAAGATCAATTAAACAAACAATTTATTTCTAACTAACCTGTAACTCTCATGTTTCAAGCACTAAATTAATCAATTTTCAATTAGCCATAAGTCAAACAGGGCATTAGTGTAGCCTTTTGGCATTTCCATTATTATGGAATGACATTTTAAAAAATGACTACTGACTGTGCTGTGTAACAAATCATAGATTCAGGCAAAATCTGCACAGAGTAATTAAAATGAAATCTGTTTTGTAAGAATTTTTTATATATTACTTTTTGAGCAATTGTCACTTGAGGGCTGGAGTGAACCTAATGTACGTGAAAGGATAACATCCATATTATCTTTGCTTAGCTGAGGAAAGATAAAAAAAGGAAGGAAGGAAGGAAAGAAGGAAGGGAGGAAGGAAGGAAAGAAAAAGAGAAAGAGAGAAAAGATAAAAAGGAAGAAAGGAAGAAAGAGAGAGAAAGAAAGAAAGAGAGAGAGGGAGGGAGAAAAGGAAGGAAGAGAAAGGAAGGAAGGCAGGAGGGAGGGAGAAAGAAGGAAGGAGGGAAGGAGAGAGAAAAAAGAAGGAAGAAAGGAAGGAAGGAAAGAAGGAAGGAAGGGAAGGAGGGAGGGAAGGAGGAAGGGAGAAAGGGAAGAAGGAAGGAAGGAAAGAAAGAAAGAAGGAAAGAAAGAGAGGAAGAAAGCAAGAAAAAGAAATTAGCTACATTTCCTGGCTGCCATTCTTGACCTATTCTGCCACATAGCCTTTCTGAGTCTTAGTCTCATCATTTATAAATGACATGTTTGGACTAAAGTCTGTGGTTGCCTCACAGCTCTGGAAGGGAACCTGGCAAAATATCAGAGATGACCCAGTTTTCAGCCCCTGTCTTTACAGGTTTCCTACAATGTGGGCCTATAACTTTTTAGGCTGCCATTTACTTCAAACCCAAGCATGGACATCTCTCTGAATGCTTTCTTGTCCACAGGACAGTTTGGCTTTTACCAAAAGGCCAAACGGCTATTACTGTTAGGGTCCAAATAGTTTGCATGTGGAAGATAAGGCCATGCACCAAGCTAATTTTGATCTATAAAAACTTGACTTCTAAGTCAAGTTATATGACACCTTCTAGGAGCCAGCCAAGGCCCTCTGTACAGTTCAGGGAGACAGGACATAGGGTCCCACAGCTCTGTGTCCTCCAGGCAGCTTTGATGGGCTAGGAGATCCATTCCATGTAGGCCATCCCTAGACTTACTGCCAGTGCTAAGACATCTCCTGTGATTTTTAGAGGCTAGAGACGGCAGGAGTAGGAAATGGGCAAAGTGAGAAGTAAGGCTGGCACAGACCTCAGGCTGCTCCTTCCAGATATGAAACATTGTAGAAAGATCACTTTGAGTCCGGGCGCAGTGGTTCACACCTGTAATTCCAGCACTTTGGGAGGCCGAGGTGGGCAGATCACCTGAGATCAGGAGTTCAAGACCAGCCTGACCAACATGGAGAAACCCGTCTCTACTAAAAATACAAAATTAGCTGGGCATGCTGGTGTATGCCTGTAATCCCAGCTACTCAGGAGGCTGAGGCAGGAGAATCACTTCAATCTGGGAGGCAGAGGTTGTAGTGGGCCGAGATCGCGCCATTGCTCTCCAGCCTGGGCAACAAGAGCAAAACTCCGTCTCAAAAACAAAAAACAAAACAAAACAAAACAAACAAACAAACAAAAAGCAAAAAAGCACTTCAACAGCCTCTGGTCACTCTGGAAGGAAATCACATCTAACTTGGGCAGAGATGGTTAGGTCCAAATTTGGGGTAATGTAAAAATAGAGAAAACTAAAAGGTCAGCCTTGAAAATTACATATTTGCCCATAAAGCACTTTTATTTATAGCTTTAGATAGACAACCTGCTACAGTATTTTATGCACTCAAAAGTTTAAGAACTGCTGAGCTCATCTAATAGGAGGAAGTAATGACAAGTCTACCCACAGATATCTTGGTATGAAAGTTTTTCTGCCTCTAAGATGACTGTAAAATCCTAGTTGAAAACGAAGGTATGGAAGGGAATTAGAAAGTTTTTTTGCTTGCCTGCAAGGCTGATGCCATTTGTTCTAATGCTAAGCCTGTATAGCATTAATACATAAATTTAACTATATATATGCACATATATATTTGTTCATTGTTGTGAGTATTAAATGAGGAAGTTAAGTTACATGGTGGGGCAAAAATTAATGCATTATTAGATGACAAGTGTAATGCAACTCCACTGCACCCACATTTAAAGCAAATACATCTTCTGAAACACATTGTATATCATTTTAATGATGCCTAATATCAAAGAAAATGTAGGTAGGCTTATGTTTTAAAGCACCTGATGTGGGTGTGCATTTCCGATAGGTGACTTTACAACATGGCCCAGTCTGTTCCCATACCTTTTGGATGGAGAGAGAATTCTTAGAGTATTTACAATGATGCTGTCCTTGATCTTTAGAGAAGCAGAACATTTGCTGTCACAGGATGAGGCAGAGATGGCAGTGATATGAAACTCATGCATGTATTAAAATGAGCTGAAATCGACATTAAACGAATTGCTGTCAAGAGACAGGACAGCTTTGTAACTTGCTCCTAATGGGTAAGGTGGCAAATTCTTCCCTGGGACATTTTCCTTTGATTTTGACAAGTGTTGACAATATTTATTAAGCACGACCTTTCAAACTGGTTTCATGCCGAAACTGTGAAGTGTGTTTCAATGAGGATGTAGATAAAGACGGGAAAGAAGGTACGAAGCCGAATTTGAAGTAGTGATGTTAAACCAGATTTCTATAAAGCAGCTTTCTTTATAGAACAATTTCATATATTAATAAATGAGATACTATGTTGCCACCGTATTGCTACCACTGCAGTGACTCACGCAATATGAATAAGTAGGTCACATCAATAGTGAAAATAGCCTAGGGAATATCCAGTTATTTCCCTAGAGAGAGTTGTATTCAGTTACTGGAAACTGAGTTGTCCATACATTGCGTTGCAAAGTTTGGTCCATGGACCAGCAGCATTGGTGTCACTTGGGAGCTTGTTGGACACCCAGAAACTCAGAACTACTGAATCAGAATCTGCATATTGACATTAAACTTAGGTAATTTATACATCCATTAGAGTTTGAGAAATGCTTATATAACATATTCAGTTGAATTCACATTCCATTTGCCTGTGGGACATCATTGTGATACTGAGAAAAATAGATCAGAGTAAAAGAGATTGGGCAAACATAGATAAAGAGGCCTGGGTGTAATATCCTCATGATATTACTTTGGTTAGGAATATTCTACCTAGTCCTCACCTTCCCTTCTTGATAAATCCTACTCTATCCTTTGGGTCTCGGCTTATAAATTACCTCTGGCACCTCCTTTCTCCTTTCCCCTTGCCAAGGAGGCCACTTCTCCTCTCCCACATTCCGCCAGTGCCCCACGCACACACAAACATACTTACGCTCCTGCCTCGTTCCCACCCACATATTCCCACCCCACTCCAACTCAGGAAGTGAGAGAGACACTCTTCTTGTGTATTCCAACAGCACGCTGAGCCATATCTTGCTTTAGCACTTGTCCAAAAGCCATATAATTTTGTAATATTTGTCTCTTTCCACTTTAGGCTGTATGTTCTAAAAGGGCAGGGGATCACTTAGGACACAGAACAGTGCCAGTCAGTGGGAGATGCCCAGCAAGCTCTTACTGAGGTTGTTTGTTCTTATCTTTCTGGGTATCCTGATTAACCTCAAACGATTAGGCACAAACAAGCGTTTGAATTTAGTGCTAAATTTTCTGCAGTACTGACAGATGGTGAGATAAGCCACATCTGAGAAGACAATTTAAAGAATTTCCCAGGATAGTTCTAATGAAAAGAGATTCTGCTGTTATGCTTGCTAAAATGTCAAGTAAACACAGGGTAAAGTTAAACCATTTTAACAGATTTCTTAAAGATAAGATTGGCTCTTGTCTTCTCCCTCCTTAAAGAATCCTCTTGGTAAAATGTAGTAATTATAATTCATTTGATTATCTCAATCCTATTAAGAATATCTACTCTTGAGCTTTATATGAAATCCTTTCATCCCAACACCAGAAAAAAAGTAAAACTCAGAGCTACCAGAAGAGATCTTGAGCAAGGAATTCAGTTGTTGTCATTAAAATCAATTTAAGAACATATGACAACCAAAAATTGAGAGGATTTTAAAATATTCAAACAGATTTTAAACAGTTCAAAATGAAAATTCTCTCAAGTGAACGTTCTTATTTTACCCTCATCCAAAGCAATTTACCTGTTACATGAAGCCCAGAGGTTTAGGTCAATTTTTCAAAAACTGACTTGTTTAAAACATCACGTGAGGGGTTAGTGTCTTCTATCTTTCTCTTCTATCCAGTCTTGACAAAGACTCTTTTCTTAACCAAACTTTACTCAAGCTCCTTTGAGACATCTTCTCAGCTAAGCCTCGACCTTGGCCTCTGAGCCAGTTGTAGAGAAGAATCCTGCTATGACTTAGACTTGGATGTTTAGAAAGAATTCTCACATCCAGATATCTGATCAACTTCCTCATCTGCCCACTTTTGGTAACAAAGTCCTTGGCCTGTCTACTAAGCAGCCTGTTAGGGCAGTTTAGCAAAAATTCCCTACTGTGTGTGTGTTGTTTTTTTTTTGAGACAGTGTCTCACTCTGTCGCCCAGGCTGGAGTGCAGTGGCATGATCTCTGCTCACTGCAATCTTCGCCTCTTAGGTTCAAGTGATTCTCCTGCCCTACAGGCACACACCACTACGTCCGGCTAATTTTTTTTTTTTTTGTATTTTTAGTAGAGACAGGGTTTCACCATGTTGGTCAGGCTGGTCTCGAACTCCTGACCTTGTGATCCAACCACCTCAGCCTCCCAAAGTGCTGGGATTACAGGCGTGAGCCACAGCTCCTGGCCAGAATCCCCTACTGTTGACATCCCCTCTTAGTAATTTTCTGTCCACTCACCGCTTCACTCTGCCTGTGGGGTGTAAATCCCCACTAGTCCCTGCTGTATTAGGAGTTAACATCAGTTCTGCACTGACAGCTCTCTCTCCTACTGCAATAGCTTGCATAAAATCTGTTTTACCAATTTAAATATGCATCCAGTGCAAAATTTTTCATTTACTGCTGTGCACATGTTTCTGGTTTCATCTCCTAGATAAGAAGTTTATGTTTTTTTCTTTCTTTCCTAGGTTGGACATGTCATGTCATTCATTCAGATTAAATATGTCACCAACTCATTGGTAGCTGAAAGACCCACAAAATCATCATTTATTCTGTAGGATTTTAGAAAATGTGTCATAGGAAACCATTATCAAACCTTGAAAATATTTAGAAGCTATCATTGTATGTCCTGTTTCAATACTTAAAGGTGGCTCTATAGCTGGAAAATAAATCCCAGCCTTCTTAATCTCCTAGACCAGTAAAATAAAAATAACCAAGGCAGTAATGATGTTATAAAGGGCCCAACCTTTTATTTTCCCAAATAAACTTCAAGAAAACCCTTTATATTTCTGTTTTAACCATGATTCTTCAAATAAAGGGCTTTGTAACAGTGTAGCAAGAAACTGTGGTGTATTATCCAGGAATGATTATCCAGGATTTCTTTTCAAGAAAAGATGGGTGAGAAAATTTTATTACAGTTTTTGTCTTCAGATTGGTGAAAATGTTGCAGACCTGAGTGTGGGTTTCACTTTTTGAGGTATTAGTAAGTGGCAATAAACAAAATATAAACAGGTCATTCATTGTTAATCACAAAACAAGTGTCCCATTCTTAGAAGAAAGAATGGCTTCAAATTTAACTATCCTCTAGCTCAATCTTGATTATTAAAAGAAGATGAAAAACAAAGACACTATTTAGTATTGTTATTTCATTTGCAATGTAATTTGTAAAAACCAACAGCAGATAAATTCCCTATTTTCAGTTCTGAAATCTTTTCTCTACAATAGCCAGTATAATGTTTAAATATGTTGAATATTGCTCAATTAATACTTTTTTAATTTAGGCAACACTGTCTATCAGATATCTGCAGTAAAATGTGAAATCTCTTCTTAAACAGCTACTATATAAAATATCTGGATTATAGTAGAAAAGACAATCAAATGGTAAACTTCCTAATGGAAGGAAACAGCTGTACTTCCAAACAGAAAGTTATTGGAGATCATATAACAATATAAATAACACCTACTGAACAATCTGTGCTTTGTAAATTGATATATTATCTCTCATTAAGGAGACAATAACTATTTCCTGTGGTTTGATCACTGTACAGGTTTACTAGTTTTATATCTTTAAAAGCTGCTTCACAATCTCAGACTTTCCCAAGACCCCAACTAAAATCCCTCATTCTGAAAAAGGATCAATCAAGTGGGCATGATGACTTAGCCTTTTTCTCTTTTCTCTTTCATTTTTAATGAAGGCTATGGGGGAATTTTTTCAAAATGTGTGTCCTACAAATAATGTGTAAGATAGAAAGTACACATTCCTGCTGCTAAGTTAATTTTGCATGAATATGTGCATATTTATACATGAATACCACTAGATGGTTACTATAGAAATATTTATCCCTAGAGTTCTTTATTTCCT
>NW_012116599.1:7629305-7638281 GCF_000951035.1 Colobus angolensis palliatus
AGACAGAGTCTCGCTCTTTTGCCTAGGCTCCTGGAGTGCAGTGGCGTGACCTCAGCTCACTGCAACCTCCACCTCCTGGGTTCAAAGCGATTCTCCTGACTCAGCCTCCCAAGTAGCTGAAATCATAGGCACCTACCACCATGCCCAGCTAACTTTTGTATTTTGTATTGAAACATGGGGTTTCACCATGTTGGCCAGGCTGGTCTCAATCTCCTGACCTCAGGTGATGCGCCCGCTTCGGCCTCTCAAAGTGTTGGGATTACAGGCGTGAGCCACCGCACCCGGCCTAGAGTTACTTATTTCTAAAAAAAAAAAAAAAAATAGGTATCTATTTTTCAGATAGTCAAAGCACATTTTGTGTATCACTGCATTCTGCTAAATCTAGACTGTAGTTTAGGTACATTCAGAATGTATGTTACCACACTTGCTTCATATTCCTGTGTTCTTCCATCAAACCACTTGGGCGGGTGCCTCACTCTGATATATAATCTTCTTTATACGACTTCTAACAGAATTTACCCTCATTTAATGCATAGCAGGTACTGAGCACTCTAGAGTGTGCTTTACATACTAATTTTATTATACCGATTTTATAGAGGAGAAACTGAGGATTGATGAGGTTAACATGTAATCCAAGTGATACAGTTTTGATATGTGTTCCCTCCCCAATCTCATGTTGACTTATAATCCCCAGTATTAGAAGTGAGGCATGGTGGGAAGTGATTGGATCATGGGGGTGGATTTCTCATGAATGGTTTAGCACCATCTCCTTGGTGCCGTCCTTGCAATAGTGAGTGACTTCTCCTGAGATCTGGCTGTTTAAAAGTGGATGGCACCTCCCTCTCGCTCTCTTCTGCTTTTGCCATGGGACATGCCCACTCCCTCTTTGTCTCCCATCATGATTGTAAGCTTCCAGAGGCCTCCCCAGAAGCAGATGCCAGTGTTATGCTTCTTGTATAGCCTGCGGAACCATGAGCCAATTAAACCTCTCTTCTGATAAATTTCCCAGTCTCGGGTTATTTCTTTGTAGCAAAAGAACACCCTAATACGACAAGATTATATTGCTGCCAAATAACAGATCTAAGATTTCAGTTGCTGCTGTCAACACCATGTTATTCTCCACTGTGATCTCTAACACTCCTTTTAATTCTTTGCTTCTGTGACCATGTCATCTAAATGGGTCTAAATAAAGCCAGTTCCTAGTGTGTTGGCATTCAAGAATCTAAGGGCAAGTTCCGTTTCTACTAGTTACTGGAGAGATGGAGTTGGATCTGTTACTCAACCAGCTCTAAACCTTAGTTTTCTCACCTGTAAAATGCAGATGATAACAGAAGCTTTGTCATGAGACTGTTGTGGTGGTTTATGGTGTTACTTCCTGTAAAGGTGTCATGTAGCACCTAGCACAGGTAAGCACTTAATACGAAACTGAGAAATAATGCCACATTAAGCCCTGTAAATCTATTCACTCTTAAGAGTCTCCTTGATAGGTTTTCAGCACATTTTGATATTCAACATTAATATATGCACGTTTTTGAATAGATTGCATAAATATTTATTATAGCGACACTTTTCTTAGAACTAGGATTCCAAAATATATACAATGAGAAATTTCTATTCTTCTGCTGACTCTTAACTATTATCATTATATTATAAAATGAAGAATAACAAAGGCTTTTTAAAAAATCCAAGACAACACAGAATTTAATCAATTATTCTAAGACTATACAAAGATGTAACCTGTTCATGCGAAGTTTTATATCAATTATCATGGGAAAATATTGAGATCATTAAAGCAAAGCTCTAAAGCTTACAGAAGACTAATCTGATATTAGTGAAAAACATGAATTGAAAGTGTTTCTAGAGAAAAGTAGTTGTATTGCTAAAATGTTAGTTTTATGGGGAAAAAGTAATGATTACATTAAACATATATAACTATTTGTATTTAATATATTTTTTTCTTTTCCTGTTTGCCTTCTTAATTTGATTGGCAAATTCTTCCTTCTAGGGGTTCCGGGAGTTACAGTTCTGTGGAGGCTCTGCTTCACTTATCACAAATACCACCAAATGGAATTGAATTAAGGAAATGTTACTGAAGGTTGGACATGGAACGGGACTCTGGCCTGAGACGTTCATGTTGATCATTTACATTTAAAGTCAGTCATATGAAAATGGTATAACGGACTGGGCGCGGTGGCTCACACCTGTAATCCCAGCACTTTGGGAGGCCGAGGCAGGCGGATCATGAGGTCAGGAGATTGAGACCATCCTGGCTAATACAGTGAAACCCCATCTCTACTAAAACATACCAAAAAAAAAAAAAAAAATAGCCAGGTGTGGTGGTGGGTGCCTGTAGTCCCAGCTACTCGGGAGGCTGAAGCAGGAGAATGGCATGAACCCCGGAGGCAGAGCTTGCAGTGAGCCAAGATCACCCTACTGCACTCCAGCCTGGCAACAGAGCAATACTCTGTCTCAAACAAGACAAAACAAAACAAAACAAAAAAACAAAAAACAAAAATGGTATAATGAAGTGAAGGGGAGTAAAAGAGGAGCGAGAAGAAACGTAGTTGCATGTGAAGAGCATGAGTGTACACCATTCTGATGTGCACAGGGACTGCTTTGCAGAGTGTACATTTTAAGAAATCTTTGTTGATAAATAAGTGAAGGAATGAATTTTGTTGCTCTCTGAAATTAAGAAAACATACAGTATTCTGTTAATTAAAACAGTGTTACTGGAATATTATGCAGCCATAAAAAAGAATAAGATCATGTTTTTTTGTGGGAATATGGATGGAGCTGGAGGCTATTATCCTTAGCAAAGTAACGCAGGAACAGAAAACCAAATACTGCATCTTAGCACTTGTAAGTGGGAGCTAAATGACAAGAACATATGGACACCTCGATGAGGACAACACACACTGCGGCATTTTGGAGGGTGGAAGATGGGAGGAGGGAGAGGACAAGGAAAAACAGCTACTGAGTACTGCGCTTAATACCTGAGTGATGAAATAATCTGTACAACAAGCCCCCCAGTTTATCTATATAACAAACCTAACTTAATTTTAGGTTAGGTACCCCCAACCTAAAATAAAAGTTAAAGAAAGAGTGTTGCTTTGCGTATTGCTTCTGGGAGTGCACATTCATAGGTCATTTTTTAAAACAACCTGTCCATACTTTCCACAACTCTTATCCACGCATACCTGTTAGTCAGCAACGCTTTCCATGAGGAATCTATTTTAGATGATAGACACCAAACGAAAGACTTACACACTGAGATATTCAATTCATTATTCTTAATAGAAAAAAACCAAAAAATTAGAAATACATTCCCCAATAAGTACATTGATAAGGTTAGTATACAGACATGAAGATGATGCCTCTTTGCCCTAAAAAATGTCATGGGAAAATGTTCCCATGTTAAATGAACACAGTTGAGTGTAAAATATTACACTGTGTAGCTATTGACATGGGTGTACTATTTTAAAATAAAAGACTGGGCCAGGTGCAGTGGCTCACGCCTATAATCTCAGTGCTTTGGGAGGCCAAGGCAGGAGGATAGCTTGAGGCCAGGAGTTCAAGACCAGCCTGGGCAACATAATGAGACCCTGTCTCCATGAATAAAAATATATACATATTAAATATATGTACATATAAAATATGTACACACACATACACACACATATATATATATACACACACACACACAAAAGCTGGGCCTCATGGCTTGGTCCCAGCTACTCTGAGGCAGAGGTATGAGGATTACATGAGCCCGGGAGTTTGAGGCTGCAATGAGCCATGATCATACTACTGAACCCCAACCTGGGCGACAGGACTGGACCCAGTCTCTAAAATGATAATAATGATGATAAAAATATAAGTCCATTCAAGTCATTTCTATTTTTTTCAAAAATCTTTTTTTGATTTTTAATTTTAATTTTAATTTTTATTTTTGAGGTGGAGTGTCACTCTGTCACCCAGGCTGGAGTGCAGTGGCACGATCTTGGTTCACTGCAACCTCCACCTCCCAGGTTCAAGCAATTCTCCTGTGTCAGGCTCCTGAGTAGCTGGGATTACAGGTGCCCACCACCATGCCTGGCTAATTTTTTTTTTTTTTTTTTTGTAGAGACGGGGATTTCACCATGTTGACCAGGCTAATCTCGAACTCCTGACCTCAGGTGATCTGCCCAACTCAGCCTCGCAAAGTGCTGGGATTACAGGCGTAAGCCACCATGCCTAGTCATTTAGGTCATTTCTGTTCTTAAGAACTTGCAGAAGTCTGCATTTTACTTCAAGTAAAATTATAAGTCCTTGCCATGGACTACCAAGTCCCACAAGCATGAACCCTCTGTTACCTCTGTGATCTTGTCTTTTTGGCCTTCTCCCTCTATCAAATCACTCTGGCCACACTGGCCTTTTCGCTGTTCCTAAAACAGGCCAGGCACAGCTGCTGTCTTAGGGCCTTCCCTAACTGTTGCCTCGGCTGGAAATGCTCTGTGCCTTGGGATCTGCACATCTCACTTCATTATTTCTTTCAGGTCTTTCTCAACTGTCACCTTCTCAGTGAGACTTCCTCTGACTTCCGGAACTAGAATTGCCACACAGTCCTCTTTATCTCTGTTTGCCCGGTCTCTCCTACCCTGATCTATTTTTCTCAGTATCAGTATGATGTTCCAATGTTCGATAGAATGTATTTGTTTACTGTGTTTATTATTTATTTTATGTGTCTCTCCTTGTCTGCTCCCACCCCTGTGCCCTACAGATTATAAATTTCATGAATAAATTTATCTTTTTTGGTTTTCCACGATGTAGTTCCTGTCCAACAATAATGCCTGGCATATCGTAGATGCTCAGGAATTCAATGAGTTCATTGAAACAAATACATACATAGTTTCATATACATAGAAATATGAAAATGCTAATGGCAGCTGTCTTTGGATAATGTAGCTATTTGTGATTTTTTTCTTGCCCCTTTCTATATTTTTTATATTTTTAATATATATTATTTTGTGACTAGAAAAGGCTCTTTATTTTAAAATGGATGATATAAAGATATTTCAAAATCTGCTGCCTATAAACAAATAGGCATGTGAAATGAAGAAACAGGAAACGTGAAATTCTATTACACTTAAGAGTTCCGAGGAAATTTTCTGATTATTAAATAATGTTTTCCTTTCAAATCAAATGAAATTTTCAATCTTAATACACAGGTTACGGCTTTGACGATGAGTTGTCATGGGCCCCACCAAAGATAACAGATAATTTAGCTGCCACAGTAAAGGGGACTGATGTGATTGGAAAAAGTGACAAAACCCATAAAGCCAGCACATACTGCCTTAAAGCCAAAGATAACATCCCATGGCAAAAGCTTTAGTCCTGCCTGAGAAGGATCCTTTATCACAGATAATTGTTTATGAGTCTATATCTTGCCTCCCCCATATCTCTGGGGGATGAGGCTGTCAAATGATTTCTAGTTGTATATGCAGATAGGTGGTGAAATGAAATCAAACTCGGGCAATCCTAGGGAGCACTTCACTGATTTTGGATAATGAGACTTAAACCAAGAGACAAACCTCATGGAGTCGGCTGGATAGAGTTTCTGACACAGTTTAAAACAACAACATCATCACACCACAAAAAGGAATGCTCTTAAAAGCCGTATGTTCTAATCTCCTGATGTGTAAGAACGGCAAGTGCTACTGGCTTCATTTTTCTTTAACTACCTTAGTGGACTCCAGGATTTATTGAGCCCTTTACTGGATTTATTGTCCCTTTCTATAGTTTCTATACATTTAGTATATATTATTGGGAGTATTTAAAAAATATCCAAACCCTGTAGAAAAATTGTTAAAGAAGAACTGAACACTCAGTATGTTGAAATGGGATTAAAGAATATTCCTTAAGAAAGCGCTGGGAGGATAACCTTGCCTGGGCGATTTTGGCTCTCATTTTGGCACGCATATTAGGATTCAATGAATGGCTCTTCAGAATCTACCTTGAGTTTCTATTATTACAATTGTAGATTATTTCCACTTAATTTAGGTAACTTAATTCCCATCATGAATGCATTTTCCTTTTAGGACTTTAAAAAGTACACCTTGTTAGATATTAAAAAATTATAAATAAAAATACAGTAAACTTAAAATAGAGACAGTTTTATACCAAAAACATTTAGCAATGAGAGTATAAACAGAACTGAGAAAGGGGAGCCATGTTGGCCTGCACAGTATTAAATATTTTAAATTAGCTGCCAACAATTGAAAACTGAAAGAATGGACCTACCAAAGACTGAGTTTCTGTCTTCTCTGGAAAATGTGGTCAATGGGGCTACACTGGGCAGTAATTGGCGAACTGGGGACCCCTCTGAAGTGTGGCTTGTGAGCCTACTCCTTGTCATTACAATCATTGGCCTGGAGAATATTTAATTACATGACCCCTGGATAACAAACATCCCAGACATATTTTTCATCTTAGGTTTTCTTCCCTCAGATATTTTTTGTTTTTGTTTTTGCCTTTTGCATTAGCGAAGTTGTTTGGTTTTCTTTCTTTTTTTTTTTTTTTCAAAACTATGTTTAGAGCAGTTTTAGGTTGACAGCAAATTTAACAGGAAGGTCCAGAGAGTTCCCATGTACCCCCTGCTCCTGCACACACAACCTCCTCCAGTGTCAATATCCCCAACCACAGTGGCACATTTGTTACAATGGATGAATCCCTATTGACACATCGTAATCACCCAATGCCCATGGTTCACATTAGTGCTCACTTTTGGCCTTGCATATTCTATAGATTTGGAAAAGTGACACATATATCTGTCATTATAGTATTAAACAGAGTGAGAGTATTTTCACTGTCCTAAAAATCCTCTAGCAAGCTATTTATATTATTTTAACTTTTATTTTAGGTTTGGGGGTACATGTGAAGGTTGTTACATAGGTAAACTTGTGTCGTGGGAGTTTGTGTACAGATTATTTCATCACCCAGGAAGTAAGCCCCGTACCCAACAGTTATTTTTTCTGCTCTTCTTCCTCCTCCACCCTCAAATTAACACCGTTGGCTGTTGTTTCCATCTTTGTGTCCGTGTGTTCTCATCTTTGATAAGTGAGAACATGCAGTATTTCGTTTTCTCTTCCTGTATTAGTTTGCTAAGGATGACAGCCTCCAGTTGCACCTGTGTTCCCGCAAAAGACACGGCCTTGTTGTTTGTTAGTGACTGCATAATATTCAATGGTGTATATGTACTACATTTTCTTTAACCAACCTTTGATGAGCATTTAGGTTGATTCCATGTCTTTGCTATTGTGAATAGTGCCAGTAAGCTACTTATACATCCGACAAAGAATTGGATTTTTTCTTCCTCTTGGAGACAATATCTATAAAAATAAAATTCAGTAAATATATCTTCACCCCTCGGTGTTAATATGTACCAATCTCCATCTTAAGGCACATTTGCATTTTAGATTGAAGGAAGGGGGATTTTCCAATTTAAGTGGAGTTGAAATTGACATATTTTATTTCTAAATTTGTTATTCAGTTCTTGAGATGAAAAGAATATCTGATTCACTATTGAACTCCAAAATATACTCCCCTTCCCGAACAATATACTAATTGTTCGGGAAGGGGAACATCACACACCGGGGCCTATCATGGGGAGGGGGGAGGGGGGAGGGATTGCATTGGGAGTTATACCTGATATAAATGACGAATTGATGGGTGCTGACGAGTTGATGGGTGCAGCACACCAACATGGCACAAGTATACATATGTAACAAACCTGCACGCTATGCACATGTACCCTAGAACTTAAAGTATAATAAAAAAATTAGTCAGTGCTCCATAAATGTGGTAGGGTCAATAATGGTACCATTTAAAAAGTCATGTGATTTATCTTTAAGTAAGTTAAAAAAGATGATCTTTTAATTATAACTCCATGCTTTTGTCTGTGAGAGTCTATAGTCCTGAGATACCAGTGTTAGTGAATCTATCAGATAAGTAGAAATCATACATATAAACCATGAGTGGAAATCTCATATTTTCTGTTTTTTAAAAATCAACACAAGATGCATGTGGTTTGTAATTGCAATATTTAAAACCAGTAGAATTAATGAGGCAATGTCTAACAGTATCTACACATTAAATTTATATGCCACCTGAGAAGACTGGCAGTTGATATAAATATGTCAAAGTTTGAAAATTTCTTATGCCATAAGATGTGGTGAAGATACTATGCAGAAGTCAGAAGACTGGCACTTGGGTCCCGACTGTCACTTTTATGAGTTTGACCTTGGGAAAATTCCTTAATCTCCCTGAGCTTCAGGTGCCTTGTCTGTTAAGTGGCAATCATACGATTCACTTTACAAGATTTGTTGTTACCAAAGGGAGGTAACTTCAGTCGATGGTAATAAACATACTTTTTAGAGCACCTATTTTGCCCTAGTCATTGTGACAGGATTTTTATATTTGCCACTTTAAAGCCTCACAGCATCACAGGAGGGGAGATGCTATTCCTCTATTATATTTCTAAGGAGACTGCGACTCAAGCTTGGCATTTACTCAGTTGCACAGTTAATCAAGAGGCTTAATTTGGAATCCAAACCTAGACAAAACTGACTCCAGTCTGTGCTCTTTCCTGGATGCCCTGTTGTCCTCACAGAATACAACAGGCTTTTGTCTCATGCTAACTGTCTTTTGAACTGTTTTTCTTTAGGGTGCTCTGGTTTCATTGAGATACTGGAGCCCAGAGAAGAGCAATGCAGACACGAGTGAGGCTTTGCACAAGAAGCTGCCTCGCTGGCTGCACCGGGTTGTATGGTTACTCTTGTTGAGAGAAGAGGGATACTTGGGTCATTGAGGGGTATCCCCAAGCACACTGCCAGTCCTGGGTTTCCATGCAAGTAGAAAACCATCCTTCTGGATTAAGAAAATGTGGCACATATACACCATGGAATACTATGCAGCCATAAAAAAGGATGAGTTTGCGTCCTT
>NW_012116599.1:7638561-7641549 GCF_000951035.1 Colobus angolensis palliatus
AAAAAAAAAAAAAAAAGAAAACCATCCTCCTTTTGACATTCGAGGAATGAGGAATGCTCTGCCTAACTAAAATTGTCTGCCACCTGTCTAGTCTTGTGCTGAAATCCCTAATTTCTTACAGTCATCTAAGCTAGAAGAAGGTAGCAGGATGGGGAATTGGGCACGGAATGGGTAACATTTGATGGTAAAGAAGAGGTAAGGTGTGCAGCACAGCTTACTGTCTGGCTGAAGAACCCTAAACAAGGAAGCTTGCAAGGGCAGGGTCAAAACCCGAGACCTGGGATCCCAGAGGGCTCCTGGGATGCTGGAATGGAAGAGGAGACCCTGATCATGAGTTGGCTTTATAATCCCCTGGACCCCACACCCCTCAACCAACCTGGATGCCTGGGAGTGTCTCCTGGTGGGCAAGGCAGCAGAGAGGCAGGTAGGTGAGTTTTGTTCAACTACCCACATGGTTGACGGAGAGGACCACAACCACAATAAGGGAGTTACAAACACCAGCAGATTTGGAGAGGAAGCAAGAGAGGAGAGGGTAGGGGGAAAAAAAGAAACAGAAGTTTTAGTGTGATTTAAGAGGAAAGATGCAGATCTCAGCAGGCTGTTTTACAAAGAACACAAGTAGCTAGATGGTGAGGATGTAATAATTTTGTTAAAACTCAGGAAAGAGTTGAAAGTTTGCAGGTATATTTCCAGATAACATCTGTCTTGGGTAATATGCTGGATTTGTGTCTGTGATTGAGCTTTATATAATTGATGCATTAAAAAGGTAATTTACATCATTTGGATAAAACTTTCAGGGCTTTCCAATTTGTTTTATGAATATCTGGGTAAGAAACACACTTCGTGTTTCTTGGGCTTAATATTCTAATAGAGAGAATTGTAGGATCACATAGTATATGAACATTGATTTCAGCTTTTTTGTATGATTTGTTTACTTTAACTAAGTCTCTACACAATGCTTACCTGTAAGGCATGCTTTAGTTCTTTTTTTGCAATGCAAATCATGCATATCAATAGGATATTACTTCAAATCTCAAAAGCTAAAACGTCATTATAATTATGAAAAAAATCAATAATATCAATGTATATAGAAGCAAGAAGTGAATAAGATGTAGTCAGCAAAATTATCTTTGCATCTCATTGCCTGATAGTCACTGGTACATCATTAGAATTCAATATAATTTTACTGTGTGAATGAGAATGCCAGAGAATAACTAAGGTAGTAAAATATCAGAGACATAAAGGCAGGATACCTGCCTTGTGTGGAGGGATTGGGGAAGAGATCATTAGGGATGAAGGAGCAACCATCTGTAGTCACAGAAGAGGATCTCCAATCTAAGCCATTTATAATTCTCTCTGGAAAGGTCTTGCATACTTGTTTTAGATTTACTCCTAGAAATTTAATATTTATTGATAGCATTATAAATGGTTTCCTTTTCTGTTTGTGACTCATATGAAAAAATATTATTTATGTAAATTTTCTGATTTATATTTAGCAAACATCCTAAATTTATTTATTCAGGCTAATAATGGATAATTTTTCTGTAGATTATTTTTGATTTTCTATGTATACAATCAAATAAACTGGACATGCTCAGAGTTTTGGTACCTTCCTTTCTAAATGTTTTACTGTTTGTTTCTCATTTTTGCTTTACTGCTTGGGCCAAGGCCTTCAGAAAATGTTGAACAGAGTAATGCAAAAATCCTTAAAATTATGCCACCATGTATTATGCTTGCTCTAGGTTTCTGTGGATACTGTTTAAGTTAAGGAAGTTCTTGTCTATTTGTGGTTTTCTAGTGCTTTAATTTTATTTGTTAATTTGATTGATTATAATAGTTGATTTTCTAAAGTTAAACCAGGCTTGAATTCCTGAGATAAACTCAGTTTTATAACAATATTATCTTTTTCATATGTCGTGGAACCCGGCTTTCTGATATTTTGGTTGGGCATCTATTCCTCTGATCATGAATGAGACTTGCTATATTTCTTTTGTTCCCCTGTCAAGTTAATTCAGGATATTTCTCTTTTTCTACTTGCTGGGATAATTTATATACTATTGGAATTACCTATTTATCAAATATTTAGCAGAATTCTCCTGCAAAGCTATCTGGGAGTAGAAATTTTCTGTTGGAAGGTTTTTGATCACAGAATCAAATTAATGTCTATAGACTATTCGTGGTTTCCATTTCTTCTTGAGTTAGTTTAGTAAGTTATATTTGTACTCAAAATTGCTTGTTTTATCTAAACCTTATTTTTATGTATCAATGTAACATTTTAATAATGTTATATTATTAATAATACTTTTGTCTGTATTATCTATAATGATGTTTACTTTTTTTTCATTTTTGTCATTGTTTTATGGGCTTCTACTCCTCTTTTAAAATTAAGGATACCAGGCATTTGTCAATTTGATTTGCATTTTCAAAGAACCAACTTTTGATTCATTTATTCTCCATAGTCTACGTTGCTTTTTTTGGAGACAGGGTCTCATTCTGTCCCCCAGGCTGGAGTGCAGTGGTGCCATCATGGCTCATCACAGCCTCGATCTCCTTGGCTCAAGCGATCCTCATACTTCAGCCTCCCAGTAGCTGACACTACAGGTAAACACTACCATGCATAGGTAGTTTAACAAAATTTTTTTGTAGCGATGGGATCTCACTCTGTTGCAAGGTTGGTTATTTTTTCCTGTATTAATTTCAGGTCTTATTATCTTGTCCTTGTTTTACTTTCTTTGGAGTTATTTAGTTGTTGTTTTTAAAATCTCAGAGGATAGATGCTTATTATATTTAGCATTATATTTAGCCTTTTATTTTTTTTTAAAAAGTACACTTTTAAGGCTATATGTTTTCTCTTAAAATGGCTTTATCTTCATTCTACAGGTTTTGAAATGTGGAATTTTTATTATTTTTAAATTCAAATTACTTTCTACTTTTCATTACAGTTTTGTAGCTCTGTATACTAGTGAAAGGGTATTTTAAATTTTTTAT
>NW_012116599.1:7641599-7678110 GCF_000951035.1 Colobus angolensis palliatus
AAATGTTGAACAGAGTAATGCAAAAATCCTTAAAATTATGCCACCATGTATTATGCTTGCTCTAGGTTTCTGTGGATACTGTTTAAGTTAAGGAAGTTCTTGTCTATTTGTGGTTTTCTAGTGCTTTAATTTTATTTGTTAATTTGATTGATTATAATAGTTGATTTTCTAAAGTTAAACCAGGCTTGAATTCCTGAGATAAACTCAGTTTTATAACAATATTATCTTTTTCATATGTCGTGGAACCCGGCTTTCTGATATTTTGGTTGGGCATCTATTCCTCTGATCATGAATGAGACTTGCTATATTTCTTTTGTTCCCCTGTCAAGTTAATTCAGGATATTTCTCTTTTTCTACTTGCTGGGATAATTTATATACTATTGGAATTACCTATTTATCAAATATTTAGCAGAATTCTCCTGCAAAGCTATCTGGGAGTAGAAATTTTCTGTTGGAAGGTTTTTGATCACAGAATCAAATTAATGTCTATAGACTATTCGTGGTTTCCATTTCTTCTTGAGTTAGTTTAGTAAGTTATATTTGTACTCAAAATTGCTTGTTTTATCTAAACCTTATTTTTATGTATCAATGTAACATTTTAATAATGTTATATTATTAATAATACTTTTGTCTGTATTATCTATAATGATGTTTACTTTTTTTTCATTTTTGTCATTGTTTTATGGGCTTCTACTCCTCTTTTAAAATTAAGGATACCAGGCATTTGTCAATTTGATTTGCATTTTCAAAGAACCAACTTTTGATTCATTTATTCTCCATAGTCTACGTTGCTTTTTTTGGAGACAGGGTCTCATTCTGTCCCCCAGGCTGGAGTGCAGTGGTGCCATCATGGCTCATCACAGCCTCGATCTCCTTGGCTCAAGCGATCCTCATACTTCAGCCTCCCAGTAGCTGACACTACAGGTAAACACTACCATGCATAGGTAGTTTAACAAAATTTTTTTGTAGCGATGGGATCTCACTCTGTTGCAAGGTTGGTTATTTTTTCCTGTATTAATTTCAGGTCTTATTATCTTGTCCTTTCTTTACTTTCTTTGGAGTTATTTAGTTGTTGTTTTTAAAATCTCAGAGGATAGATGCTTATTATATTTAGCATTATATTTAGCCTTTTATTTTTTTTTAAAAAGTACACTTTTAAGGCTATATGTTTTCTCTTAAAATGGCTTTATCTTCATTCTACAGGTTTTGAAATGTGGAATTTTTATTATTTTTAAATTCAAATTACTTTCTACTTTTCATTACAGTTTTGTAGCTCTGTATACTAGTGAAAGGGTATTTTAAATTTTTTATTCATTTAGAAATTTTCAATTTGTCTTTATTTCTAGCTGAATTGTTTTGTACCCAGGTAACATGTTTCACATAACACTAATCTTTGGTATTTGTTGAGAATTGCTTTACTCTCCACTATGCATGTCCAATTTCTATAAATGTTATATACTTTCTGAAGGTTTTGGTTGTAGTATTCCATATGGGTACATTAAGTTAAGCTGGTTGTGATATACAAATCTTCAAAGTTCTTAATAAATTTTTGAATAATTTCTTCTTATAATTCTGTTTGATTTTGCTGTTTCATTTTTGAGGCAATTTTATTAGGCAAATAGAAACTTAAAATAACAAATCTTGCTGGCAATGTAGGTCTTTATTATTATACTTTATCTCTAGCAATGTCTTTCTGTTTTAAAGTTCCTTTTACCCAGTACATGTTTTCTTTGGTTAGCCATTGGATGATATATATTTTTCGATACTTATTAGTGTTTCATGTTTCAAATATGTCTTACTTTGTTTAATTTTTTAAAAAAATCCAGTCGATAATCTTTGTATTTTATTTGCAGCATTTAGTTCATTTATTGTTAATGTAACTGCTGATATATTTGGGTCCATTTAATGTCTGCTTTCATATGATCCCATCTCTTCTTTATATTCTTTCTTCAGTTGCATTAGTCAAGTTTTGTTATTTTTTGGCCTAGTGTGGAAGTTATACCTTCTTTTTTTTTCTTTTAGTAGTTATCCTAAAAATATAACGTGTATACTTATAATGTTCTAAATCTAATTAACATTTTTATCCTCCTCCTGGTAAATACAAGGATCTTAGAACACTTTAACTCCCCTGATATGGTTTGGCTGTGTCCCCACCCAAATCTTATCTTGAATTGTAGCTCCCATAATTCCCTTGTCTCTGGGAGGGATCCAGTGGAAGATAATTGAATCACGGAGGGAGTTCCCCCTATAACTGTTCTCGTGGTAGTAAGTCTCACAAGATCTGATGGTTTTATAGGGATTTCCCCTTTCACTTGGCTCTCATTCTCTCTTGTCTGCTGCCATGTAAGATGTGCCTTTCACCTTCCACCATGATTGTGAGGCCTCCCCAGCCATGTGGAACTGTGAGTCAATGAAACCTCTTTTTCTTTATAAATTACCCAGTCTCAGGTATGTCTTTATCAGCAGTGTGAAAATGGACGAATGCACTCTCCTAACTTACATTATTGCCTACATTTTTATTATTTTTGACCCCATAGGTTAGTATTAATATTGTTTTATATAATCATTATTTGTTTAGATTTGCTGAATATTTAAAACTTTCTTCATTCTTTATTTCTTTTTGTATTTCAGATATCATATCTGAGATTGTCTTTCTTTGGCTTGAAGTAAATCCTGTGTAATATTCTTCAGTGCGAAGTAACTTTCTCAGTTTTTGTCTATATAAAAATATCTTTAGTTATTCTTGCAAGATCTCTTCACTGATATGGAATCCTAAACTGTGATTATTTTCCTTCAGCATCTTGAAAGTATCACTTTATTATCTTTGGAATTCCATGGTTGTTTTGGTGAAGTCAAGTATCAGTCTAATTATTTTTTCAAAAGGTAACGTATCTTTTATTCTGGCTGATATTTAAGATTTTCTGTTTATCTTTGGTGGTCTGATGATATTTAGCCAGTAATTCCTTATTTTCTTATCAACTTTTCAATACTTTTAAAATGTTAATTTTTTTTTTGTTGCAATTTTAGTCATTTTCAGCAAGAGGACTGATGAATAATTTTGTCACATTTCTGAAACAGAAATTCACAGGCATTTAACATTTATCTGACAGTGTTGGGAAAAACACAGAGAAGGATAGCACCAGCGGGCTTAAAGAAAAATGTGGATAGCATAAGAGAGACTTAATAATATTTGTGAGCAGAAAAGACTAAATTAGAAAGAAGTGGCCTATTGCCTGAAAAGCTTCCCAGAAAGTATCAGAAGTAGTTGGATACAGAGGGATGGCAAATAGGATGTCAATCTTTGATGACTCCTCACTCTCGCTCAGTTAAGAAAGCAACTTAAAAATGATCAGGTTTTAGAATGAGATGCAAAAATGAAAAATAGAATCAACCATCTACTTTCTCTTTTCTCACATAAATTCACTCAACCAAAAATAAATAAATAGTTAATAAAACGACAGACAATATGCAAGTCTTCATGTAAGTCCGAAGCTATAATATTTAAAGACATTGTGCTTACAAGTGGAAAATATACCTGCATTTTCCATTTCGTGAAAAAAAGTATGTGAGTCAAATCAACATTTAAAACATTCCTAACTTGTAAAGAATATTAGGGAGATTTTATAGGATTACCCTTAGTTTTTATATTTGAAGAAAAAAAATTTAGTTAAAAATGGTAGTTTTAATTTGGGCAGCATTTTAGAAATTAGAATAATCAATATTACTTATTAAATTATATTTTTGTATAATTTGTAAATAAACTATTTTAAGCCCATTACCCATTCACAAAGGTTATTATTTAACTCACCTAAGAAAACCATTTTTAAAACATGGTATAGCAACATTCCTCCTTTTTGTGTAAGTTATATTTCTAATTACAATGCATTTCCCAAGTACCATTAGGCATTAGCAAGGTGTTTAATTACACTTTTTCATCCAAGTTAATCTCAATTATTGTGGTTTCACTGAAAATTTTCTTATTTAGTTCTTAGCTCTAACTTTGCCCAATTCATTTTCTTTCAGAAGATGAAATCAAGACCTGAGATGGTACCAGTATGTCTGTTTAATGAATAACAATGATTACCCTTTTTATTCATTCAGCAATTACCATTGTTCATTTTTTTTTTGGGTGAGACAACAGTTCATGGAGTAAGAATTATTTGCTTTTTAAAGGTAAATCATTAATAAAGTAATTGAGTAATAAAATAATTGAAACGGAGGTAATTAAACAGCCATAACCTATATGCAACTCTTATTAATGGCAACCTTAAGCATCATACCCCCATATAAATCATAGAAAAGAAAAAGTTTACTAACTAAAAAGACTGTAAACCAAATAAGATATAAGTATGTGTTTCAGGTTTTATAACTCCATATATTTCCAAATAGTCAAGGTTCAAGAAACCTTGTTGACTTGTTCCTGGAAACCACATTTCATCTTTTCTGGAGGAAGCAGAGCATGAAATTTTCTTGAGGCTGAGCAGATGAGGTGTTTCGTCATTATTAGGACAATATAGCCATTGGCACAGCAGGTTTATTCTGTTGCCTCATTAGATGCCACTGAGAAAAGTGAACTAAGAGCAAAAAGTGAGCAAGTCCAACTATAGTGATTATGTAAAGAGACTTCCAGAGTCTTAGTACTTTAAAACAATGATTCTCTTATTACTAAAATGTCCAAAAGTGCTATATATATATCTCTGAGAGAAATCCTATAAATGTAATATTTGTTGCAAATTATAGTTGCAAACAGGCAAGAGAGCTTCGATGCGATGCAGGCAAAGAGGACAAAGCAAAACCTCAAAATTTAGGAGCTGTCGTTTGTTGTGGCTCAGGGAGAAAGCTCAGCAGGTCATCCAGTTTATTAGCCAGCTTCCAGGCAGAGTGGAACTGAATGTGTCCTATATAGAAGAGCGTTGTGATTAGAAATGTCTTCCCTTGTGAAGGATTTAAGCTAAGATGTGCCAACTAAGAGAACAAGACTCTTTTATTTTTCCCGTAAAACCTACTTTGTAATAAGATCTTTTATATATACTTTTAATGTTTACATTAAAATTGCCCCCCAAATCCGACATATATGTTTCACATGTAGTTACATTCCAATTGTGATAGAATAGCCACAAAAACCGAGAGGATGCTTTATTTTTATTAGTGTTCCTAATGTACTGGCCCAATTCTTCTCCATTGTAGATGGAATGAAGTTTATTGCTTTAAGCAAAATTACCAGTGCAACAATAAATCGTCATGGTTATATGTCCCGGGCCTTCTTGTCACTGATTCAGATTTACTTCTGAGCTCCTCATTTTCTAAGGCGAAGTTTTCTATAAATACACAAGCATTTCATCTCTCCTGAAACATTCAATCAAAATGGGATGTCTGTCTTATGGCTTGTTAACAGTTCCATAAGCAACTTAAAAGTACCACAATCAGAAAGAACATAATCCGTTCTAAGCAATTATAAAACCAAGTAGAAATCTGTGTGCATGTTCATTCTTTTATTCTTTCAACAAATAGCTGCTGATATGGTTTGGCTGTGTCCCCATCCAAATCTCATCTTGATTTGTTATTCCCATAATCCCCATGTGTTGTGGGAGGGACCCCATGAGAGGTAATTGAATCATGAGGGTGCGTCTTTTCTGTACTGTTCTCATGATAGCAACTAAGTCTCACGAGGTCTGATGGCTTTATACAGGGGAGGTCCCTTGCACGTGCCTGTCACCATGTAAGATGTGGCTTTGCTCCCTTTGCCTTCTGCCATGATTGTGAGGCCTCCCCAGCCATGTGGAACTGTGAGTCAATTAAACCTCTTCCCTTTATAAATTACCCAGGCTTAGGTGTGTCTTTATTAGCAGCTTGAGAACAGACTAATAAAGCTACTGGGCAGCAAGCACTGTGCAAGGAGCTCAAGATACAGCAGTAAATAAAGCAGACAAACATCCCTACCTTCATGGACTTTATGTTGTACTGGAGAAGAGAGACAGAAAAGCAGTAAAATAAATAAAAGTAAAATATGCAAGATATTAAGGAAAATAACATTTGAATATTATATATCTTATAAAGTTTATATATCTTATAAAGTAAATATTTTCGCATAAGCTGATAGTTTTCTTTGTACACAAATAATAAGAATCGGGTCAGGAAACATTAATATAAACATTCAGGGTAGTCAACTAATTTTGCCAAAGTCACACAGTAGGTCATAGAATATGATCTTAAAACCCAGGTCTTTCGATTTCGTGACTTGGGATTTTTCCATTACAAAATACTGCCTACACAGTACCAAAAGGAAATTGCATGTTTCCAGAGAGCTGTATATTGAATATCATGGAAATAAAAATTCAAATAATCGGAAAGATTGAATGTATATCTGAATATTCCAAGGTTTTCTACTCACAGCCTCCAAAAAGAAAGAAGCAGGATCCAATTAATAATAATGGAATGGAGCGCTGGATAATGAGCAACAGAACATCTGTTACTCCTCCTTTTTAGTTGTTTTTTAAATAGACTTTTCTTTCAGAGGGATTCTGAGTCCATTTGTCTCATTGCAGGCACTTCTGCTACCTTGGTTTATGAGTATGGGGGTAAAGGAGGTGTCGTTTTGAGGGGAAGCTTATGGAAGAAAGCTAAGGGGTAGCACACGAGCCTGTTTCACAATTGCAGGGAATGCCTTCATTGGAGAGTTTTAGAAGTAAAACACAGAGGCCAAAATATTTTCAGACTGTTTAGGTGGCTACAGAGGTGTAGTAGTTGTTTTGTTTACGTTGGATAATTATAAGTCTTAAAAGAAAAAAATAAATGTCACCATGAAAACAAGGCACTGAGTTTTCGATAGTTTTACTTTTTGTTAAGCCATGGTTATCAGCCTGCTGCAGAATGCATGATACCAATGTGGAAATGCCAGGAGCATAACAGCATGTCAAGCTTAATGAAGCTCACTGTGACCGACACAATTGGAAAAGGTCAAGAAGTATGCAGCAGAATGGACAACACACAGATTCATTTCTTCCATGACTGTGCACTCAAGCAAAGCAGCACGGAGAACTGAGCCATTATTCAGTGAAATTCATCAGCATTCTGTTCAATGTTGACCATACATTCAAACAGCTCCAATTTATTTTCCAAATTGTCCACTATCTGCATTCTTTACCCACTTTGCTCTTTTTAAGACCAGAGAGGCTGTGTGAAAATAAAATACACATATATAAGATAATTGTAATTGTAATTTGCTTATTTCATTTTTTAGCATAGTCGATGTGATTTTTACCCCTTATAGTAGTGCCAAGAGAGCAGTTACATCCCAGCTCCAGTCTGAAAGTGGTTAAAGTAGCCAGAAGTGGGAAGAACCAGAGATAAGTTGAAGTTACGTCCTTGGGAGTATGAAAGGTCAAAGTCTGAGACACCGAATTCTGTGGCCAATTCTATGTGTGAACTTGGGGCCCACTGGGAAAATAAGAAAAATAGAAAAAGATTCAAAATTCAAGAAGAATAGAATTGGGAATGAAAAAGTGAGAGCTCTTCTTAACCAATTCACCCAAGTGATCTCATCCCTCTAAGATTTTCAGTCTACATTTATATTCTCACTGCAGATCTTTCCCCTGAGCTTCAGATTTGAATACCCAATGGCCTGTTGGATGTCCACATCTATATATTTCACGTCTATTTCAAATGCAACTTATTTCAGCCTGCTCTGCCTTTCCCTAGGACTTTGCTGCTCAGTTTTTGGCATTACAATGAGCCCAAATTATCTAAACTAAAGAAAAATTGAATTTACCCTGGAATCTCTTTTCCCTCACCCCAGTCAAGTACCAAATACTTCCAATTTTGCTGTCCAAATATGTCTTGCAGTCTACCCCCTTCTTTCTGTTCTTAATATCACTGAATGGATTCAGTCCCTCCTTATGTGGCAGAGATGAAGAAACCAAGACTGGGGGATGAAGTAATTTATGAATAGGCAGTGGTGGAGTCAGGGTTCCAGTCTGGACTGTGGGGTCCATCCTCTTCCCAGTCTGAGCTCTCCCCTGCTGTCCCACCCTGCCTCTCCTAACTCAGACACAGTCCAGGTTCCTAAATATGGTGTGAAGGCAAAAATTCCACCAAAGTTAAATAGATAAGAAAGACTTTATTCGAGGCTATAGCAATGGAGGAGAACTCCATTTCTTAAATGGGAAACAGAACTCATTTCTGCTTAAACAAAGATCAGGGGAGTTTTTAAGAGCAGGGTTGGGGTGGGAATGAAAACCATAGGCCATCTGTGTTTGCTAACTGGCCTTATCTAAAGGAAAAGTAAACTTTCTCATATCTTCATGAGAGGAGGAGCTTGTAAAACTACAACTGGAAACAATGCACCCACAGAAGTTAGGCTCCTACTCTCCCACAGAAACTGGGAGATGGGGTGCCATCTCCCCGCATGTTTGCATTTCAAGGAGTTGGCTCCCAGATCCTTAAAGAAAGACATTCCGGGTTATAAAATTGAAAAGAGGCTTTTAAAAGGATTTATGTCACAAAAGGTTAAAGAAATAACTTAAAATTACACATTTTCTAGAGAAATTGCTGTAAGGAGATGGAGGTCTGTGCCTAGAGTCAGGAAGCTATGTGAAGTTTGGCCAAACTGAGGGACATATTAAGATCATCTTCTGCAGACTACAGGGGGTTTCAATCATCAAGCCCTTCCCTTCCTCTCTGCTCTAGTTTCTCACCACAGAGAGCTATGTATCTGACCTCTGTGTCATCAGCTCTATGTCTGTGGAACTAATTTTTATGTAAGGGCATCTTTGCAATCTCCCTCCAGACCAATCTGTGGTTTGTTGACTGCTACTAGGAATCTGGTCTGGGGCTAGGAGTCTGGAGCCAGGAGCTTCTTGTTCATTTGTAGAGGAAGTCAAGGGAACCTGACATTCCCTACCCTCAGCTGCCAAACAAGATCTTTAACAGAAAAACCTCTATCAATTTGGAGAAGACAGAAACCAGACAAAATACAAATTAGAGTGGAGGAAATTCAGCTTAATTTGGTGTTTTTAATGAACCTGAGAATTGATGCTGTCAGTGGAACCCGGCATGGAAGCAAGGGAGGTGGAATATTGTACCAATCATGTCTCATGTCCGTCTTCCCCATGATTATAAAGTTTTAATGTTCTTTAGTTAGGTCTATGAGTATCTTATACTATCTTAAATATATATCTTAAATAAAAGATATTTAAGATATCTTAAGTATCCTAAATAATGTATTTATTTGGTTAAGGGTAAACTTTTATATACCAACTGTATTAGTCTATTCTCACAGTGCTATAAAGAACTGCCTGAGACTGGGTAATTTATAAAGGAAAGAGGTTTAATTGACTCACAGCTTCAAATTACTGAAGAAGTCCTCAGGAAACTTACAATCATGGCAGAAGGGGAAGGAAACACGATCTTCTTTACATGATGGCAGGATGGAGAAGTGCCGCGCAAAGAAGAAAAAGCCCCTTATAAAACCATCAGACCTTGTGAGAATTCACTCACTATCACAAGAACAGCAGCATGGGGGTAACTGCCCCCATGATTTAATTACCTCCCACCAGATCCCGCCCATGACATGTGGGGATTATGGGAACTACAATTCAAGATGAGATTTGGGTGGGGACACAGTTGAATCATATCATCAATCAAAGATCCTTGATGGGAAAATGACTGCTTTTAGGTGTACTTTTTCAGGATATTTTAAACCTCTGCATATCTGTGAGTTAATAAATGCTTATTTTCAGTGCTCTGGACTCAGTGCCCCTTTCCTTATACTGACTTTCTTGGCCTTCCAAATAAGATATTGGCATCTAAGTTCTCTGTGCTCACAGGTAAACTTGGCCCAGACAACATTTATGTTTCATTTATTTGTCTAACAAACATTTGTCAGGTCTGACGTTGTGTCAAACGCGATGAGACACTGTAGATACAAGAGTGACAAAACTTAGATGAATCTTGCTTTCAACAAGCTCACAGTGAGTGGATAAGGCAGGTGTTAAACAAATAATCACATAAACAAGTACAAATGTATGACTTCCACGAACTGTGAGGCACTGATACTTAGCAGGGATTTGACTCAGTAAAGGAATTCCAGGGAAAGCTTCACTGGGAATCTGGCTTATAAAGGATGAATAGGAATTATCTAGGTGAAGAGACCCAGTGGGCAGGAATGACTAAATGTAAGTCAGTCTAGCTACTGCATAGACAGTGAGAGCATGTGAAAGTCAGGAAAAGCCTGGATAGGAAGACAGGGTGAGCTCATATGAGACCTTTGAGGTGTTCAGAGTATATGTAAGTGGGAGGCTACTGAGTTAGCCCAATCTAGAAACAATGATATTTTACTCATAATGTTATGGCTGAATTTTCATTTGCTACATGAGTTTCAGCCATCAGTGAAGAAAAAAGGTTCATAAGATATTTGCTCAGGAAACAGAAAACCAAACACTGCATAACCTAGCTTAAAAGTGGGAGTTTAACAATGAGAACACGTGGACACAGGAGGGGAAAAATACACACTGTCAGAGGGCTGTGGGGAGGGAGAGCATCAGGAAAAATAGCTAATGCATGCTGGGCTTAATACCTAGGTGGTGGGTTGATAGGTGCAGCAAACCACCATGACGCACGTTTACCTATGTTACAAACCTGAACATGCTGCACATGCATCTTGGAACTTAAAATAAAACAAAATAAAATAAAATAAAATAAAATGAAATGAAATAAAATAAAATAAAATGGATGTCTGCTTAGAAGTACAAATTCATATTACATCTAATCCACTCTTACAAATTGCCCTTGATTGATTTGTGTTTGCCACCTTGGACTCCAAGCTTGTACGTCCTATTAAGTATGCAGTAATCAGTTGAAATACCTTGGTTACAGGATTTACAGTACTATATTCAGAAATATTCCTAGGCTTTCTATCTATTGTGTTATTGAATCAGAGCATGGTTCAAGTTCATATTCCTTCAGAAGTACGATTTATTAACAAAAAAATCATGGCCCAGAGGAAGGAGTCAATAGAAAATAGAAGATATTTCCCAATTATCAGGAATTTGCTTTGTTTTTATTTTTGATATATGTTGGTTGTAAGCTATACATATTCTTTGCTAAGAAATAACCCTTGAGCCATGTAGAGTCAGGAGTTGGGCCCCTTCAGAGGCTGAGGTTTGCTGCTTCTGTGTGCTTTCCTTTCAAATAAAAGAGGTTGGAGAAACAGGTTGATCTCCAGAATTAGAAACTCTTCAGATGCTTCCTGCCTTTTTACATCTGCATTTTAGAATCAAACGAGGTAAATTAGAGAATTTATTAATAGTTAAATTTCAGGTATCAATTCTGATATAAGTAATATTTTGTGGAAATGTCTTTTATATTCGAAGTATTCTAATTGGTCAAATCAAGTGGATCCTTCCCCTTAATTACTGATTGGTAAGCTTTATCTTAGTTAAGCTTGAACAAGACCAGTGGTTTGGCCATTTTTACTAAATTATATTCATGCAGCTATTCAAGTTGTCAATATACAATGAAAAGAGTTCAGTGAATTTAGTTGTTAATACTGACAACAGGGATTATGTAGCACACATACATTATATATTGCTATGTTAACATGACTTTGAGAGGTAACAGGATGGGAGGGACACAGAGGTTGGCAGAATACATAAGGAGAGGAAACAAAGCCCTTCTTTTTTTTTAGACAGAGTTTCACTCTTGTTACCTGGGCTGGAGTGCAATGGCACAATCTTGGCTCACTGCAACCCTCGCCTCCCGGGTTCAAGTGATTCTCCTGCCTCAGTCTCCCAAGTAGCTGGGATTATGGGCATGCGCCACCATGCCTGGCTAATTTTTGTATTTTTAGTAGAGATGGGGTTTCACCACGTTGATCAGGCTGGTCTCAAACTCCTGACCTTAGGTGATCCACCTGCCTCAGCCTCCCAAAGTGCTGTGATTACAGGTGTGAGTCACGCGCCCAGCCACAAAGCCCTTTTTAAAGCCAGTGCCATGAGTAGGTAGCAAAACTGGGAGGAAGGGCTTTGTTATAGCCACAGAAACGGAATCATGAAGCACTGGGACTCTCAGACAAAATCTTGCTGTCCTACTTTTAAAGCGAGCAGAAAGCGATTGCATGTCAATGAGCAACTGGATATCAGCAGCAACAATGACAGGCTGGAGATTACCAGTACCACCCAATGTTTTTCTGGTAGGTTTTAGATTTTTGCACTACCCCAGTGAATGACTGTAATTATTAAGTCAACTGAGTAGCATGGGGATCCAGGGAGACAGAGAGATGTGAGAGAGAGAGATCTAATTATAATAAATAAATTTATTTTATTTATTTATGTATTATTTAATGTACACATATCAAATGTTAGGGAGAAAAAATTTTTGACTGAATTCCAACAGCTTTTATGCTCATTATGCAAGATGCAGACTAAGGTACTAAGTGACCTACTACTGGCTCCTCCTCCTCATCCCATCTACATATTCTCTCTCTCTTTCACTCCTTATTTTATCCCTCTTCCTCCTTTCGTCCATAATACTGAAGAGGATCTATTGTACCTATTTATAATGTACACAGGTCAACATGGGTGTTTGTAGGTGTAGGCAGTATTTCCACCTCCCTTGCTATGTGCAGTTGAGAACATGGTAATATAGCAACGAGTATTACGAAGAAGCTCTTTGGTATACTCTGGGTTGCCTTCTTATTTGCATGACATATGACCAACCTGATGGGTGACTGCTTCCAGACGTCCTTGAAACTCAATAAGATGCTTTTAAAATGCCATCTTAATGACAGTTGTCACTTCTGAATGACCCTTTTCTGGTGATCTTGTAATCTTAGCTCTTCCCAGGAATGCCCCTGTGATGGTTAATATTAGCTGTCAACTTGATTGGATTGAAAGATGCCTGGACGGCTGATAGAGTATTGTTCTTGGGTGTACCTGTGAGGGTGTTGCCAGAGGGGATTGACATTTGGGTCAGTGGACTGGGAGAGGAAGACCCGCTCCCAGTGTGGGTGGGCACCATCTATTTGGCTTGCCGGCACAGCAAAAACAAAGCAGGCAGAAGATGGGATAACTTTGCTTGCTGAGTCTTCTAGTTTCCTTCTTTCTCCCAGGCTGGATGCTTCCTTCTGCCCTTGGACATCAGACTGCAAGTTCTTCAGCCTTTGGACTCTTGGACTTACACCAGTGGTTTGCCAGGGCCTCTTGGGCCTTCAACCACAGGCTTCCCTGGTCTGTAGACTTTCAGACTTTGAGTCACTACTGGCTTCTTTCTTCCTCAGCTTGCAGATGGCCTATCATGGGACTACGCCTTGTGATGGTGTGAGTCAGTTCTCCCTAATACACTCCCTTTCACGTACACATATGTCCTATTAATGCTGTCCTTCCGGAAAGCCCTGACTAATACAGCACCCAAAGATTTTGGTATTGAAATTATAGTTTCAACAGTGATTATTACAATAGTAACAATTTCTGTTTATGAAGCATAAACAGAATGCCACACACTGGGCTACAACCTTTACGTGAATTAGGGCTTCCAGCCACCTCTATGCTGAAAACCATCAATGACATCTCATTGTTTTTAGGAGGAATACCCAATGATCCCCGAGGCTTAACCTATTCTGGCCCCTACCTTTCAGGCCTCATTGTCACTCGTCCCTTCCTCATTTCCTGTACTTCAGGCACATACCTAGAGCTCTTTTAATGCTCAATTGCTCTCCTGCCTCTGGACTCTTCCAGCTGCTGGTCTCACTGCCAGAGAACTCTTCCTCATGAGAATCTGCCTTGCTCTCCTGCTTAAGTCTTGTTCATTGTCAAATGTTCTTAAAGACCATGTTCTTTTTCCTTGGTGCACATATGTCAATTTGCTGTATGTCCACTGATGTCATTGTCTTTCTCTCCGTTGGTACCAAAGCTCCATGAGAAGCGGGCGGATGCTACCTGTGTTCATTATTGCATATCAGCTGATTTTATCCGATATACAATAAAGGATCAACATGAGTACTGAATAAATAAAAGAATGAATGGATTCTGTTTCGCCAAGGCTTATATCTATTTTACATTAGACCTTAACTCTCTGTAAAGAGACTTGTTTCTGTGGCAGCATTTTTTTTTTACCCACCTCACAGGCATTTGGAACCCACTATAGGGGTCAATGAGTGACTCGGTAACTCTGAGAGACTAGACATGTATCCATCTCCCCAAAGTCCTGGCCACTTCCAACACTGTTAGAAGTCCCACTACACAGTTCTAATCCAATTGATCTATGTGCTGTCTTTTAGACTTTGAATAACACTGTGGTCTTATCCAAAGTGAAGAGAAGGGTATTGATATTCATCAAGGGCCTACTTTCTTCCTGGAACACCATTTGGTGCCTTTCATACATTCAGTTGAAATAACTACCAGTGCATTAAAAATAGAATAATAATTGTAAGGTATTTTGGAAACATAAAGACCTCTGTAATATTAACTACATTAGAACATTTCTTAGAGGATTGAGTTTTTGAAATATTCAATTGCACCTGCATTGCTTAGTGAGCTAACTCACTCCTCTACAGATAACCTTTGTGAAAATAAAAATGATTTTTGGCAATGTCATTCCATGGAGAAAATCTGATAAACTTAAAGTGATTGCAGATTGTCCCCCAAAAGATCAGGTGTCCTTGTTATTGTTAAGCCAGTTTCTGCAATTACAAGATTGTGTAAGAAAGCAAAAGTTGTATTAGCTAATGTACTGAACATTTAACAATTAGTTTCCAGTAAAGTTCTCACCCCACCTACCTTGAATGTCTCTCTGTCCATTGCATCAACATATTTGGTGGTTGTTGCCTGTTGATAATTTAAGAGGTTGCGACTTTTATTTAAGTAAAATGCTAATCAACTGGAATGGCAAACTTTGAGGAAGATGAAAGATTTCCAAAAAACGAAGAAAGTGACATTAGAGAACTCTTTAATCACATGTCAAACTACCACCAAATGAGTCTGGCAGAGTGAGAACAGTTAATGTCAGAAGAAGAGAAAATCCATGAGGGCTATGACATGATAGGTGCCTCAAAGAGACAGATCTGAGAATCAAAGAATTAAAGGGAGTGCTGACAAAATTGATAAGGCTGTTTATGAGGTGCTTATGATCTTGTGACACAAAGGGCCATGTTTACATACAATTTTGAAGGGAAAATTATGATCTATTAATCAACACATAACTCATTGGTTTATTACATAATTCATATTTACTTAAAAAGTATTGACAAAATGAACTAATTTCCCTTATATCATTTTGAAAGAGAAATGCCCAAACATATTAACTTTGTTCACCCTTTAGTATGACACCTAGACCTCCCTATAGTAAATTTACTTTACCTGTCTTTTTCCAGGTTTTATGTACCCTCACATAGTGAAGACTACATTCAAGTCAGTAGGTTTTATCTCTTCCTTTCAAATAAGTTAAGTAAGCTATTCCCCTGATTTTTTGCCCAGCCTCAATCATCCATACCAGTCCTATATAATTAATTTTCAAGGTTAAAACTTGGATCATATCTTCACTTTTCCTGCCTCGTTCTTTATATATGTTCTTATTCATCCTGTGGAAAGTATCTTTGACACAATAGAAATACTGAGGAAAATGTTATCATTAATATTTTCACACATTTCTTCTGCATGATGAATGACTGTGATCTGTAAGAGCTGAGTGTTATTATCGTTATTGTATCATTCTTGCATTGCTATGAAGAAATACCTGAGACTAGGTAACTTATAAAGAAAGCAAGTTTAATTGGCTCACAGTTCTGTGGGGTGTACAGGAAGCATAGAGCTGGCATGTGCTTCTAGGGAGGTTTCTGGAAGCTTACAGTCATGGCAGAAAGCAATGCGGGAGCTTGCACATCACATGGTGAGAGCGGGATCCACAGAGAGAGGGGAAGTTGCCATACACTTTTGCACAACCAGATTTTGCAAGAACTCACTATCATGAGGACAGCACCAAGAGGATGGTGTTAACATGAAAACCCAGCCCCATGATCCAATCACTTCCCACCAGGAGGTTTGGGTGGGGACATACATCCAAACTATATCAGTTGTGGTAACAACTTCTCTAGTTAGGATGTTCTCTGAATACTGAATCTCTTTCTTGGATACTTTTATAATGATCCCTGTGATGAAACTGCAACTAATTTTCTATATCACCTGATTCTCTTGAAGTCACCACATATTTTTCACCTTTGCAAAGATAGAAATACTAACAGTGTAACAGAATGCCAGGTCAGATCGCCGATGGACTGATAATTAACACAAGTGAAGTCAATGTACCTTTTTAATCACTATTTTGAAGCACTGTTGATTCATTTATTTAAAAAGTTGAAGTAAAAATTAAAAACATTCAGGATATATTAAATCCATGAGTAGGCAATGAACACATTACATGGGGCCAAGATTTTGCTTAGAGAAAAATGACTTCAATGGATTCTTAATCTATTTTTATCTGAGTTTTATTTTTGGTTTGAATTACCCAGATAAATTCTTTAATTTATTTGTCTATATAAATTAAGTGGAAGAATTATGTACTCAAGTGAAAATAAATGGGTAAGTCTATTCCTATATGCAGTCTACCAAAAGTAATTTACTGAATTCTTTTTATGTTCTTAGTTCAAAATTATAGGCTTGTAGGACAAAAAGAAATAAGGTATGTTATGTAACTTACATTAACACTGAAGTATAAAGAAAGGAAATAATCAATTCTCTTAGTATCTTTGGAAGCAGTATTAAATATTTTAAAGTTCCTATTATATTATTTAACTCATTTTAATATCTGAGAAAAATACACTAAAGTATAAAATGTACAAACTGAAAGAGACACTCTCATACATTAATACCTTTAGTATACACTGATATCTTACATACACACATATTTAAAATGTATATGTAATATTATGCTTAATGAAAAATTTAGGAAAATATCCAACAAAACTTTAGCATTCTATCTTATTATATATTTATTTTAAAACAGTTTATTTTACTTTAATGCACTAATCATTTCAATTAAATGACTTACAACTTTTTATATACAGTTTATCATTAAAGTCAAATTAAATATGAATAGACCATAATTTTTATGAACTTCAACTTGCCAGAAGAAAATCATTTTTTTCCGTTGTTTTAAAGAAAATGATTGATTGATAGAGTGATTGATTTAATAATGGATATAGACAGACCTAATTTTACTGCACTTTACTGTGCTCTGCAGATACTGTGTTATAAATTGAAGGTTTTTGGAAATTGTGCATCCAGTAATCCTACTGACACCATTTTTCCAAACAGCATGTGTTCCCTTAATGTCTCTGTGTCACATTTTGAAAATTCTTGCAATATTTTAAAATTTGTCATTACTAGTATTGCAGCTATTATGGTGATCTGTTTAGTGATTTTCGATGTTACTATTGTAATTATTTTAGGACAACATGCACCATGGCAATACAAGAAGACAAACTTAATCGACAAATGGTGGTCTAACTGCTCCAGTGACTGGAAGTTACCCCTTCTCTCTTCTTCTCCTTGGGTCTTTCTATTCCTTAAGACAAAATAATATTGATATCAGGCCAATTAATGACTCTAAAATGGCCTGTAGGTCTTCACATGAAAGGAAAATCACACATACCTCACCTTACATCTAAAACTGGTTATGATGAAGTGAGGAAGAGATATTGAAAGCTGAGACAGGCCAAAAGCTAGGCCTCCCACATCAAGCAGTTAGCCACATTGTGAATGCAAAGGGAAAAGTACTTGAAGGAAATCAAAAGTGTTAATCCAGGGAATACACAAATGATAAGAAAAAGAAACAGCTTAATTCCTGATATGGAGAAAGTCTGAGTGTTCTGAACACACAATCAAGCCAACCACAACATTCCCTTTAGGCAAAGCCTAATCCAGAGCAAGGCCCTCACTCTCTTCAATTCTATGAAGGTTGGAAGAGGTGAGGAAGCTGCAGAAGAAAAGTTTGAAGCTAGAAGCGGTTGGTTCATGGAGTTTAAGATAAGAAACTGTCTCCATATGTAACAGTGCAAAGTGAAGCAGCAAATGCTGATGGAGAAGCAGCAGAAAATTATCCAGAATATTTAGCTAAAATTATTGATGAAGGTGGTTTCACTAAACAACAGATTTTCAATGTAAATGAAAAATCCTTACATAAGAACAAGATGCCATCTAGGACTTTCATAGCTAGAGAGGAGAAGTCAATGCTTGGCTTCAAAGCTTCAGAAGACAAGCTGACTCACTTTTTAAGTGCTAATGCAGCTGGTGACTTTAAGTGGAAGTTAATACTCATTTACTATTCCAAAAATCCTAGGGCCCTTAAGGTTTATGATACATCTACTCTGCCTATGCTCTGTAAATGGAACAAAACCTGGATGATAGCACGTCTGTTTACAGCATGGTTTGCTGTTTATTTTAAGCCCACTGAGACCTGTTGCTTAGAAAAATATTTCTTGCAAAATGTTACTGCTCATTGACAATGGACCTGGTCACCCAAGAGCTCTGATGAAGTTGTACAAGAAAATTAATGTTGTTGTTATTCCTGCTTACATAACATTCTGTAGCCCAAGGATCAAGGAGTAATTTTGATTTTCAAGTCTTATGATTACAAAGTACCTTTTGTGCTTGCTCACACAGCACATTTACTAAAATTAGAATGATATAGAGAAGATTAACAGGGACCCAGCTCAAGGATGACATGAAAATTCTTGAAGTATTCCATATTTTTGAAAATTAAAAAAAATTACAAGGGTATAGTTGCCATACATAGTGATTCCTATGATGGATCTGGGCAAAGTAAATTTAAAAATCTTCTGGAAATAATTTAGCATTCTAGATGCTATTATGAACATTCATGATTCATGAGGAGGCTGAAATATCAACATTAATGAGAGTCTGGAAGAAGTTGATTTCAACTTTGATGGATGACATTGAGGGGTTCAAGACTTCAGTGGCTAAAGTAATTGCAAGTTTGATAGAAATAGTAAGAACTAGAATTAAAAATGGAGTCTGAAGATATGACTAAATTGCTGCAATCACATTATAAAACTTGAATGAATGAGAAATTGCTTCTTACAGATGAGCAAATAAATTGTTTTTTTCAGATAGAACCTAATCCTGGTAAAGATGCTGTGAATATTGTTGAAATGACCACAAACAGTTTAGAATACTTAATTGACAAAGTATCCTAAATGCACAAACTTAACTGATAAAGCAGTGACAGAGGTTGTGAGGATTGATTCTAATTTTGGAAGTTCTACTATGGGCAAAATGCTATCAAACAGCATAGTATGCTACAGAGCAGTCTTTCATGAAAAGCAGAGCCAATCCACGGAGCAAGCATTTTTGTTTTCTTATTTTAAGAAATTTGCACAACCACCCCAATCTTCAGCAACAATCACCCTGATTAGTTAGCAACCACCAATGTCAAGGCAAGACCCGCCACCAGCAAAAAGATCAGAACTCTCTGAAGGTTCAGATGATTATTACCACTTTTTGAATATAGTTTTTTAAAATTAAGATATCTACTTTGTGGTTTTAAACATAATACTATCGCACACTTTATATATGACGCTATAGAGTACACACAACTTTTGTATCCCCTGGAATGCAAAAAAAAAAATGTGTGCCTTACTTCATTATGATATTTACTTTATTGTATTGTTCTAGAACCAAGCTTACCATATCGCTGGGGTATATCTCCTTTCCATCTTGTTTCTCTAGGAATTTGTGATAGTTAACAGAAAAGATATATGTAATAAAGTGGAAAAATATAAGTTAAAACTCAAGGTTAAGAATACTAGAAATTATAATAAGAGGTTAATATGGTTAAAAGGAACACAGATATTCAGGTCATAAATTTCTACACTGTTGTTATAATTGAGCTTTGAATTTGTTTCTAGGACTTCTGGCAGCTGAAGTGAAATAAGGAGGTGAGAAATTATATAGACATTATTTTTTCTTATGGAAAAGTAAAGAAGGTATTTAGACATGGTTGATAGACACGTTTTTCTGTACCAGAAAATTTCAATTGCTTCCAGTTTTGTTTCGGAGATTTATTATTATTTTAAGTAAATCCAATGCAGTCTTAAGTACAATCTGTTGCACATCATTTTATTCTTGGCTTAATTTCTAAATATTTGTGTGATTTGAGTAATTTATTTAAGTTTTCTTGACTTTGGTTTCTTCATCTGTAAAGGAAGGGGATGGGGAAAGATGACCTGCACTCAAGTCCTTCGTAATTCTAATATCCCATATCCAGTGGGTTCCCATTTTCCCAGCATAGAGAATAGCACTTATTATTTAAAAAGCCAAGTTTGCCTTTTTATAAGTTTGCCTATATTGTATAGGTGAGTCTCTTCTTAGGAAGAAATATTTTTAAGTTAGGGGTCACCTGCCAATTATGTCGAATGCTCCGAAGAGTTAAATAAGAGAAGGACTGATCAGTTTGGTTCATTTGCGAGAGATCATTCAAGAAATGAAAAGTTAATTTCAGAGTGGAATGAGTGTCAACTTTCTGGTGTACTGGGTATCTACTTTCTAGCATGCCTCTTCACATCCTTTGATTTGTGGCCCCAGCTGTACCCACTGTGCAATTGGACCCACACACTGTTAATGTAAGGAAGGCAGGAACTGGGTCTTTCTTACTCTATTGAGAGTCTTGAAGGTGTCAGGAGAGAGTGTCTGCTCAATAAATGTTGTCTGACAATTGACTTTTGAATCTTGTTCTTACTTACTTCTGTTGACATGCTACCAAAATCAGTGTTTTGTCAACCCTGTGTAGCACAGAGGCATCTAACGTGAGGTTTAGCATCTAATGTCATTGTTTACCTTGAAAATTTTTGGAGTCAAAATAACCTTTGAAAATCTCTTAAGAGGCTTAGAAATTATGGTATGTTGGATTTTGTGAAAAAATCTTATAAAGTTGTGTGTGTGTACATTCTATATAAGAATGTATAATATATAATAAATGTGTAAGTTAAATATAAGTTTACTATATTTTTAATCATATGAGGATGAAAGAGAAATGAAAGAATAAAAAAAGGAAAATGATCATGTCGCACTGTATTTGCAACAGTTAAAACCACATATGATACAACACCATTCCATCCCTAAATAGCAGCAGCCTGTGTACTGTGAAATGTGCAATGTGTGAATTGATAACAAGATAAGTATGAGTCCCAGTTCACACTCCATGTACCCAGGAGGAGAAGCCTGCAGGCCATGGTATTTATTGTGATTATCTGGAGCTGGTCCACAGGACATACCTCCTGACTACTTGCACAACTGCTCAGGGTGAGACTCATTTCTCCCTTTTTCCAACTTCATTCTCATATCAATACGTCCAGTTATATGTTGTTAGGTAGTGATAAGGGTCTTTGGAGGTCTAGAGCAAAAACAGAGTTCTGTGAGATCCTCTGGAAATCTTCACAAGCCAATGCAAAGTCCATCTGATCACCTACCATTTCAACCCTGAGGGTAACCGGATCAGGCAGGATGGGCTAGGTTATGCTGCAATATCACACAATTCCAGAACCCCAGGGGATTAAGACCACAAAGACTTACTCATATTTCTTACTCATGCTACGTGTCCTTCATGGACTAGTTTGGGGCTCTGCTCCAATTCAACCTCATTCTGAAACTCAGGCTGCTGGAACAGCCACAATCTGAAATCTGTTAGTCACCATGGCAGAAAGTAAGAGAAATACAGCAAGTCACACATGAGATCTTTAACACTTATACTGGAGGAGACACGTACCCCTTCTGTGCACTTTGCATTGGTCAAATCATATTATGTCACTATGTTTTATACCAAGGAGAAGAGCCAGTACAATCCTGCCCTATGCTTAAGAGTACAATTGGAAAACTCGCTGAATAGCATTAATGACCACTGCAATAAACATGTGCCAAACAGTGAATTTGGTAGGGTTTCCAGGTCCATCCTGATCTGTCTGGTTTTATGTTCTCGAATAACCTTTAGTTCTTTCAGCTCAGGCACACTGAATGACTCACATATCTCAGAGGAGGAACAAATAGTCTTGTCCCTCTTCCCTTTTATTTAACAAAGAAAGAAGGACACAAGGAGAAAGAAATAAGCTGGAAATTAATCCTCGTAGAATTTCTTGTGTCATTTGATGGCCAGGATGATCAGTTTTTAGTTCAATTAATGCCTGTGGTAGACTGAATAATGAACTCCCTCAATGATGTCCATATCTTAATTTCTGAAACTTGTAGTATATGTGACATTGTATGACAAAGAAAAATCAAGGTTCAAGATGGAATTAAGTTTAATAGCCAGCTGATCTTAATATAGAAACATTATACTGGATTATCTAGGTGACCCACAAGGTTTATTAAAAGTGAAGGAGGGAGGCAGAAGAGGAGGCTAGAAGTCAGATGGTGTGATTGGAGAAAAGGACTCAACCATCCATTGCTGGCTTTGTAGATGGGGAAAGCTGGTTATGAAGCAAGCCATATAAGCAGCCTCCAGAAGCTGGAAAAGGCAATGAGACCATTTCTCCTGCGAAACCTCCAGAGAGGAAGGCAGCCCTGGCCACACCTTGACTTTATCCCAGTGAGATCCATGTCAGACTTCTGACCTACAGAACTGTGAGATGATAAATGCATTGTTTTAAGCCACTCATTTTCTGACAATTTTTAAAAGCAGCTATTGAAAAGCAATACGATACCTTTATGTTTTTTGAACTAACTTGTACTTCTAAAACCATGGCTACTCTAACACGTTCAGACACTATTTCAATAATTTGGCTCTGTAATATGTAGTTAAAAGGAATAAAAGGAAGCACATTGGTCTGCATGTTATTGTTATTGTTTTTGGAAAAAAACTCTGTTAAACCATGTGGCAGAATATGTCACCTCTTCTATCTCAAACAGAAATGTGGCTTGGCATGCAGGTAGAGGCTTTAGTATCTGAATTCTTAGCTCTATTGGGAACAGATACAAACTTTCTAATTCACGTGCTAAACTTTGTTGGCTGTCATTCCCTATGTTTCCATTGCTTCCTGTGGCGTATCAAAGCCTCTTATAGCATCCACCCATCTTTGTAGCTGCTTTTGATTCAGAGACCATATTTTGAGAAAGACTGAATCAAAAGACATTCAGAAAGAAAGTGATATCTTGAGATTACATAGTAAAATCATGACAGGCGTCTCATATGCTTCAACGACGTTCTTAGAATATGGGGTGAAAAATGTCTGAAATAAACAAAGCTATGTGGCATGAGAAGGTCTTGCAGGACTCCAGCGTGGAAATGGACTGGCATTAGAAAACTGAGAGGGACAGTGAAGGAGTTAACATTATACTTTGAGTTTGAAATCCTAGAGATCAAGTTCCGGCTCTGCCACTCACTACATGAGTAACCTTCGACAAGTCGTTTCACATTTCTCAGTCTTGGTTCCTCATCTTTAACATGGGAATATAATGCTGACTTCCAGTTTCCATTTGGAGATACTACTATTTTACACAAGATTTTTGGTTTTCAACAACACATTACAAGCCCTAATGAAAAAAGCAAGGAAAAAAGAAAAACACTTCTAAGGGATGAAGCAACGAACAGAACCAGACCTAGGTATGGCACAGATGTTGGAAGTATTTGGCAGAGAATTACAAATCATGAGTTTAATTGAAATGGTTCTGATGGAAAAGGCAGACAGCATGCGAGTACACATGAGTAGTTACAGCAGAGAGATAAACACTATAAGGTAAAACTAAATGCTAAATGGAAATGCTAAAAATGTAAAACATGGTAACCAGATGAAGAATGCCTTTGATAAATTTATGAGTAGAATGAACTCAGCCAACGAAAGAATCAATGAACTTAAAGATAGGTCAATAAAAATTACCCATCTGAAAAAAAAAAAAGAAAAATAAAAGGAAACAAAAACACAATTAAAAGAGAACATCTAAGAGCTGTATTCTAATATATGTGCAATTAAAATTCTAGAAGGAAAAGCAAAAAAACAGAACAGGATAGGAAAAACATTTTAAGAAATTATGGCTGAAATTTTTTTTCAGAATTAATAACAGGCATGAAGTCACAGATTCAAGAAGCTCTTTGGACAGAAGAGATGGTATTAACCAGGCAGAAACTTGGATGTATGCAAATAAAATGTCAGAAATGGAATAAATGAAGGGTGTTTTCATATTTCTAATTGTTCTAAAAATATCTGATGATTTAAAGCAAAATATATAGTGTGTTTATGACATTTGTAAAAATAAAATACATGGTGATATTAGCACAAAGGATCAGAGGAGATAATTTAGAATGTACCCTTGTAAAAACCTCACACTGGATGTGAACTGGTATGTTAAAATTTGAAGGTAGATTCTGCTTAACAAAAAACATCTTCTAAACCCTGGAGCAACCACACACTTTTTAACAAAAGATAAATAATAAATCAATAAAGAAAGTAAAATGGAATCACAAAACAATTCTCATTTAACCGAAAGCAGAGCAGAAATTTTTAAAAAGAATAAAAAACAGATGACACAAATAGAAAATAGCTAGCTAATTTATCCCTATCTACAATCTTAACAAATGTGAATGGTCTTAACATATCAATTAAAAAAAGAGATTTTTAGATGAGATAAAAAGGTAAGATACAATACCCTATTTATAAGAAACAACTTACATTTGAAGAGATAGATTTTTTAAAAAAGATAGAAAAAAAAAAAACAAAAGGAAGAAAGGGTATCTATGCTAATATCAGATAAAGTCAACTTTATCTCTGAGTTATGTGAGCTATTCACCAGTATCAACTTTAAAAATCTGTCATGAAACAATCATGTTTAGAAGAATTCATTCAGTATGATGGGAAGCAATGGCTAAAGACTATTTCTTGTACTTCATAATACTGTCTGAAGCCTCACATCCTTTTCAAATGCTTGAAGTAGTTTTCACATTTCCCAGATGATGAAAATAAATCACAGAGTAGGTCAGCATTTTACCCCAGAGTGGGTAACCAATCACTAATATGTGACAGAACCGGATCTTAATTACTGTGCTGTCTTCTTTACAAAAAGAGTTTCTGTAAGTATAATGCTGCTTCCTACCTCTGGGGGAACATTAAAAACACTAAAGCCCAATTCTCGAAGACAAGCTTTCTTTCGGATGGGTGGTGTTGCTTCAGTTCTTTTAAATTCCTTGATTTCACCTGCCTCTTTCAAGAGAGTAAGACATTTATCCATATCATACCCAAGAGAGAGTCCCTGCTACAATACAGGTTGTGGCATTACAGAAGACTAAAGTAAGAGGGACATAGAAGATAAATATATCCAAGATACAGGTCAGCACATCCAGGAGGAGGCAGAGAAGCAACAGGTCGGGTAACTTGACCAGACATTCTCAGCCATTAATTTCAGAACAGGACTAAGCACCAGATCTCCAAATATCAAATACAGGGCTGGGTGCCTAGCTCAGGCTTGTAATCCCAGCGCTTCGGGAGGCTGGGGCGGGCCAGATCACCTGAGATCAGTTGGAGACTAGCCTGATCAACGTGGTGAAACCCTGTCTCTACTGAAAATACAAAATTAGCCAGGCATGGTGGCGCATGCCTGTAATCCCAGCTACTTGGGAGGCTGAGGCTGGAGAATCTCTTGAATCCCGGAGGGAGGGCGAGGTTGCAGTGAGCGGAGATGCCGCCATTGCATTCCAGCCTGGGCAACAAGAGTCAAACTCTGTCTTAAAAACAAAAACAAAAGCAAAAAACAAAACAAAACAACAACAACAAATCAACAAACAAATATAATTCATCACTGTTTCCTCTTCCCCTCCTTACCATTATTTGTAGCTGTAACTCTGTAACACCAAGAAAAAATTCAAATGAGTAGCACTAGCCAAAGGAGGCCACTTGTAAAACAAAATATATCTTAATTATTCATTTTTGAGATAATTGTAAAGGGCCCATCAGACTTGCCAGTATCTAAGGTGTAGTTTTAATGTTGGTCTTTTAAGCCTTCTTTTTTTTTTTTTTTTTCTATTGGGAATTGCCTTCAGAATTCCAGTCTCTTAACCAAGTATCCATAACCCAGCAACAAAGTGGACTCTCAGAATTTGAGGCACCAGGACTTTCTAATTCCCAGTTCCTTTCTCTATAGGAAATTGTACCTCTTGGGCAGTGTTACCCTGAGAAGAGATTGAGACTTGGGGAAGGTGCCCACAGCTCAGTGCTGGCCTTGAGGACAGTGTGCATTCCAAAACAGAGAATGAAGTGAAGTGTACTCTTAAGGCAGCATTTTGTGTTTGTCCCTGTTCCTCAACTTAAGAGCAATGGATTAATCTTTTCTGAAAGTTTTTCATAAACAGGACAAAGAAATTTAAATGTACTCTTAAATTTCTCCTTTTGTGTAAATCTAAAATCAGTTAACCTTTCTATATAAAAACTTGGTGATGGAAGATCATGGTCTAGTATACAGTATTGGGTTGTTTGCTCCATTTTAAAAAATCAATTTTATTTTTCCTGGAACTAACATACTGAGAGGTAAAATCTTGAGATTCTGATGAGTTTTAGTGAAATGTGTCCACGTTAAACTTTGGATTGGTTAAAACAAAATGACACGAAGCCTATATACATTATGACACATGGAGAAAATCAATATAAATTATTGTTTCAAAAGTTTACGTTTGATGAGTTTTGATCTTATCATTTGAAGTGCCATATAAACATTTTATTATTACAATAGAATCCAGTAAACCAAGCAAAAAGAACAAAACAATACAGTATAACAATGCAAATGTTTACAAAGCAAGGAGCTCTCTTAATATTCAAATTCAAGCTTAGATATGGTCAAGGTGACTAACTATTTCTGTTTGCTAAGAAAGATTATTTTTTAGCACTTGTTGGCTTTAAAAGATGGTCTCCTTGCTTTTAGGCTGCCTCCGTGTGTTCTGATGATATCAGTGTTTGTCCAAATTGTGTACCAGAATTTATTTTTCCCTCCATTTAAAATAAAGTATGGATTTTCAATCAGTACATGAAAGAAAACTGGACTTAAAGGCAGAAAAATTTTGTGGATGACCTAGCTCTGCTACATACAATTTATATGGATTTTTAATACAATTATTTACTTTATTTAATTTCCTTTCGCTTCAGAGTTTTCAGCTAGGAAATGGAGATGATAATATCCATCATAATTGACTCACAAGGATATGATGATCAAATAATTTAATATATTAGATAACAGTGGATAACACCTTACTATACACACACTAGTTACCAATATAAAAGTGAAATTGACCTTTTTTTGTAAGGGGAAACTACTGCATTGTATTACAGTGTACTATAGAACAGACTGGATGGAAGTCCTTTGATTCTTTTTTTGTTTTTCTAATATCTAATTTTGTGACTTAGCAAATCAAATCAATTTTCCATAAAATAGATGACTAAAGAAGCTCTATCAAAGCTTTTAGATTTAAAAAAATCCCCCTTAAATTTTTTCTTTTTTCTTGAATTGGACTACTAGTCAGAAAACACTTGGATTCCAGGTCTATAAGGCAACTAACATGGAAACATTTAATCTCTGCACAGTTTGGTTTCCTTATGGAAGATATCTTCCAGCTTTGATAACCAGTGATTTTAAGAAATCTGTGATGTAATCCACATAACTTACTGCACATTTAAAAATGAAAATATTCATAGTAACAATGAATTGGAGTTTTCACAGAAGGAAGGGAATACAGTTTAATAACTCAAAGAACCCGAAACATTTCCTTTAAAAACAAAACATGTTTTACAGTTTCTGAAGTATATGAGTCACATTCAGTTTTAATATCAGTCTTCACAGAATATCACTTGATTGAAATTTCAGTAATTTATATTTGTGTTTAATTGCAAATTCTAAGAAAATGGAAAAGCCAACATAAAAATATATTCTCTAACTCAATATGTTATTAAATCATTTTGTTTTCTCTAATTATTAAGTAGAATGTCTTAAATTGTTTTCTAATTCTCAAGAGAAACAATGATTTATAACCATCAACTTAATTTTATTAGATACCAAAAATGTTTTCAGATTTGGACATCCCAAGCCTTGACCAGTAACAATTTGATATTTGCTAATCATTGTTGTTTTCTTCGAAAAGCTTACGTAGAATAGTCAATAATCAGTTCTTTAGAATGCAATGTTTTGTGAACAAGTAGCATGACTAATACATGATTTGTCTACACCATTGAAGATTTTAATTTACTTTTTGCATACCAATCCCTATGGTTTTCAATCAAGTCTTATAGAAAAGAAATGATGTTTCTTGTATACAATGAAATAGAGGATTGAATCAACTCATGGGTAGGAGTTAATTTACATGACTAAGAATGCTAATAAAATACGCGAAATCGCTACGCTGATTTGTGGAAACAGGTGAATAAAAAGTCAGGTTCAAAAAGCTTAGTTTGCTGCAGCTGATATTAAACCTATATTAACATTTTAATAGGCTACTACAAGACACAGAGCAATATCATCGGAGTTGCTTTGCTCTTTATAAGGTCATTTTATAGTACTGAGACAGAAATAATATTAATAAATTACTGGCACAATGTGTTTCTAGTAATTTAGAAAATGTTCCAGTATTTGAATAGAAATATAGTCAGGGTTCAGGCACAGCTATATTGTTCTGTAAAACCGGATTAAAGCAATCAATCTGTTATCAAAAATCGCTATTGGAAGATTATTAGGACCACCCAATTCACCATTTCAATTCTAATGCCCATTTGCCCTAGACAGTAGAATAGATAGGTGGAGAAAGTGAGCTTCCAGTTTACATGACTTTCCAAACACCTTAATGCCTTTGCTTAAATATTACTGGCAATTTTTTTTTTTTAAGTTAAGAAAAATCGGCAAAATGGGAAGACTTAGTGGTAGTCCTTTGACCCTGTTGGGCTGGGGCAGGGATCGGGAGGGTGGGGATTGAGACTTCACTTAAGAGCTACTTAGGGGGGTGCACAGAAACCACCGCGGGCATTTTCGGAAGCATTTGCTACCCTCGCGGCGAAGGGACGCTTAAGGAGGAAGTGCCTGTGGAACTGAGAAAGCGTTATTTCATCGCGGAATACAAAAAATTCAGGTCTCTAGATGGCAGCCTTCAATACCTTTGGAAAGCAGTCTCTCCTCCTCCGCCACCCCCACCTCCCCTCCCACCGCATCTCGGCTCCTTGGCAATGTAGTATCACTACATGTGTGCCCTGGCCAGTGCATATTGGGTTTTGCTGCTCTCCAAGAATCCGAACTTAACGTCTTTATTCTAGGGCCTGGTGCTCTCCTCTGGAAGCTACCTAGCTGTTTGCTTGGGGAAAAGAGGGAGTAGGGATGGCTCCAAGAGCCACGCTAAGCCTCTGCCGAGGGGAGGTGGGGCTGCGCCGCAGCCGGGGCACCCTCTACCTGGGAGCAACAGCATCCTCCGCTCCCGGCGCGAAAGCTCCGCGCCCAGCGAGCGCAAAGAGCGCAAAGGCCACCTGCCCAACTGGCGGAGCAGGAGCAGCACCACTGCCCCGATTCACCCAGACGTTCATGGGGAAGACATAAAAATCTTGGGTTCTTAAATTCTCAAAAGACTGAGTTAGAAGGAGTGCGGAACAGGGGCAAATAAGAAACAGGAGAAAGAAACACGCCCCGAAAAACACGTTACTTGCACCCGGCAGCCCCTGGGGGGGCGTCCCTGACCTACCCCGGTGTGGGGACGAGAAAAGCCAAAGGTGTTAAAGAAGGAACTCGCAGACTGGCAGAGAGTGTGGGGGCGGCGGAGGACGGTGGGACTGTAGGAGACCCAGGTCTTTTCTGTCCAACCTTAAGATCTCGCTTTGGGGGTAGTCTAGGTGTCGGTCGGGAGTGAGGGACGATCTTCCCCACCCCAGCAGCCCCAGACACCCGCCCAGGTCAAGGTGGACGGAAAGCGGGGGTACTTTGCTCTAGCCCTGTTCCCTCCTGTTTTAGACCTTGGAATCTGGCTCCTCACAAGGTGTGAAACCTCTCCAAGCTGTGTCCACGGAAAGTCCAGCTCCTGGCTCCACCCAGGGCAGAGCAGACCTCCGTCCCTGGGCCTTAGAGGCTGGCAAGGGGCTGACCCCCAACCCGTGCCACTCCAGCGCACAGGCCCCACTCAGCATCGCGCGCTGTGGGGCAGTTGACAGGGACCCCTGTAGCTCCAGCGAGGCTGGACAGGACTTATTTACAAGTGCAGTGACCCCTGCCTCCTCGCTGGGAGCCCCCTGCAAACCGAAGCACTCTGGGGCAAGTTGGTGAGCGACTCACAACGCGGAACGGAGTTTGATCGACCTGATATTGGGCATAGAAGGAAGCGGGTCTTACCTTGGTACAGAGAGCAGGGAGTTGCCATCCATTGTTGATGGGCGCCTAGAGAAGAAAGACGGAAAGTGCAGGCGAAGGATAAGTCTGTGGTGCTAGGACCCAGCTCCCAGAGTGGCAGACTGGCGCGCGCCAGGAGAGAGGCGCGCAGGCTGGGGCGGCGGCGGCGCCCACGGAGACTCGCTCCTCCCTGGCCGGCAAGCTCGCTGCGCTGCGACCGCCCGCTGTCCCCTCCCGCCGTCCTCTCTGATCTTGCAGGAGCGCTTGGCCAACGCTCCCACTTTTCTGCCCGGCTCCTGCCTCCTGCAGGGCAGGCCCCAGTCTTAGGTGCTCGAGGATCCTGCTCTACCGCTCATTCGTGCCCAGAAACATAGGTGACTCCAGACCAAATGTCTCTTTCGCCACCCGCCGTCGGTCTCCCCTCCCTTTCTCTCTGGCGTACAGCAGGTCTGAGCCCTGAAGTTGTTCACCCACTTTCCCACATTCACGCCCTCACTCCTAGCAGTGCCCACACTCCCCACTAGTCGCGCGCCGCTCCTCTGGCTTCCTGTCTGGATTTCATTTTTGTTTGTTGTCCATCATGTTATGGTCGATCACTCAGAACCAGACTCTCTCTGTGATACTCCAAGTCTTTTCCCTTTATTTGGACTTTCTCTCTTGGTTTTTGGTTTTCACGTTTCTTTAACTCATTTTCCTTAACTGTGACTTAGTCTTCTCTCTCTTCTGTTAGAACCGTGCGCGCACACAGAAATCTCAAAACCTATGAGAGCAGCCATCCTTCGGGGGACAGCACTCGGAACCTGGGAGGAAGAGCTGCCACAAACTTCCCCAGTTGCCGGCTGGCTATCTCCCTGAGCAAAAATGAGAGTTGTCTTAAGAAGAAAGACACTGACAGTAGCAAGTATCTGCTAAGATGAGGGCGCTGTGGACTCTGCTTCTTTTTCCAATTAAAAAACAAATTAAAAATAAAATTTGGGACTTCCACAAATGGGAAGGTTGAGCCAATGTACTTTTAGCTGTTCCTCCTAGTAAGTACAACTAAATCCCCGGGAGGTTATCTATAAAACAGGCATGAGAAAAAGGTGGACGGAAGAATGCAGACCCCCTAGAGATCCTGGGACTCAAAACATTGCATAATGATGAGTTCCTGAGGTTCTCCCAGACTTTGGCTGAAGAAGATGGCAACCCGGAAATGTCAAGGGGCAGACACAGGAAAAGCCTTGACAAAGGACTCCTCTTTCTAGCCACAGGATCAGGAAAGAGGCAGCCTAGCAAGACAGAAAATTTACACACAATAATAGCTCCCCTGTGGCCAAACACCATGAGAAAAAAACCTGTGGCCCTTTTTCGACTACACCATCAAGAGCCAAGTAGGGAGGCTACATTTTCGCCATCTGTAGGCTCTAAGGATGTAAGTCAGTACCCTGGGCCAGGTGGTGTCAAGGAAAACTAAGTAGGGACCAGGACTTTCATCCCCTCCAAACACTGGCCGCACTCTCCTCTTCATGTCTCCTTTCCCCCATCATGGTGCCAAGAAGAGCTTGAACTTCCACATCCACACAGAAATAATGAAGTCCCCTTCCCATTCCACACATGCAGGTGGCATGATGGCAAAGTAGGGAGCCAAGGCTTTTAAAAAAATATTTTTTATCTCCATAGATTTTTGGGGAGCAGGTGGTGTTTGGTTACTTGAGTAAGTTATTCAGTGGTGATTTGTGAGACTTTGGTGCACCCATCACCTGAGCAGTATACACTGAACCCAATTTGCACTCTTTTATCCCTCACCTCCCTCCCACACTTTCCCCTGAGTCCCCGAAGTCTATTGTGTCATTCTTATGCTTTTGTGTCTTCACAGCTTAGCTCCCACTTATAAGTGAGAACATATGTTCGGCTTTCCATTCCTAAGTTACTTCACACAGAATAATAGTCTCCTGTTTCATCCAAATTACTGCAAATACCATTAATTCATTCCTTTGTATGACTGAGTAGTATTCCATTGTGTATATATATATATATATATAGCACAATTTCTTTATCCACTCATTGATTGATGGACATTTGGGCTGGTTCCATGGGATCCAGGACTTTCAATCCCAACAAGGAGTAGCAGCATCGCTTCTTCACCTTGGTATCAATGGAGCTTGCACTTTCACATCCACAGAGCAGTAATGAGCACCCCCCCACTTCCACTCTACACTGAGGCAGTGTCAGGGGAGTTGTTGTGGAGAGTCAAAAACCATAGTTCAGAAGTAATAAGGCCCTATGTGTATCCCCTGCCCCCCACTCAGAATCACAGAAGGCCGCATGGGAAGCAGGAACTAGGTACTCCTACCACTCTTATCAGTGGAGGCCTAGTGAGTAGCCTAAACTCCCACCCACCCTTGCTTCACAGTAATGAATACCACTACCTGTTTTTCAAGTGTCAACAAAAGCCAAGTGAGGAGCCCAGATTTCTACCCTGGCTTGGTAGTGATGAGGTAGTGCTGCCCTTATTTTCCTTGCCTTACAAAAGAAGTGTCAAGAGAATCCATCTAAAACAGATCTTTAAATAAAATTCAGAATGTTCTGACATAATGCCCCAATTAGGCAGGCTTTAATAGAAAATTATTTGTCATATTAAAAACCAGATCTGAATGAAAATCCACACACAAAAAACAATCAATCGATACTATTAATAACATGGAAATGACATAGATGTTAAACGTATCTGTCAAAGATTTTAGAGCAGACATGATAAAAATAATTTAATGAGCAATATAAACAAATAATAAAAAAAGAAAGTCGGCTCCTAAAAAATCTAAGCAAATATAAGTAGAAGATGTAAAGAAAAACTAAAGGGAGGTTTTAGAAGTGAAAATAGAGTAACCACAATAAAACACAAATTGTTTTATTAGTTGGAGAGAAGCATCACTTTACCCATAAAGGAAATATAGTTCAAAAACAGTGAATTTCCCACTAGAAGCCATGGAGTACTGAAGTAATTGACAACATTTTTCCAGTGTAGAGGAAGAGAACTATGAACACAGAATCTTATGTCTAATAAAAATATGCATTAGAAATGAAGATGAAAATGGTATAGGATTCCAGCAGACCTCTCCTAAAAGAATGACTAAAGAAAATTGTCTAGACACCAATGAAACTGTCTTTACAGTTTCAGGCATCTTAGAATATCAGGAAAGAAGAAAACAGTAGGAAAAATTTGAAAGATACAACAGAATTTTCTTCTCCTTTTGAGTTTCCTAAACTATATTTGAAAATCAAAGGAAAGATTATGACTTTGATATGGTTCTAAATGTAGATAGAGAAAACATTTAAGACAATTATATTAAAGGAATAAGGGTAAAGGTTGTAAGACAAGTAAAGTTTACACATTTTACTCAAACTGGTAAATTGACCAACACCAATAAACTATAAATTTATATATACATATACATATATATACATACACGCATATGTATACACATATATAGCATGTATAGAAATTATAAAGCTATGCACATAGATATGCTCAAAAATAATGTAGGTTAAATCAATAAAATTGGTTTTATTGATTTTAATTTTTTTATTTTAATCATTTTAAATGATTTTTATCATTTAAAAATTTTAAAAAATGTTTAATTAACCCATAGTAAAGGACGAAAAAGGAAACAAAAACAAAGAAGGGAGAAAACAAACAGAAACAACAAAATAAAATCCTGTCAATTTTGAGCTTAATGTATCAATGATTACATTAAATGTAAAGGGTCTAAATAGAACAATTGAAAGACAAAGATTGGCAGTGTGGATTAAAGATATGACCCAATTATGTGCTCTCTGTAATAAACATTTCAAATATAACCCTATAGGAAGATTAAAAGTAAAAGTGTAATAAAAGATACATTAGGCAAACATTATTTAAAAGAAAGCATATGTGGCTATATTTATATAACATACAATAGACCCCAGAGCAAGGAAAATTACCAGAGACAGAGAGGGAGATTATTTAATAATAAGAGGGTCAATCTACCAAGTAGACATAGCAACTTTAAATGTATACACAGAAACAGCAGAGCTGCAAAACATACAAAACAACAGAATAATAGAACTAAAAAAAGAAATGGATGAATCCAAAATTATATCTGAAGACTTTAACCACTTTTTCTCAACAATTGATAAAACGACTAGTCAGAAAATTATTGAGAATATTGAAAGACTCAGCAACACCATCATCCTAAAGGATCAAATTGACATTTATAGAATATGCCACCTAAAAATAGAATACACTTTTTTTTTCAAGTGTCCATTGAACATACACCAAGATAAACCATATTTGGGGGCAATAAGGAAATATCAATAAATTATAAATAATTGAAATCATATATGCAGTGTGTCCTCCAACTACAATGGGAACAAAAACGAAATCAAGAACAGAAAGATAAGAGGAATATATTCAAATACTTGGAAACTAAACAGCACCCATCTAAATAATCCATAGGTTAAAGAGGTCAAAGAAAATTTAAAAAACACATCTAATTCAATGAAGATGAAAATACAACATATCAAAATTTCTGGGACATTATTATGCTACACACTAAGAAGAAACTTCTGGAAATTAAATACTTGACAAAAGACTAGCATCTAGAATATATTTTAAAAGCCTCTCAAAACTCAACTGTAAAAAAAAAAATCCAACTAGAACGTGAGCTAAAGATATAAACAGACATTTCACTGAAGAGGTTTTACAGATGACGAATAAGCACAGGAAAAGATGACCAATATTACTATTAGGTAAGTTTTAATTTTGTGTTGTTTCTTGTTAGAATGACAATATTTCATTTTATACCTTCAAAATGGCAAAAATTAAAAATATTTCCACAACCAAATGTTGAAAAAGCTGTGGGAAAAACTGAGTCACTCATCCATTACTGGTGAGAATATAAAATATTAAAATCACTCCGAAGTAGTTTGGCAATTTCATAGAAAAACTAAACATGCTAGAAGAATATGACCCCACAGTTGCACTCCTGAGCATTTATCTCAGAGAAATTAAGCCTTCTGTCCATGAAATATTCTTACTCCAATGTTTATAGCCATTTTACTTGTAATAATCAAAACCTAGAAACAACAAAGAATCCCTCATTGGCAAATAGTTAAACAAATTGGTATAGCCATACCTTGGAATAGTACTCAGTAATTAAAAACAACAACAAAATATCAATACGTGAAATAACATGGATGAATCTCCAGAAAATTACGCTGAGTGAAAATAGTAATCCAGATGGTTATATGATTATAAATATATAATAATATATGATATATGCATATACATGTACTATGTAAATATATATAATATATAATAAATGTATCTATATTATATATATGACATTTGTAGAAAACAAAATTTTAGAAATGGAGAGCAGATTAATGATTGCTGGAAACTAAGGAGGGGTGAGGAAGAAGGGAAATGGATGTGGATATAAAATGGCAACATGATTGATAGATCTTTGTGGTTATGGAAATATTGTATATCCTAACTGTATTAATGTCAATATCCTAGGTGTAATATTATACTATAGCTTTTGCAACATGTTACCATTGGAGTAAACTGAGTAAAGGGTATATAAGCTTGCTTTTTTTATTTCTTACAATTGCGTGAAACAACAGTAATTTCAGGTAAAAATTGAATTAAAAAACAGAAAGAAAATATTGCTTTTATATGGTCAACTAGAATATTACATAAAGTAAGTGCACGGTCTATACAAAAATTTAAAGATTTTTCTCTAGATTATGCTGTCTTCACTAAAGAAAGAAAATTACTGCCTTCCAAGTACCCATAATCAATGGGAATTTAGAGATAAGTAGAAAGGGAACACACACACACACACACACACACACACACACACACACACACACACACACACAGAGGTTGATGCAAACCCCTCTTAGCCACAGTGGAATAAAGAGATGTTGCAGCGTAACTGCTGCTAAAGAAACAATCATCAATATTTTAAATTGCTTTCAGTGCTTTAAAATCAATCCTGAATAGAATAATAGAATAAAATCGATCCTGACTATAATAATAATAGAACTGCTCCATTTTGTTGGCATTCTCTGAAAGATCAACACCATTGTAAGTTGAACTCTAAACGATCCAGGTCTATCTCTTTCTTTCTTTTCTTTCTTTCTTTCTTTCTTTCTTTCTT
>NW_012116599.1:7678196-7703836 GCF_000951035.1 Colobus angolensis palliatus
TCCTTCTTTCTTTCTTTCTTTCTTTCTTTCTTTCTTTCTTTCTTTCTTTCTTTCTTTCTTTCTTTCTTCCTTTCTTTCTTTCTTTCTTTCTTTCTTTTTTTTTTCCTAAGAGAAATCTTGGCAGCAGAGGGGTAGAGTGAGGTGAGATGCTAAGTATACACACTGTACCATATGGGAACACTGGTTTTACTTACATTTCATTCTACTATATTTTTCTGATCTAAGGCTTTTGTGATCAGTGTATTTATTTTCTATTATGGTTATAAAAAATTACCACAAATTTAGTGGCTTAAAATAACAAAATTTATAATCTTACATTTCTAGAGGTCAGTTAATTATAGTTCTCATCAGACTATTACAAATGATCACAAATGTAGTGGATTAAAACAAAATAAAATTTATAATCCTACAGTTCTGGAGGTCAGTTCATTATTGTTCTCATCACACTAAAATCAAGGTATCAACAGGTTATGTTGTTTTGGAGGCTCTAGGGAAGAATCCATTTCCTGGTCATTCAGGTGATTGGCAGAACTCAGCTCCTTGTGGCTGTAGGACCGAGGTCCTCATTTTCTTGCTGGCTGTAAACTTGGGGCCACTTCCTGCCTCTAAAGTCAGCCCCATTGCTTGGCTCCTAGCCCTCTCTCTTTCTCCAGTTTCATAGACAGCAATAGTGGGTGAAGTCTTTCATACACACTATATCTCCGGCCCACTTTTCTGCCTTACTCTTCCACTTTTAATGGCTCACATGATTAGATTGGGCCACTTGGATGATCCTGGGTAACCTCATCTCAAAATCCTTAACCTAATCACATCACCAAAGCCCCTTTGCTCACATAAGGTAACATATTCACAGGTTTTGGGGACTGAAGCATGACTGTCTGACTGTCTTTTGGGTTCTGTTATTCTGCCTACCATGATCAGCCATTTTGGTGGGCTGGAATGGTGGGTAGGGAAGGAAGGCGGTATGTCTCAGTTGCACATCCATGCCAGGATTCTTGTTTCTTAGATGTTCCCTGCTTTGCAATGATTCCCAGGTTGTCTCTGGGCCCACATCCCTCTGCTTTGGAGATTCTACAGGATTGTACTTGTTGATTTCCTTCACTCCTTTCCTTGGTCTATTCATGTTTTCGCTATTCAACAATGAATACTCACTGTCTTACTCCATTTGGGTGGCTGCAACAAAATACCACAGACCGGGTGGTTTACAAATGACAGACATTTGTTTCTCACAGTTCTAGTGGTTCAGAAGTCCAAGATCAAGGTGCAGGCAGATACAGTGTCTAGTGGGGGCCTGCTTTCCATTTACAATGATACCTTTTCTCTGCATCCTCACATTGGTGGAAGGGACAAAGCGTCTCTCTGGGACCTCTTTTATAAGGGCACTAATTCTATTCACAAGGAATGATTTTATTGCCTACCTAGGCCCCACTTTCTAATACTAATTATATTGGTGATTAGGTTTCAGCATATGAATTGTGTGTAGGGGTGAGGAGGGGGACAAATATTCAGACCAGAGTACTCACTGAGTGTGTTCCATGGTTCAGGTACTATTTCAGCTGAGTGCATACTGAGAGGCATTAATAACAGGAGTGCCAGGTCCTTGCCTATGCCCACAAAGCTTAGTTCCCTTCCCTTCCCTCCTTCCTTTCTTTTCTTTTTCTTTTTCTTTTTCTTTTTTATGGAGTTTTGCTCTCATTGCCCAGGCTGGGGTGCAATGGCGCCATCTCAGCTCACTGCAACCTCTGCCTCCCGGGTTTAGGTGAGTCTCCTGCCTCAGTCTCCCCAGTAGCTGGGATTACAGGCACCCACGACCATGCGGGGTTTCACCATATTGACCAGGCTGGTCTCGAACTCCTGACCTCGGATGATCTGCCTACTTCACCCTCCCAAAGTTCTCGGCCACTGCTCACAGCCAGAGCTTAGTTTCTGATGGACAGCGCAGAGTAAATAGGAGACTTTTAGATAGTAATGTACAGTGTAAATTACAGACAGCAGGGTAACTTTGGATTGGCTGGTGGGGAACATATTTCTCAAAAGGGAACATTTACACTCATTCCAGACAGAAAAAGCAAGATATGCAAAGAAGAATGTGGCCAATAGGTGGGGGAACAAACAGTTATTGGAATAGTTTCTGAATCAGCCCTAACTTAAGGAGGAACTCGATGGTTTGGTAGGTACAAAGAAGGCTGGTGCACATTGTCTTTTTTTGTGATGGTTTCCCTCTTCCACATGTAGGATTTGGCCAGCTAAAACTTGCACGTCACAATCCATTCTGAGGTTGAGCACAAATCTGAGAAGTGAGCATCATAGTATTCTTCTCACTCTCTCCCCACCATTCTCTGTAAGTCTCATAGCGTCCTCATGACCAACTCGAATAATAGTATGGATCACTGACTGACACTGAGGTTTTTCTCCCAAGATATCTGACAGGTATATACTTCTTCATTTAAAAATAAAGAAAAGAGAAAGGAAAAAATTATCAGGAGATAAATTACAGTTGTAGGGAAGTGGTTCAATCTGTAATTTACATGTCACACATTACCAAGAGACAAGGAAAATGTCTATGTACACTCCAAGTCCTAAAAAGTTTTTGATTACTGAGACTAGAGCCTTACTTTACAAAACAAAATAGAACATTCTTGTGTTTCACAATTGCAATGATCACTGCACCTGCCAAAACAACTAAGCAATGAGGTTCAAACAAATTAATGGGAGATAGTTGCAATTTTTTGTGTTACATGTTAAAATAAACAGTTGGAATTTTTTTTTTTTTAAAGCAAGTGGAGAATAGGGCACTATGAAACTCTTCAAATCATTAGTTTGACTGAAATTTTCTTACCAGTTTCTCAGCTTTGCAAAGTTCTCAGATAGTCCCTGTGGCATTGCTCTCCAATATGTTAGCTTCTACCAATTCTGAGAGCAGAAAGGGGTGGTGCAATCAGCCCAATCATACAGTTGGCAGCTGTCAGAATTTGAGCTTCTCAAGGTTTCGGAGGGCAGCAGGTGCTGTTCTCTTAATGTGGTCTCAAAACAGAGTCAGAAGTCAGTAGATTTCATTCTGATTTCTGGAAGAGGTGTGAGGAGCTAGAATGTAAGAATTCTGAAGTTTCATATAAAAGATTCAATGATAGTCATGGAACTTGAAGGGATTACTCTACAGGGCCTGAACAGTTTCTAAGAGTAGGTGAAAATGACTAAGATTTACCTGTGTGGGCATAAGGAAATGCCCTACTTAACTTTAAGGATATAGGCACAGAGAAGAAACAAGTGAGATGTGATACTTATTTAGCAGCTTAAGGAGCCAGTATGCTCAGAGGCAGCAGTGAAATGGCAAGAAGCCCTTACATAGTCTAGTTATGGCTACTCTCCTAATATCCCTCCCCAGAGTCTGCAGCATTGATGACACTGATCAAGTCAACAGAACACATCTGAATATGATCAACTGAGTGATCAACATTTAGCTTTAACAGTAAGCACCTGAATACATTAACGTACACTTTTGGAAGATGGCTTTTGAATATGGCTGAACCATGTTCTTTGAGTCAGTGGGTCTCAACCCCATCAATAGATCCATACTTAAGCCCTGCAAAGACTGACTGAGTTCGAGTTGTTAGAGATAGTGGGCAGGCATCTGTATTTTATAAAGGTTTCTGAGGTAAATCTAATGTGCAAAGTCTATATGAACCTTTACTAAGTCTACAGAAGAACTTGAAATGATATTTTTCAAATACTTTATTTTATAGAACAGATCACAGGCCTAGGGAAAAGACAACTTGTTTAAGATGTTATGCAGTGCTGGGCCTAGAATAGAAATATTCTAAATCTTGCCATTTAGAAGAGGCCATGGCTGTTTAAGTGAAGGCGCCAGGTCATATAGGGCAAATATAATTTTGCTTGTACAAGTCTTTAAGGGATTACTTTATACATCCTTATCGTTCCTAGCAAACTTTATAGGTTTTCACAATGTTCAATTATTTATTCAGCCCACACATACTTATAGAGCTCCTTTTCAATGGCAGATTTTTTTTTTTAGGTACTTGGATTCCATTAGTGAATAAAAAACATTCACAGACTCTTGCCCTCCTGTTTATTTCATATGTTCTCCTAGGAGAAGGCAGACAATCAACAACACACATAGAAGTACATGAGTTGGTTTAAGGGAAGGCGATATGTACTTTTAAGAAGGAAACGTTGAGCAAAGGAGTTGAGAGTACTGGGTACTTTTAGCATTAAGCAGAGTGGTGGGGTTTGGCCCTGTTGAGATAGTGATCACTGAGGAAAGGGTGGTGGGAGTGAATATCTGGGGAAGGTATTTCCAGGCAGAGGGAATAAAGAGAATGGTTCCAAGGGAAAGTTGCAGGATAGGAAGGAGGGTGGGGTAGAGCAAATCGTAAAAGATCTTGTAGACCATTTAAGGACTCTGATTTTATTCTAAATGAAATGGGGATCCTTTGGAGGGTTTTGAGCAGAGAAGTGAAATGTGATTGATGTCGTCAAAAGATTAGTTTGGCTGTGATGTGGGAATAGAGTCCACAGAAGCAAGAGTGAAGACAAGTGCTCCATCTACGGGGGCCTCAGGGCAGGGGTGAGAACTAGGAACATTCTCATGATATTTTGTTGTTTGTTTAAAGGTACATTTTAAAATTTGTTTAAAAACATTTACACACACTAGAATTCACTTTCTTTTGAGTGTGTAGAGTTCTGAGTGTTTTCACAAACTTATCAAGTCCGGTAACCACCACCTAATCAGAATCAAGATGATTCCCTCTTCTCCCCCAAACTTCCCTACACCATACCTTTGTAGTCCTTCAGCCATCTTCAACCACCCCTCGCCTCTGGCAACCACCGATTTATTCTCCACTCCAAAATTTGTTGTTGTTGGTTTTATTCCTCAGAATGTCACATAAATGTAAGTACGCAGTATGAAATCATTTGTATGGCTTCTTTTTTAGCATAATGCACTTGAAATTTATCCAGATTGTTGCATGCCGTGGTTTGAATGTATGCATCTCCCTAAAAGTTTTAGGTTGGAATTTAAACCTCGAGGTGATGGTATTAAGAGGTGGGCTTTTTTTTTTTTTTTTTTTAAAGGAAGTGATTAAATTATAAGGGCTTTGTCCTCATAATAGATTTGTGCTCTCATAAAAGAATTTGAATGGAGTGTTCTGGTGCCTTTTGCCCTTCCATCCCTTCTGCCATGTGAGAACGCAATACTCTTTCCTTTTTGCCCTCTTCTGTCTTGTGAGGACATAGCAAGAAGGCACAATGTTGGAAGTAGTGAGCAGTACCCACCAGACATCAAATCTGCTGATGCCTTGATCTTGGAATTCCCACATTCCAGAACAGTGAGAAGTACATTTCTATTGTTTGTAAATTACCTAGTTTAAGGTATTTTGCTATAGCAGCAGAAGCAGACTAAGACATTGTGTCTAACAATAATTCACGTTTTTTAAATTGCAGAATCATATTTTGTTGTATGAATGTACATCAGTTTATCCATTTACTCACTGAAGAACATTTGGTATATTTCCAGATTTCTGACAAGAATTTGCTGTTACACAACCAAGGGGGAAGTTTTCATGTGAATACACAATTTCATTTCTCTAAAGTAAATACATACGAGTGCAATTTCTGGTCATATGGTAAGTTTATAGTTTAACTTTATAGGAAACTGCCAAACTATTTTCCAGAGTGACTGTGCCATTTTGAATTCTTAGCAGCAACTTAAGAGAGTTCTATTGCTCCACATTCCCATCAATATTGGATAGTATCAATTTTATTTTAATTTAATCATTCTAATGAGTGTGTAATGGTGTGCCAATGTAGTTTCAATTTGCATTTAACTAATGATTCTTGATGTTTAACGTCTTTTCTGTGCTTCCTTTCCGTCTACACATCTTCCTTAATGATTTGTCTATTCAAATTTTTACCTTTTTCCTTTTTAAAAAACTGAAACATTGTTGAGTTTTGAGATTTTACACACATTCCCACACACATTCCAAATATAATACCAAATTTGTCAGATATATAATTAATGGATATTTTATTTCCAGGTTGTAGGTTATGTTTCTATTCTCTTAACAGGACTTTTCATATTGACAAAGTTTTTCATTTTGTTGAAGTCTAATTTATCAATTTTTCTTTGATGAAGCGTGATTTTGGTGTCATTTTCAAGAACTCTTTCCTTAGCCTAATTTTCTTATTTTTCTATTTTTCTAAAGGTTTTATTATTTTTCATTTTACATTTAAGTTTATAATCCATCTTGTATTAATTTTTGTATAAAGAATAAGATATTGGTTGATGTTATTTTTTTCATGTGAATGTTTCATTGTTGCAAAACTGTTAGAAAGAGTATCCTTTCTCCATTAAATTGTCTTTGTAACTTTGCCATCAGTCAGTTGATCATATTTGCGTATGTCTATTTCTAGACTTTCTATTCTGCTATATTCATTTCTGTGTTTATCCATTTGTCGGTACTATGACAGTCTTCATTACTGTAACTTTACAGTAAGCCTTAAAATCAGTTAGTGTGAGCCCTCCAATTTTGTTCTTCATTATCAAAGTTCTTTTGGCTATTCTAGTTCTTTCCTTTCAACAAAAAATTTTAGAGATAGCTGATTGATATTGTGTTAGTCTACTCAGTCAGCCACAGCCAAAATACCACAGACTAGGTGGCTTAAACAACAGAAATGTATTTCTCACAGTTCTGAGAGAGTCTAAAATTAAGGTGCCATCTGATTTGGTTTTTGGTGAGGGCTCCCTTCCTGGCTCACAGAAAGCAAAGCCCCTTCTCACTGTGACCTCACACGGTAGAGAGACAGAGAGAGTTAGCTCTGTGGTGTCTCTTCTACTAAGGACAGCAATTCTACTGGATTGGGGCCTCATCCTTACAATCTCCTGTAACATTAGGTATCCCCATAAAGCCCATATCTCCAAATATAGTCAGATTGGTAACTGGGGCTTTAACACATGCATTTTGGAGGTATTTAACACATGAATTTTGAAGAAACACAAATATTCTGTTCTTAACAGATATCTATGGGAAATCCTGCTGGCATGATTAGGATTGCACTGAATTTATATATTAATTTGGGAATTGTGGTTTTGAATTATTCATTCTCATAAGAAACATATTGTTTCTTTAGCATTTGGAATATTACATTGTCTTATGAGATTAAGTGCACTTTGAGTGTTTAATTCTGTCAACTTTTAATTTTTAGAAACACATATACATGTGCAATAGCTAAGGATATATCTGGTAGTGAGGAAAAAAGCCCTCCTATGTGTGAAGTAATTTCCATAAAGTATTGTAGATTCAGCAGGAAAAATTGTGTAGGTGTGATATTGATATATACAGAAAAGATAGTGAAAATGTTTATGTATTTAAGTAATTGTTATTATTTCTTATTTATGCAGAATAATTAAAACAGATGTATTGAAAGTTCGCTGATGAACACTTGATGCCATTTGTTTTCTCTTTGTTTGTTAGCTTTAATTTACTGTTTTACAGATGTTTCATATGTCGTGAAAAATGGCTTTTGTTGATTTTTAAAATCCTCTTTAAAAGATTATTTGAAATAAAATGCTGCATTCTATTTATATCATACACAAAATCAACTCAAAGTGGATTAAAGACTTAAATTTAAGTCTTGAAATTGGAAACTTCTAAAAGAAAGTGAGAAAATCTTCATGACATTGGTCTTGACAATGATTTCATGGCTATGATGCCAAAAGCATCAACAACAGAAACAAAAATAAACCAGTGAGATAGTATCAAACTAAAAAGCTTCTGTGCAATAAAGGAACCAATAGAATAAAAAGGCAACCTGTGTAATGGGAGAAAATATTTACACATCACATATCCAATAAGGGGTTAATGTCCTCATTATGTAAGGAACTCCTATAGTTCAATAGCAAAAAATGAATAACTCAGTTAAAAAATGGGGAGATGACTTGAATAGACATTTCTCTAAAGAAGACATGCAAACAGCCAAGAGGTATATGAGGCAATGTTCAATGTTACTTGTCATCAGGGAAATTAAAGTCAAAATCACTGTGAAATATCCTCTCACACCTGTCAGGACGGCTTCTAAAAAATTTAATAAATACATAAAAGACAACAAGTGTTGGCAAGAATGTGGAGAAACTGGGATGCTTGCACACTGTTGGTGGGAATATAAAATGGTGCAACTATTATGGAAAATAGTACAGAAGTTTTTCAAAAATATGAAGATAAAACCACCACATGATGTAGCAATTCCTCTTCTGAGTATTTACCCAAAAGAATTAAAATCAGGATACTGAGGAGATGTTAGCACTTCCATGCTTGTTACAGCACTATCTGCAATAGGAGAGATGTGGGGACAACCTAAATGTCCGTTGACAGATGAATGGATAAAGAAAATGTGTAATACACATCCAATGGAATACAATTCAGCCTGTAAAAGATGGAGATTCTGGCCGCGTGCAGTGGCTCACACCTGTAATCCCAGCACTTTGGGAGGCTGAGGCGGGTGGATCACCTGAGGTGAGGAGTTCTAGATCAGCCTGACCAACATTGTGAAACCCCCATCTCTACTAAAAATACAAAAAAAATTAGCCTGGCATGGTGGCGGGTGCCTGTAATCCCAGCTGCTTGGGATGCTGAGGCAGGAGAATAGCTTGAACCTGGGTGAGAAGTTGCAGTGAGCCGAGATCACGCCATTGCGCTCCAACTTGGGCGACAAGAGCGAAACTCCATTTCAAAGAAAAAAAAAAAAGATGGAGATTCTGAAATATGGAAATATGCAATAACATGAACGAAACTTGAAGACATTATGCTAAGTAAAATAAACTAGTCATGGAAAGAAAAATACTGCAAGATTCCACTTCTGTGGGATATCTAAAATAGTTGTATTCGTACAATCAGAGTAGAATGGTGGCTGGGTGGAGGGAGAAAAAAGGAATTCCTAATCAACAGGCAGTAAGTTTCAGGTAAGCAGGAAGAATAAGGTCCAAAGAGCTGCTGTACAACAATGTACCTGTCATCAACAATAATGTACATTTACAAATCTGTTACGAGGTGAATGTCATGTTAAGTGTTCTTACCACAGTAAAATAGCATTAAAAGAAAAATAAAATAGATGAGGTGAATTACGGAAGAGTAAACAATGTAGGAAAAGCACAAAAGCAGGAGCCAAGAGATTAGAAGCTGGGAGACTTTTCCTCTCCATGTATGGTGTGCTGAGTAACACTATGCAAGTCCACCTCCCACACAGACACGCCCATAACACTTGTGGGACTTTACTATATAGTAAAGTTACAGTAATCAAGACTTTTATGTACTAACAAATAGATAAACACACAGATGAGTACAGCAGAATAGAAAGTCCAGAAATAGACATACACAAATATGGTCAACTGACTGTTGGCAAAGTTACAAAGACAATTTAATGGAGAAAGGATATTCTTTCTAACTGTTCTGGAACAAAGAAATATTCATATAAAAAATAGCCTCAGCCAATATCTTATTCCTTATATGAAAATTAACACAAAATGGATTATAAACTTAAATATAAAATGCAAAATTATAAAACCTTTAGAAAAATAAGAATATTAGGCTAAAGGAAGAGTTCTTGAATATGACACCAAAATCATGCTTCATCAAAGAAAAACAAACATCGATAGTGTAACAATAGAAACCCACAGGCCTTCTGTCCCAATGGCAAGCTACTTAGGGAGCTGTTAAACAAAGCACGTTTGTTTGTTGTTGTTGTTGTTTGCTTGTTTTTTTGTTTTTTGTTTGTTTGTTTTGTTTTTGAGGCGGAGTCTCACTCTGTCACCAGGCTGGAGTGCAGTGGTGTGATCTCGGCTCACTGCAGCCTCTGTCTCCCAGGTTCAAGCCATTCTGCTGCCTCAGCCTCCAGAGTAGCTGGGATTACAGACCCGCACCACCATACGCAGCTAGTTTTTGTATTTTTAATAGAGACGGGGTTTCACCATGTTGGCCAGGATGGTCTCGATCCCTTGACCTCGTGATCCGCCAGGCTGGGCCTCCCAAAGTGCTGCTATTACAGGTGTGAGCCACAGTGCCCGGTCAATAAAGCAGGTTCTATCTCCTTATTTGATTAACATACTTTCATAAGGTCAGGGAGGCCAGATTCTTGTCTTCCTAGAAGGTTCATGAGCGACCTTGGCAGGAGAAGGGAGAGTTGGTGCTGTCCCGTAGACTCTGGCCCCTTTCTCAGCCCACTCTCCTTGCTGGAGAGGCCATCGTTTTCAAAATCCTGTAGTGCTGCCTTGTGTGTACTGTGCGGGCTGATTCGCCAGAGGGCTTTACTCAGTGCCTTTCCACCTTCGCTTTTCCTTCTTTCCTTGGTGCTGTGCTTCTCACTGGATGTCTCTGTGCTCTTACAGCTACCCTAGTGCCATTCCACTGCTACTTTATACTCTACACGTTGCTATTTCGGTGGTGCAAGACAGGCAAGGAGGACGTTCTCTTAATTCTGATTAAGTCTCAGTCTCGGGCAAGTACTGTACTCCTGGGTAAGACTTTCTCGTTGCTCCCTCCCCCAGCTGTAGTCCTGATCCCATCACAGCATTCCTGCGCTCTCTCCAGGGGAAAACATTTGTTCTGCTGACTTTCCCAGCTGGGATGGGTTTTACCCAGTGCCCTGAAGATGACAGTGGTGGCCTTCCCCAGCTGCAATATTAAGGCTTTTATTTCTTACAGCAGACAGGGAGAAGTGTGTAGGTGGGTTTTATGCACCTGCTCTTCTTCTCCTCAAGACCTGCATATAAGGGAAACTTTTTCAGGACTCTCACCAAACATTTTTCAGGGATCCATGATAAAAGCCTGCAAGAGGGTGAGAATTTTCTATATATTTGTGTTTCCAGAGAGTGTACACTCACTCTCTTGCCAGAGATTACTTAGCCTCCACCAATGCCACAACTATCTAGTTGAACTTTTCCTGTCCAGCAGCTTCTGGTCCAGGTCAGCAAATACTCTATCCCTGTCTCTCTCTCAGGCAATTGTCTCTGGGATTTCAGACCAGTTCATGATCCACTGCTCTCAGATCTCTGAGGGGTTCAAAGAAAGCCATAAACATACTGTTTGTCTGCTTTGCTGTTGATATAGTGGATCTGAGGCTTTTTTCAGCTTGCTACATCCTAAGTGAAAAAAATGTTTGCAAATCATATATCTGATAAGGGATTAATCTCACAAATATGTAAGTAACTCCTACAATTCAACAGCAACAAAATTAAAGAACTCAATTAAAAAATGAACAAATGACCTGAATAGACATTTCTATAAAGAAGACATACAAATGGCCAGCAGGTATGCTGCTATTAGTCTCTAAAGAAAAAAAAAGTCTAAAATCAACACTGATTTATATAAAAATGTTATATAACAATAAAAATGTTACATCACTTCAGTTATTCCCTGGTAATAGGATTATAGGGAACCTATTTCTTTTTGTTTATCTGTACATTCTGATTTTTTTCTTATAAAAATTTTCTTAATCAGAAAAGGCTTATTAATATTATTTTCATGCAAAAATAAAGAAAAAAATGTGAATTTATTTTATAGGATGAGTCAAAATTTCTGCTCTCCAGACATACTGGCTAAGAAACCATACGGTTTACTTTTGAAACTGAACACTTGTCTGATCCCTAGTGCAAGGCTAGTGTTTGCCACACATTGGAAGCGTGGGTTGTTCCCAGGCTGGGGTCAGCGATCTCCTCCTCAGTGAGGTGTGTGAAGTTGTGGAGGCCAACTGGGAAACAGCAACCTGGGGAGATGTTGATCAACAAGCACAGCGAACCAAGATCACACAAAATAAAGAGTGGCTGGTAATTTCTTCTCCCACCTTCAAACCCCTATCCCCTCCTCCACCTGATTTTGTCATGTCTTACTGCTGTCTCAGATGCAATGTCCCAGGAATGCCTTCTCCATGCTCCCGTATATGAGCAAGTTGCTCCTCTTGTGTCCTCTGCTGTCCTTGTCTACTAGGGCTAGAGTGGCACTCATCACTCTATCGCATTCTAATGTAGACATCTTTGTCTACCCATAAGGCAGTAAGTTTCATGGGAACCAAAGCAAAACCCTTTCATTTTAGCATACCCCCAGTTGCTGGCATGATAAATCTTAGTTGATTGAATTCGATAGAACATTTATTTATTTATTTATTTAAGACAGAGTCTCTCTCTGTCACTTAGGTTGGTATAAAGTGGTGTGATCTCTGCTCACTATGGCCTCAACCTCCCGGACTTAAGCTAGTCTCCCACCTCAGCCTCCTAAGTAGCTAGGACCACAGGACTGCATAGCATGCCTGGTTAATTTTTCTATGTTTTGTAGAGACGGGGGTCTCCTTACATTGCCCAGGCTGGTCTCGAGCTCGTGGACTCAGGCAATCAGCCTTCCAAAATGCTGGGATTATAGAAGTGGGCCACTGCGCCCCGCCTAAAAATTCTTTTTTTTTTTTTTTAAGTTGACTTTGGTGTTCCTTTTAACCTGATTCAACCCAAATATGTTGTTTGCCTGCCTCATGTATATGCTCATGACAATTGTCAGTATATGGATAGATGGACATATTCTTATCTCCTCCACTATGTATTCAGTACAAGTGACAACTGGGAAAAAAATTTAAAACTAATTATATGTAAGTGTTTAGAATGGTCATTATTCTTAAAAACACTTTCCCAGTCCCAAAAATGCTTGATCAAATATAAGTAATCGATTAGATTTTTCTGCCCATCAGCTCTAAAACCTGAAGTAATTGTAGAGTATTCTTTTGTAGATACAATTTATTCCTCTAATGCGGGTTGTAATTTCAAGAGCATACTGGAAAAGAACTCCGTAGAAGAATTACATAACCCACATATTTAAATTTAAATTCTAAATATTCATTTTTATTCCATAATTATACAATTAAATTTTAAAGTAACAAATTTTCCTCGATCTTAGAGTGTTTTTTGTTTTATATTTTTTAGTATTTCAATTACAAAACTGCCAGCTGTGCGACTGTATACTTTGTGTTCCCAAAGCACCTTCTAGCTCCTTTAGGATAGCTTGACAGTTACTGCTGATATTTTAATATTATTGCTTATGTGATGTCTGTCATCATTGTTACATTGTAAGCCCCGCATGAAAGCAGTATACGAAACTATAATACCTTGTTCATTGGGATACCCCCAGTGCTTAGCCAGGCTTCAGAATGCAGTAACCATTAATGAATATTCAGTGAATGAATTAATATTAATGTGACTTAATTTACATATTTTAATTTCCATTTATTTCTTAAACTATTAAATCTATATTTGGATTTTAAGAGAAACTCCTTTAAAGTAATTGCTGTGTTTATTAGGTTCTTACTCTGGCTTTGGTGCTATTTTTGGCAACAGCAAAGTAATAGCTGATTGATTTGTGGGGGAGATAATGGCCATCATTGGTGATTTTCTGTAAAATATCTTCTGAAGTGTCATTCAACGGAAGAGGTTGCATGGGCAGGAAATAACTCTATTATCTAAGATTTTAGTCAGAGGATCGATTACATCTTATGTCTGTCATACAAATATTATCTGTGAGGACGTAAATAGCCCACAAAGTAGGCCAGACATTGTCAATGGTGCTATTTCAACTTTGAACACCTATGAGACAAGGTCGTCAGTTTTCATGTGTAAAGTGCGATCCCTGCTGTGGATTTTTGTGAGAGGCGTAGATCCGTTGTCTTCCTGGGAAACAAATGTTTGTAATTGAACACGCACACACACAAAAAAATAGTTTTTGATGTAAAGTGATTTGTCACAGAATCTGTATGTTGTGAATGATTTTAGGTTTGGAAGCATACACTGGCATAATTATATTGATTTGGTTTGTTTTACTCCAAAGTTATTCTCGACGATCTATTCGCTTAGATTTACTTCTTTAACTGATTTTCTGTGTTTGACTTTTGGCATCAAACCTCAACCTAGATCACAGAAGGAATAAGAAAAATAATCAGAGGCAGCTTCTTTAGGCCATAAACCTTAACCTAAACATTTGGCAAACTACTGCCTTCACTATGACTCCAAGCTAGATTTGTGCTAGCGACATACTTTTTTTCTTCACCGGAGGGAGTAGGATGGATGTGGCATGTTGGTGAAAAGGCACATACACTCTCTTAATAGATACATTTAATATGTTATTAATTTATTATTATTAATTAGTAAACTACTACAATTAACATATATAATTAATATGTATCATAATTTGAACAGCAACTTTTATATACTAATTTGCAATAAAATAAGTATCAGGAATAAAACATTCCCTTAAAAAAGTTGTTCCATAGTTTCTTTTTTTTGTTTTTAGGTCAAGTTTGTTTATAAAGAAAAAAGCTGCATAATGCTAAAATACGGTATCAGTTTTTAACCCTCCTCATGTACTGAAGCTTGTTTAGTATTTTCTATTCAACTTTATATGTTGGCCTAGTAAAGTAGTAAATTCAGTTCCATAAGCACAAACTCACTTGGGGACACAGTAACCAAGAATCTCTCAACCCATAAGAAGCTCTTGATTAAATGCATTCAGATTAAAATCATATATACATCATTTCTTCCTACACTTTTTGTACAAATTGTGTAACTGATAGAAATGAGAGGTTAAAGCTTGAAACAAAGGCAGGAGTCATAAAAAATGATTTATCACCAACACAACGGCTAGTGGAAGCCCACCCTCTACCAGTGAACCCTTGTTTTTATTCTTCTCAATTTTCCCCCTCCATTTATTAATGGAGGAGATAAGTATGTGTGGGATACCGACGTGGAGAAAACAGTGTTTCTTTCCAGGCATAAACCCAACTTCATTCCTTACTCTATTACTTTCTAGCTGGGTCACCCTGGAAAAACTCATCATGTTTTTGAGCTTGTTTCTTCACCTCAGTAATAGGAAATACAACCCTGGCGACAATACTGTGAGCTTTAAAAAGTGGGGGTTGCTTGTTACATAACTTGCATGCTTTCAAGGAGTAATTCGGAACATACTCTGTGAAGTGTTTGGAAGCCCCTGCAATGTGTAAAATGATTTATATGCTGAGAAATATACAACGGCTGCAACTTGTGAAGGATTCAATTGTTTATTTTTTTTACTTTTGGCTATTTGCAACAATAAAACACTATTGCTATAGATGAAAAGTTATTAGCTGTTAACTAATGGTTGTATTTTTGTTTTTTTCAGGTTTTCACAGAGGCCTTTCACAGTGGAGAAGTATCTTCTAGACTAGGATTCTAGGAGTCCGGACTAGGACTCTAGAAAATACTTCTTTCTCTTTACAAAAGAAAAGAGAAACATCATTTATGGGAGGGTTAAATACATGTTTAATATATTTAAAAATATATGTTTCTATATTTTGAAACACTTGCTGTGTTTCAACTGGAAAAGGAGCTTAGATCTCTAACTTCCTGAGGGAAAAAAACAGAGACAGATGACTTTAAAAAGTTCCCACAGCTGGACAGTGTCAGGATATGGCTAAAATACTAGTGAATGCTCTTATGAACTTTGGAAAGCAGAATAATGACCCCCTAAAGGCGTCTATGTTCTAATCCCTGGAAACTGAATATGTTACTGTATTAGTCTGTTCTCATGTTGCTAGCAAAGACAAATTCAAGACTGGGTATTTGATAAAGGAAAGAGATTTAATTGACTCACAGTTCAGCATGGCTAGGGAGGCATTACAATCATGGTGGAAGGTGAAGGAGGAGCAAAGACCTGTCTTACATGGCAGCAGGCAAGAGAGAGTGTGCAGGGGGACTGGCCTTTATAAAACCATCAGATCTCGTGAGACTTATTCACTATCACGAGAACAGCACGCAGAAAACCCGCCCCCATGATTCACTTACCTCCCACTGGGGTCCCTCCCATGACACGTGGGGATTATGGGAGCTACAATTCAAGATGAGATTTGGGCACGGGCGCAGCCAAACCATATCAGTTATCTTACATGGCACAGGGAAAGTAAGGTTGTTGGTGAGATTAAAGCTGCTAATCAGCTGACCCTGAGATGGCAAGATTATCCTGGACGATCTCTGAGGTCTAATGGAATCACATAGATTTTTATCAGTATAAGAACCAGGCGAGAGAGAGAGAGTCAGACGGACATCTGAAGACACTAAGATTCTGACTTTGAGGTTGGAGAAAGGGGTCATGAGCCAAGGAATTCAGATTCCCTGTAGTAGGCAAGGAAGTGGACTCTTCTTTAAGTCTGCAGAAGGACTGCAACCCTGCCGACAACTTCATTTTAACCCAGTGAGACCCATGTTGAATTTCTGATCCCCAGAACTGTATGATACATTTTTGTTGTTCTTAGCCACTAAGTTTGTGGTGATTTGTTGCAGCAGCAGTAGAAATCAAATCTACCAATATATCAAATTATTTCCTGGAACATTTCAGTTCAGGATCTTGAGTCTTTAAGAGTTAATATGATCTGGCAAGCTGGATGCACTTCCCTTTTAGACATAACCACCAAGATAGGCTTGTTGTTCCAGTCAAATTTTAACTGCCATCCCGAGGATGTGTATAATGCAATTATAGAAGATGTAAGTACTGTTAAAAAAGAAAAAGGAAATTGAACAAAGTAAAAAGTTAAAGGCAGACTGAGTGATCAAAGATATATTTGGAAGACATTCTTAGGAAAACAGTACCAAGCAGGAGCTAAAAAATTACTTTCTTAGCATCATAGAGTAAGGATTAGAAGATAAGGCAAAGACAGAGACAATTTGAAATACCCCTAGGAAAGTTTCACTGTTGGGACACTGTCACTGCTGTGAAGCAAAGTTTTACTGTTAGAGAGTTATTGACTGAATAAACCCACAGCTCAGCTCGGGATGGCTACGTGGTTCACAGATTATCAAGAAGTAGAAACAAGTGACACAAAATCTCAGAAAGTGGGCTGATGGAGCCAAGAGAGAGGGCAATTTTGCATCAAGGGTGAAAAGGGAATGAACAAGAGTCTACAAATTGGCCGGGTATGGTGCCTCATGTGTGTAATCCCAGCACTTTGGGAGTCTGAGGTGGCCCGATCACTTGAGGCCAGGAGTTTGAGACCAGGCTGGCCAATATGGCGAAACCACACCTCTACTAAAAATACAAAAAAAGGTAACCGGGCCTGGTGGTACATGCCTGTAGTCCCAGCTACTCAGGAGGCTGAGGCAGTAGAATTGTTTGAACCTGGGAGGTAGAGGTTGCAGTGAGCAAGATCACACCACTGCACTCCAGCCTGGGTGACAGAGCAAGACTCTATCTTAAAAAAAAAAGAAAAAAAGAAAGAGTCTGCAAGTTATATTAGAAGTGTATTAGTTGCCTATTGCTATTATAACAAATTACCACAAACTTAGTGGTTTAATATAACACAATTCTATTCCTTTACAATTTTGAAGGTCAGAAGTCTTTTATTAATCTCATGAGGCTAAAATCAAGGTGTTAGCAGGACTTGTCCTTTCCAGGGGCTTTAGGGGAGACTCTGAATTGATTCCTTGCCTGTTGTAGGTATCAGAGATGACTGGCATTCTTTGGCTGTGGTCACATGACTCTAGTCACCGGTTCTGTTGTCACATCGCTTTTTCCTTCCTTTAACCTTTTACCTCTCTTTCTTAAGAATCCTGTGTTTGCACATTAAGCCCACCCAGATAATCTAGGATAATCTTTCCATCTCAACATCCTTTACTTAATTACATCAGCAAAGCCCCTTTTGCCACACAAGATAACATATTCACAAATCCTAGGGACTAGGATCAGAACATCTTCTGGGGGGCATTATTCAAAAGCCCACCACAGAAAAGTAGTCACATAGAATTTCCTGTAATTTAGACATATAACTAAACTTGGGTTAAGAGGTTTCATTTTTTCATGTTTCAGGTACTTTTTGAAGTCCTGGAAAAGGGAAATGTGGAACCTGGAAACAGTCCATGCATTATCTGGAAGAATTCAGAATCTGTTACGTGAATTTACCATGAGGGTTGGATTTCCTCTAGATGCAGGTATTTCACATAGCAACATAGAAGCATTGCTGCAGATGCTATTAGCATCTAGAGCAAAACCCTCAAGCTCACTAGCGAGGTTGCTATGTAAAGTACCTGTGTCTACAGGAAATGCAGCCCTTGCAATTCAACATACATGAGCAAAAGATACCGCCACTGGCCAGGTTGGTGGCTCACACTTATAACCCCAGCACTTTGGGAGGCCAAGGTGGGTGGATCGTGAGGTCAGGAGATCGAGACCATCCTGGCTAACACAGTGAAATCCCGTCTCTACTAAAAATACAAAAAAATTAGCCGGGTGTGGTGGCACGGACCTATTGTCTCAGCTACTCGGGAGGCTGAGGCAGGAGAATTGCTTGAACCTGGGAGGCGGAGGTTACAGTGAGCCAAAATCATGCCACTGCACTCCAGCCTAGGCAACAGAGTGAGATTCAGTCTCAAAAAAAAAAAAAAATGCTGCCACCATCAAGGTTCTCACCATTTGCTCTCCTGTTGTTCTCTATATCTTCAGTCACTGCTCACTATACGTTCTGAGAGATGAAAACTGAAGCCACGTGAGTGAAGTAGGAGTTTAAATTGCTCTAGCCATTAAGCAATTTATCAGCCTTACTGTTCATTTGCATGTAAGCCCATGTATATCTGTGCATGTGTAAAGGAAACTACAGAAAATAATGATAACTTTGTCGTCTAGTATGAACTTCTTAAATTTGAATGTTAATTTCAGTGATGACAGTTTACTGACAATTGGTATTTAAAATGATCCATAACCAACTCATTTTTGATAAATATTTCATATTTATTATAAAATTTTATAGCTGAAGTTATTTTATTTTTTTCTTTCAATGTAAGTTTGTCAATGTCTAGTATGTGCAAATACTCATTTACTTATCAATTGCAATTGCGTTGCACTTGGTACTGTGGATACATCAGTGAACAAAGAAGTTATCATTCATTTTCCTACGGAACTTTTGTCCTAGTTTGGAAGGCAGACAAACAAGTCAAAACAAACTGTTCAAATAAATGTCTGTATATACAAATAAATATGTTGAAAAAAGTCATAGTATTAAAACTCTTTTCCCATATGCTCTCAGATAAAGCAAATTTTAAGTTTCTATGATTATTGGAGGCATTAAAATTCAACATGCAATTCTTGTTTTTATTCAATAAGTATGAAAGTAAATCTTGTTGTAAATGTCTATTCTTGGAAAATACCTGTCTTAACTTTTCCCTCAATTTTTGGTGCTTCTGTTTTTAAAAGAAGGCTGTTGGCACTAAGAGATTTCCATACCCCAAGCAGCTACGTCTCCAGTCTTCCACCTCTTAGAAAATGTTATCACAGTTACCCAATACTTCCAGCAAACAACCTGATTATTATCCTTGATCTCTCCCGTTTTTATCCTCTATGAACAGAGATAGAGGGTGGTCAGTAAGCAAGGAGGCCTCAGATTTGACAGAGATGATGAAGAATTGATCATTCCAATGCTATTTTCATAATTTCTTACATCTCTGGTATGAAAGTGCTTGGAATCTTTAAGATGACTATGAGGGCTGTGAAGGTGGAAACGTTCTATGTGTGTTTTATTCTGAGCAATTGCAATAGATGAGTAAGCAGGAAATTGAACCAGGATCAAAGACTTCAAAGAGACAAACCAATGCAGGTGTCTAGAAAGGCTTAAAGGCATTGATGGAGAGGAGGTGTCAGCTAGAGGCAAATGGGGCTGGCAAGACTGAATGCAGTATCAGTGGATACGATGGGGTAATTAACAGAGGCATCAAAGCAGAGTGGCTAAAGAAACACAGACTTTGAAGTAAAGAGGTACTGCATTCAAATATTAAGTTTTCCACTTGAGATTTGCCTCTTGTAGTTCCATTTTCCTCATGATAACGTGTAGATTATAATACTGTTTATCTTAAAGATTTGTTGTTTCGGTATTAAACGAAGTTTTAGACAAGATAATGGATGCAGAGCACGTAGTATGTTGCTGGCATCCAGTTGTCACCAGAGGTGGAGTCACTGTAATGCTAGCAAAATCGGAAGCTTCAGTGTCCCTCCCATCAGTGGTCTGTTCCACATCTGTGCAGAAGTCCCGGTAATGTGCTCATGTGGTCATCTTTTGGACAACATTTGTGAAAGTAAAATATTTTGACTTCAATTTATTAAGTGTGTTACCTCTTTTCACTGTGACTGCTTTTCTGTTATATTACCCCTTTGTTTCAGAGGGAGAAAAAGGGACCCATGTGACTGCAGAAAAGAACTTTAAAAATAAATAAAAGAAAGTAAACCATTTCAGAAATACAAGACTCAAAAAATAGATTACATAGAAAGTTTAAGAGCATACAAAGACTCAAAAAAATAGATAACATGGAAAATATAATAAGATACATGGAAGGAAAATAGAACAATAGCCAGGAGAATGAAAATTAGATAAAAGAAAAAGTAATATAGGTGAGAGTAAAAGTGGTTCAAATGGAAGCCAGAAAATGATGTTTCAGCATACATGAAATTGGGGTCTTTGAAGAAGAAAAACATCAAACCATTTAAAAAACAGATAATTAAAATAACTAAAAGAGTATAATTGGATCATTTAAAACACAAAGTATAAAAGCTGAGGTGATGGATACCCTATGTACCCTGGTGTGATTATTATGCTTTGAATTCATGTATCAAAATATCTCATATAACCCATAAATATATACACTTGTTATGTACCCACAAAAATTAGAAAAATAAAAGAGAACTAATATTGAAAACTAAAATCCAAAAAAATCTTTTTGGAAATAAAAAAATGAAACTTCTAAAATTCTTATTAAAAGAGTTCATCTCAAAAAATTGATTTGACAGTAAACTGAAATCTTTCTTAATAAAGTTGTTCGTCTTTAAGGATGAAGAAAGAGATCCACAGGGCCTTCAGGCGAAGAGATCAAAGTACCTTATAAAGGTAACAAAATTCGGCTGGTTTTGACTCTTCGGGAACTGAATGTAAAGCCAGTGTGCTAGAGAACAGCATTTTCAAAAAACACAAAGATAGATGACCCAAGAAAATAATATCCAGCCAAGCTATCCTTGAAATATCAACACTATAGAAAAAAACAGTTTTAAATATGTAACTACAAAGGAAATCCTAAATACATCAATCACTCCCCAAAATTCAAGTGTATGGTGAGTTTCATCCACCCAGGAGACAACTGGAGAAACTTCGGCCAGAAGACTGGTGGTGAACATTTAACATATTTAGTTGTAAAATTATGACCAAACTGAGAATGGTGACACAGATGGGAGAAAGCCAAGTAGACATTATATGTTCTGAAAAGGTGGAAGGAATACAATTTTAAAAATAGGAAGGAAAGGGAGAGTGAATGGGGAATGTTGCATAAGATCATTGAGTTTTATCATTAGTAAGTGAAAATCAAAGGAACCAGCCAAAACAGACAAACCAGATGGTAAAAGATTAAGTAAGACAAAAGAAGATTAACAACAGTATAAAAGGTTTGAATACAAAGATTTCTACTCAAATCAAAATAGAAATCTTCCTAAACACTAAAAGACATTTTGAAACATAACAAAGATGATACACCATTTAGAGAGAGACTTAGTAAATATTACACAATACACATAGTGACTCTATCTTAATATGATAGGAGGATAACTTCCGGTTCAGATGAAGAATATTGCAATAGAATGTTGCGATCAGCGAAAGAATCAAAACAAATTGGATGATGTATTAGTCTGTTCTCACATTGCTATGAAGAACTACTGGAGATTGGGTAATTTATAAAGAAAAAAGGTTTAACTGGTTCACGGTTGAACAGGCTGTACAAGAAGCATGACTGGGGAGGCCTCAGGAAGCATACGGTTGTGACAGAAGGCAAAGGGGAAACAAGCATGTCCTACAAGACTGGAGCAGGAGGAAGAGAGTGCAGGGGAAAATGCTACACGTTTTCAAACAGCCAGATCTTGTAAGAACTCACTCATTATCATGAGAACAGCAAGAGGGAAATTCACCCCCATGATCCACTCACCTCCCATCAGGCCCCTCTTCCAACACTGGAGATTACAATTCAACATGACATTTGGGCAGGGACAGAAATATAAACCACATTAGGTGAGCTATATAATCATGTTTTTCAAACTCCCAAAAGAATTGAGGACACAAGAAGATATAAATGAACTTAATTGTAGAAACTAACATGATCTTAACAAAAGAGAAGATAAAATAGTTATCTTATGACTAAAGGAGTGTGAAAAAGGAAAATGCACCATTAGAAGGATGAGAAAACCAGCCCAATCCTTAACACACTTTTAACAGCTGCATTGGAGCTGGCATGACAGTTTGACATTTCATTACAGGTCTAAGAATGGCCACTGCAATATCTCAATGTGATGGCTAATTTTATGTGTCAACGTGACTGGGCTAAGGGATGCCTAGGTAGCTAGTGAGGTATATTTTTGTGTGTGTATTCCAGTGAGGAAATTTCTGGAAGAGGTTGACATTTAAATCAGTAGGTTGAATAAAGAATATCTGCCCTCATCAATGTAAGTGGGTGCTATCCAAACTGTTGAGGGCCCAAATTGAGCAAAAAGATAAAAGAAGGATAAATTATCTCTTCTTGTGCTGAGACATCCATCTTCTCCTGCCCTCAGACATTGGAGCTCCAGGTTTGGAGTTGTACTAAATTACTAAATTACCTCAACCTCCATAATGTGAGCCAATTGTCATAATGTAATATAATAGAAAATAACTATCTATGTATCTGTCTATCTATCTATCTATCTATCTATCTATCTATCTATCTATCTATCTATCTATCTATCTATCCATCTATCCATCCATCCATCCATCCATCCATCCATTTATCAATTGTCTTTCTTATTGGTTCTGTTTCACTGAAGAACCCTAACTAATACAGAGAGCAACAAACTTCTATGAAGTACTTCTTCCTTGTGGCCTGATAACTGCTGTTGTTAGTTAATATTTTAATTGTTCGGTAGAAAATGGGGTGATCTTGCTTCATCATAATGTGCATGTAATGCTTTTGTCAAATCAACTGGTTTTATTGCTTTAATGACACAAAGCTTATTCTCTTTCCTATTTTTTCTAGTCATGGTTTCCCATTGCCAGCCTCTTGACACAAGTTTTACTTTCCCTGTGGCTGTTTCATAGGAGTGCTGTAAAGATGAAGTGAGATAATGCATGAAAAGAGTTTCCCACAGTTTTTGACATATAGCAAGTGATAACTACAGCAATAATTATTATTAGAGATAATCTTTTTTTTTTTTTTTCCAAGTAGGAGCAGAGATGAACATTCTTTAAGGTCATTCACCTCGTCTTCAAAACCTACATTTTAAGTTCATGTAATTGGAACTTCCCTGAGGCAAGAAGCTTTCTGACTGCTGGAGAGAAAAACTGTCACCAGCAATTCACTGATTTCCCTTAAACCCCACAAAGCAAGGGCTTATTTGCTGAATCTCAACTCAGTGTGGGGAAAGTACTTGCACCTAACTAAAAACAATTGATTTAATTAGAACTGGAACATTTTATATCAATAAATGACAACAGGAAGACCAGGATTGCTTAAGAGGAATGAGTTATGGGTGTTTTGTTTGGTCTGCTAAAAAATGTTTGGATGGTTTAACTTCTTTATAAAGATATATAGCCTAAATCATATTATTGCAGTAAAGACCTTCATATCAGCCCAGTGGAAATTGTGAAGAGGCCATGTTTGGTGTTCCCATTTCTTGTCTCTCATTCTTACTCTTCATACCATATCTCTAGCTATTCTGAATTCAATTTTATAAGCCTCTACCCTTAGCTGTCACTAGTGTTTGAGTGTTCCTGCCACAAGTCTTAATTCCCAATGTGGCAACATTGAGAGGTGGAATCTTTGAGAGGCGGGGCCTAATGGAAGGTGCTTGGGTCATGGAGTGTCTGCTCAGATAGTCTGGTGCTGCTCTTCTGAGATTAGATTAGTTCTCTAAGGAATGGACTAGTTTCAGTGACAGTGGGTTGCTATAAAGTGAGATTGCCTCTCACATTTGTCCCTACTGGCATTCACCCACTTCCCATTTCTGCTTCTCCACCATGTTGTGACAGAGCATGAGGCCCTCCCCAGAAGCCAAGCAGATACTGGTGCCATGCTTTTTGGACTTCCCAGCCTCCAGAATCACGAGCCAAGTAAACTTTTTTCCTTTTATTACTCAGTCTTGAGTATTCTGTTATAGCACTACAAAATGGACCAAGATAACTGCCTTCTATCTTTCCTCTAAAGGGCTAGCTGATAAAGTTTTAGAATTGTTAATCATCTCGGTCATATTTGAATGGACAAATACTTATAAAACAAAATGAAAAAGGCAACTTTTCAGTTCTGGATTCCTGAAGGACACCATTAACACACTTGTTTGACACATATATTTTTTCCTCTTTATTTTCCCCAGAAAACTAAACCCAACATCTAAGAATTTATATGTAGTTTACAGTCATTCATAACATGTCTCAGTCACATTAGAAAAGGTAATTAAATATAGACGTATGAACTCAAGCAAGCATCTTACCTTCTTGAGACCTTAGATTAATTCTTTGTAAAATGAGGGAATTAGACAAAGTGACATTGAAGGCCACTCACACCCAATATTCTCTAATGAGATGGTCCTTAAAAATTCACCATCTTTAGATGACTATTTGGTGATCTGTATGCAAGAAAGATAAAGAATTTTAAATGCAAAACTTTTTTAAACAGAGAAAGAGAGAGAGAGGTTGTGGATGTGTGTGTGTGTGTGAGAGAGAGAGAGAGAGAGAGAAAGAGAGAGAGAGAGATGGTGAGTCATGAGGCCTGTGTGGTGCTGTTCTTACTGATGAAGAATCTTGCCTCTCATAGCCAGGCTCTTGGCAGTTTCAGCATCTATATATAAAATATCTAATGGCAAGTGGAAGGCTTTCTTTTTTTTTTTTTTTGGTGGGATTTGTGTGACTTTTAATGTCTTATTTTACTAATGTCTTACAGTAAGTGTGAGGAGTAAAGAGAGGGATGGGGTAAAAGTAAGGAAGAAGAGAAAAGTATCTTTCAAGTTCCTTGAACTATTGAAGCATGTGCCAGGATAAGAAAGTTCCATAAAAGCATCATGTCCTTATCACCAGAGCTCTTAAAGGAGACATGGAACAGAGATGGGGCAACTCTTCAGCTCTGGCAGAAGTGACTGCTGGACAGAGAACGAATCCTGCATCAGCCTTGGTGCACATGAAAGACGGGGCAACGCAGATGCTACACAGTTGGGTAGATGAAGAGCTGACTGTCCAGAATCTACTTCTAGCAAGCAAGTAGGCACATGCACACCCCTTCTCTGGTCTGGGTGTCTCTTCCTCTCCGGCAGGACCCCACCAACTGTGCAGCCATGGGGTAAGTGTTGGGGAAGTCTTTTAGAAAAGAGAAAGATTTCTTTCTTATATTTGCTGGTGGTGTTGATTGACCAGAAGTGGTTGTTCTTGTTTTTTAACTTTGGGGCGGTAGCATTGTGTTCTGGTGACAAAATATCCTACACTTAGCACTTGTAAAAGGCATAGGAGAGTGAAAGCGAGGCCTTTTTAGGACCTAGATTAGTGGGAAGGGGAATACGTGGATTCTAAGTGTAAGGGGATGAAAAAGCTAATTC
>NW_012116599.1:7706276-7731743 GCF_000951035.1 Colobus angolensis palliatus
TGGTGCTGGGATCCGGGCCGGACGTGTGGCTTCGGCGGGAGCTACAGAAGAAAGGAGAGGTGAGGCTGGCAGGGCAAGTGGAAGGCTTTCTTAACATGACTTCCTGACTTCTTAAGAATGAATCAAACCAAATTCTGGAACAAGAGCTATGTACATGAACATGTGCAACTCTAAATGTGATATTATTTAGCATTGTCTTAATTTCCTCCTTAACTTGGACCAGGTTTTCCCTTAGTGTAACTAAGGGAATAGTCTGGACATTCTCTGTCTCTTGAGAAAGTTCTAGAGTATTTAAACTTTTAGGACAAAATGACTCTTTCTCGCTTGGGGACCAAGGTGAAAATGATTCTGTTGTTCCTTGAAGTGGCAATTTGGGACTTTAATGTTTAGCCATTTCATGCCCATATGCTTGGAGGCTGCTCTTGCTTCATGGTGTGTAAAGTCCTCTACACAGAAGACCTGGTGACTTACGCATCTGGAAGCGCTGGTTTGATACCTCAGATGGTTTATATCTATTTCAGAATGACTGCAACTATAAGAATCCCCCAGATCATTGAATTCTGTGACAATTCCCCACTCCTGAGACTAGATCCAGCATTGCTGAGAGCCTCTTTCTTGATCTGACCTTTGCAATGTGGTTTCTTGCTTACCATCTCTTTCCCTTTATGTTCCTAGTGTCTGACCTCTCCATTGGATTTGTCTTTCAGTGCTTGCTTTTATTTTTCAGCTAGTGGCTTGGTATCTCTCTCCCTCATTAACATTTCTTTTCCCTGCTTACTTCAGAATGAATTAAAGTCACAGAGATGAATGATTTCTTGCATCTGAGACTCTCTGTTCCAGGTATAACTTTTTCTGCTTTTAGCAGGTGTCTGCGACTTTCCTTCTGGGGCAGGACCCTGCTGCAAACTCTCAATGCCTAGCAGCTAAAAGTTTAGGTTTGGGGTCCTTATTTTTAGCTTTTATTGAATTTATTTTATTGCTCTTTTTAATGAATTGTGTCCCCCCAAGTTCCAAACCCCTGTACTCATATTGTAACATTATTTAGAAATAAATTCATTGCAGGGAAAGGATTCCCTATTTAATAAATGGTGCTGGGAAAACTGGCTAGCCATATGTTGAAAGCTGAAACTGGATTCCTTCCTTTCACCTTATACAAAAATTAACTCAAGATAGATTAAAGACTTAAACATAAGACCTAAAACCATAAAAACTCTAGAAGAAAACCTAGGCAATACTATAGGCATGGGCAAAGACTTCATGACTAAAACACAAAAAAGCAACGGCAACAAAAGCCGAAATAGACAAATGGGATCTAATTAAACTAAAGAGCTTCTTCACAGCAAAATAAATTATCATCAGAGTGAACAGACAACCTACAGAATGGGAAAAAATTTTTGTAATCTACCTATCTGACAAAGGGTTAATATCCAGAATCTACAAAGAACTTAAACAAATTTACAAGGAAAAAACAAACAACCCCATCAAAAAGTGGACAAAGGATATGAACAGACACTTCTCAAAGGAAGACATTTATGCAACCAACAGACTTGAAAAAATACTCATCATCACTGGTCATCAAAGAAATGCAAATCAAAACCGCAATGAGATACTATCTCACTCCAGTTAGAATGGCGATCATTAAAAAGTCAGGAAACAACAGATGCTGGAGAGGATGTGGAGAAATAGGAATGTTTTTACATTATTGGTGGGAGTGTAAATTAGTTCAACCATTGTGGAAGATGGTGTGGCGATTCCTCAAGGATTTAAAACTAGAGATACCATTCGAGCCAGTGATCCCATTACTGGGTATATACCCAAAGGATTATACATCATGGTACTATAAAGACACATGCACACATATGTTATTGCAGCACTATTCACAATAGCAAAGACTTGGAACCAACCCAAATGTCCATCAATGACAGACTGGATTAAGAAAATGTGGCACATATACATCATGGAATACAATGCAGTCATAAAAAATGATGAGTTCATGTCCTTTGCAGGGACATGGATGAAGCTGGAAACCACCATTTATCAGCAAACTATCACAAGGACAGAAAACCAAACACCACATGTTCTCACTCATAAGTGGGAGTTGAACAATGAGAACACATGGACACAGGGAGGGAAGCATCACACACCAGAGTCTGTTGGGGGGCGGGGGGGAGGCGGGTAGGGAGCTAGGGGAGGGAGAGCATTAGGAGAAGTACCTATTGTAAATGATGAGTTGATGGGTACAGCAGCCAACATGGCACATGTATACCTGTGTAACAAACCTGCATGTTGTGCACATGTAGCCTAGAACTTAAAGTATAATAAAAAAAAAAAGAAAATGTAAAAAAATAAATAAAAATAAGAAGTAAAGTCATTGCAGATATAATTAGTTATGATGAGATCATACTGAAGTAGGGTGTGCCCTTAATTAGATATGACTGATATTCACATAAGACAACATAATACGATATATACAGGGAGCACACCATGTGAAAAAGGAGGCAGAGATCAGAGTGATGCATCTACAAATCAAGGAATGCCAAGAATCACTGGCCATCACCAGAAGCGAAGAGATGGGCACTGTCATGGACTGAATGTTGCCCCTCCTCCAGCAAATTCATATGTTGAAGTCTTAGCCCCCCAGTGTCTCAGAATATAATTTTATTTGGAGATAGGGCATTTAAATAGGTAATTAAAATGAGGCCATTAGGGTGTGCCCTAATGCGATTGACTGGTGTCCTTATAAGAAGAAGAGATTAGGACACAGAGAGGGATACCAGGGGTGTGTACACATGAGAGAATGACCACATGAGGAAGCAGCAAGAAGGTGACCATCTATCATCCAAGTAGAGAGATTGCAGAGGAAATCAACCCTACAGACACCTTGATCTTGGAATTCCAGCCTCCAGAACATTGAGAAAATAGATTTCTGTCATTAAAGTCACCCAGCTCATGGTGTTTTGTTATGACCACAGCCCTAAGAAACTAATACAGACATGAAGTAGCCTCTCAGATCTCAGAGCTCCCAGAAGTAATCGCCTCAGCTGATATCTTGATTTCAGACTTCTGGCCTCTGGAACTGCTAGAGAATAAGGTTCTGTTGTTAAGGCTGGCATGAAACCATCCTCTTGCCATTTCTATCACCCTCTTCTTGACTCGCATCTGTTGTCAGTCCATTCCGTAATTTATTTGACAAGTATTTACTGACCTCACATATACTAGCATTAACTGTGCTTTATTTGGTGACCACTCTTGACTGTCTTTAGCAAGATATTTGATACAGGATGAATAATGATTAATAAGATTCTGCTTGTATTAGCGATCTATTTTTCCAAAGTCCTGTATAATAACCTCAAGATTCATGTCTTAAAACAAGAAGCATTTGGTTTTTTTTTTTGAAACTGTTAGTGAGTGCACTTGATAATGAAAGAAGATAAAGTACCATTGGAAGGATTTGAGTTTTCTTGCACTAGCATGAAGGTTGCCTTAGTAAGAATATTCCTTCTGCTATGAATAGCTGAAGGAGCCTAATGTGATAGCATGAAAGGATTGAATGTTTAAAATTCGTTATGTATTGTAAAAACAAATTGATTTTATAAAGCTTGGCCATTTCTGCAATTCAATTCCAATTGCTTAGAATACAGGAAATGGTGACAGAATATAAAATTCTAAGGCTTTCTCTAGAATAATTCAAACTTAAAAGAGTATAAAACAAAACAAAAAAACAATAGTATAAATATCAAATACTTGAATGGTGTTTTCTTTTCTTTCTTTTTTTTTTTTTTGAACTTGAGACAGAGTCTCACTTTGTTGCCCATGCTGGAGTGCAGTGGCGCAATCTCATCTCACTGCAACCTCTACCTCCCAGGCTTAAGTGATCCTCCTGTCTCAGCCTCCCAAGTAGCTGGGGCTACAGGTTTGCACCATTATGTTCAGCTAAGTTTTGCATTTTTTTTTGTAGAGATGAGTTTTTCTATGTTGCCCCAGGCCAGTCTCAAAGTCCTGCACTCAAGTGATCCGCCCGCCTGGGCCTCCCAGAGTGCTGGGATTACAGGCAAGGCCACCGCGCCCTGCTTGAATGGTGCTTTTCAACTGTGAATGAAAATTTTCATGAATGGCTTCAGAGTCTAAATGTGCTTTTTTATAAAGACACAGCAAAAAGCCGGGCGCGGTGGCTCAAGCCTGTAATCCCAGCACTTTGGGAGGCCGAGACGAGCGGATCACGAGGTCAGGAGATCGAGACCATCCTGACTATCACGGTGAAACCCCGTCTCTACTAAAAAATACAAAAACTAGCCGGGCGAGGTGGCGGCGCCTGTAGTCCCAGCTACTCGGGAGGCTGAGGCAGGAGAATGGCGTAAACCCAGGAGGCGGAGCTTGCAGTGAGCTGAGATCGGCCACTGCACTCCAGTCTGGGCGACAGAGCGAGACTCCGCCTCAAAAAAAAAAAAAAAAAAAGAAAAAAAAAGACACAGCAAATTGAGACGAAAGGGAGAATGATAATTAGAAACTTTATTTTTCTGGTACATTTGTATCAAGAGTTGTTTCTAAAGTCCATAAAGTAAAGAAAAGATTTCAGAATGATGGGATCTCTCTATATTCTTGAGGTGTTAGAAAAAACCACACGTGTTTACAAAGGCAGAGATGGTGAAATAATTTTAACACAGAAGTCCAAATAAGTATGAAATATATCTTCATTGTTGATATGCTTATAGATACAAAGAAGAATATATTATAGAAAAAGTAAGCTCAAGGCCCATCTCTAAGGGTTTGTAATAAAAATAATAGTAGGTTTATGTTTCCTGATCCTGTATTTCAAAATTGAAAAACTGGGGCTTTAGGATTTCCTGCCAAAACTTCCATTAGATGGATACCTTGGTGACAAGATTTGTGTAATTTTTTATCTCCTTGAAACCTTGCATTTGGAATTTACTCTCTGTATAAAATATTTGATAAAATAAATGGAAAGAAAAGAGAGCAATGGTTTAACACATCAGAGCAGGCAATCTTAGTCTTTCTCTTTCATGGGGAAAATACATGGGGTCCTGTCTTATCGTTAGTGACGTTAAATCAGCAATGGTGTTTTTGGTATGAAGCATTTGACAGCACACAATTTGCCCACTGACATCAAACATAGCAGAGGAAGAAGAACCCACCAGAACCTTCAGTTCTGCTCTGTATGAGGGCATGTCAGATACCCTGGCACTTTTGGTGATCTATTTGGGTCTGACAAAGATAAAATTGAATTTAAAATCAATTATTACTCATTGTAAGGTATAGATGAAGACAAGATAATTTTTTTCTATGAACATCTTCAGAAAGGAATGTGGAATTCTTGGAATTCCCTAAAATGTAGATGTGGCCACTCTGAGATTTGGAGAGTGCTGTTAAATACAGAAGTCACTGACTGGGACCAATATCAGGAGCTGGATTGTGGGCTGTACTATTCAGAAGCCTTTCATTTTGGGGTTAGTGACAAAATGCACCATGATAACTTTTGAGTCAAATCATCTCTGTGCTAATAAATAAAACATTACTCCTTATTACTTTCCCATTTCCTTCTCTTGCCCATGAGCATTTTGAAACACTTGGATTCTTCCAACACGTTAAACTAGAAATTTGTTTAGATTGAAATGTATTAGCCATTTAGTTCACATAAATATTATCTAAAATGAAAATGTATTGCTCAATAATGCAGACAGGAGATTTAGATAATGAATATATATATATATATATAGTGTGTATATATATATATACACACAATTATTTTTCCAGACTCCTGATTGAAAATTGATTTTATACTCATTACTGCTTTTTAACTATGCTTTTGCAAGGACTTTCTCTATTTACCCTGATCCTTAAAATATTGTAGAACATATAAAACATGCTATAAAGGAAGTACACAACAATAAAATAGAAATGATTTATAATCTCAACAACTGCAATTAGTAGTAAAAGTGTAAATCCTGTCCTGGACTAAAAGTGACAAATCAGCTTGGATTGAGAAAGAAAACAGCAGTCCATGAATCAGCATAGACATAAAGCCCATTGCAATGTTAAAAGGAAACATGGCTCCTCCTTGGTCAAGCAGCAGCTATGAAATGCCAAAATAATTCCTTCTTTCAGTTTTTTTGAGTGGCTACTACTTTCTTACCAATGACACCCCTCACCTCCCTTGCTTTCTCATCATTATACGATACCATTGCTACCCTTATCTCATGTGGTCACCCACTTCCTAATGGCTATGGTCTGAATGTTTGTGTTTTCTGAAAAGTTATATTTTGAAATCCTAACACTTAAGGTGATAATATTAGGATTTCCGGCTTTGGAAAGGAGGAGGTTAGATGAGGAAGGCACAGCACTTGTGAATGGGAAAGTGCCTTTATACAGGAAGCCAGAGAGAAGCCTTTCATCCCTTCTGCCATGTAAGGTTACAGTGAAAAGGTGGCTGTGTATTAATCAGAAAGTAAGTCTTCGCCAGAGCCTGAATTTGTCTGTGCCTGGATATTGGACTTCCCAGCTTCCAGAACTATGAAAAACAAATTTCTATTGTTTACAAGTCACCCAGTTTATGGCATTTTGTTACAGCAGCCTGAATGGACAAAGGCACTAATTAACCCCTACTTCTAATCCTGCTTCAGAAACAGCAGCCACTCCAAAGTGGATTCTATTCCTTAGACCCACTGCTGAATGTTTGAGTGGGGACCTTGATATGGTTTGGCTGTGTTCCCACCCAAATGTATCTCAAATTGTAATCCGAATTGTATCCCCACGTGTTGAGGGAGGGACCTGGTGAGAGGTGATTTGGTCATGGGGGTGGTTTCCCCAGTGCAATTTTCGTAATAGTGAGTAAGTTCTCACAAGATCTGATGGTTTTATAAGCGTCCTTCCCCACTTTGTTCTCTCTCTCTCCTGCTGCCTTGTGAAGAAGCTGCTGCTTCCCCTTCACCTTGCACCATGATTGTAAGTTTCCTGAGGCTTCCCCAGCCGTGTGGGAACTGTGAGTCCACTAAACCTCCTTTCTTTATAAATTACCCAGTCTCAGAGGAGTTTCTACAGCAATGTGAAAATGGACTCATACAAACTCATACCTGACAAAAGTCACCTTCTTCTCCCTCTTCTTTAGTGGCATTTGCAGTTATCCTGGAGCTCCCCTTCTCACTGCATTAAGGCAGAGCAATCTGCTTTTGCATTCTTCTCTTCTTCCGCGTAATGGATTCCAGGCTGATCTTCTATGACAAGATATAAATGACATAAATGACTGAAAGTTTATTGGGAATGTAAGGTAGATTCTTGACTTCAGCGTTAGGATGGTTTCCAGATAAAAATAAATCATACTTGATTTTTAAATAATGCCGCAAGAGGTAAGACCTCATTAAAATATCAAGCAATAGTGCAACATATGAGAGATGCATATTTCCCTCAATGACAAATATGTGGTTGATCTTGTTATAAGCAAAGCAGTTAACAGGAGGGAATAACAAGAAGTAGTATTACAGAGTGAGGATAAAGTCTATAGGATTGCTCAAGCCTGGGTGTGAATCACAAATAGGCAACTTATTAACTGTGATTTTGGGTTCAGATTCCCTTTAGGTAATATCTGCTTCTCAGAATGGACTGTGAAGGAGAGACTATAATGCCAGTTATAACCATTAGGGAATTGATGAATGGTAGACGCTATTGTTTCTTTCATTGCAACCACCAGGTTAGCAATCATTTGTGTACAATTACACACATCCCTACGTGCATTCACATATGTACATCCTCAGACATTTGTTCTCGATGACATCCTTACCTCAGCACACACACCCATGTTCATATCTTCTGTCCGACATTTGAGGATATTGTTCTCATTTTTATAAAAGTCAACCTTTGTGAGAACCCAGTTATGTTAAAAAGCAGAGAGATGTGAAATAGAACACTCTGTTATATAGATTTCTGGGCTTCACCTATGTAATGATGTAAACTATGTGCAATAAGACAAAAATCCCAGATGGTGCTGAGACCTCTATTTTTGGACTTGTTTTAGCACCTGGAAACCTACGCTACTTGCATAATTATTTCCCTTTAACTAAGAACCCTCAATAACAGTCGTATTGTCAATAAATATTTTTAACTAGATATGATCATATATTAATTATACATCAATTAGCACATAGTCTTCACATTTCACATCCTGTTGACAATCTTTTAGTTTCTGTGAACAAACGTCTCAAAGTCTGTCTGTCTTTAGTCATACATGAATAGATACAATTCTCAGGGCGTGTGGGGAAGCGTCTGTCTACCTCTCAGCATTGAAAATTCTTTTGCTCACTCCATATACCTGGCGCCTACAAAAGTTTTGCTCATTTCCTTTAGAGTGCTGGGCCCTTTTAAAATGGGAATGTTTGTGGGAAGATGACTCTGTAATATGCTGAAAACTCTTTATACATACTCTTAATTCGATATTGGAGAGTAAGCTTTAATTGGAGAAAAGGAGAATTAATGTGTGAAGATGCTGGATATCAGAGAAAGGTGAACTAGTTCTCCGAATGGTAAAAGAAAAATTTTACCAAATCAGTATAGTGGTAACCCTGGAGTATAATCCTGACTATGTCTTAATTTACTGGTGAAATACTGCTTCTACCCAATCAACACAGGCTTTGGATTTGCCTGTATAGCATACTTACGTATTGCCTAATACAAGTGAATAGTAATTGTCTGTGTGCAATGCTACAATTGGTCCTCAGACACCAGCCCACATTGATTTTCATTGTTTAAAACTTCTACCAACATCATCATACTTACAGACAATATTTATTCAGTGTTTACTATGTTACAGCCATTATAATCACCATGGTGTATATCTTTTCTCAATTACACGACTTCCCAACAGTTCAATGAGGAAGGTGTATGTTGTTATTTTATAGATGTAGAACCAAATATAGAACATTTATATAGCTTGCCATTATTATTAGGGTTACTAAGTGGCGGAACTAACCCAGTTGCCTTTGAAGCCAAAGCTTATGCTTTTTACCACTGCTTTCCTTGCTCGGATGACTTCCTTCAATTTGCTCTCAGCTGTTTTAACCTAAAGGTGTTTCTCAGAGTTTGTGCATGGGAGTTAGGGTCTGGAAGTCTATTGTTACCATGCAATCATGCTATAATGATATAATGACATGATATCATGACATAATATAATGACATAATACTCTCAGACTTACAATGGACTTATTTGCATAAATGTTTTGCTTTCTAAGTGAACAGTGGCAGGGACTGAGTGTTGTTCAAATGTATCTTTCTTCTAGCAAGAAGACTTGAATATAGAAGGTGCTACAGAAATTCATTTATACTTATTCACACATAATCATGTAAACTCCAGTGAAAAATGGATCTAGGTAAGCCTGAAATTTTACCTAGACTGGGGACGCTATAAACGTACAAAACCTCAAGCTAAATAAGTAGCTTGATTATGCTCATCTTCCTTCAGGGAAAGTGCCCTAACAGGATGAATGAGACTTGCATATTAGTAGACACAAAACAATAAATTATTTTAAGGTCCTTTTGGAGGGTAAGTCCAGAAACTGACAGTGAATTACTTTCAACTGAACTAACCAGCCTTTTATAGAATGTGTTAACATTTCATTCCAGTAAAACTCAGAATAATCAGTTGTTCTTCAGTGATTGCTATAAAATTAAAGAACAAAGTATGTAACGACTTTGCCAAGAACAATCTGTTAAAACAGTCTTTGAACAAAACATAGTTTATGAGTGATATATCAGTGTAGAGAGTGTCATGAATATATTAGTTTGGCTTACAATTTGTCAAAAATTCTAAAACAAAATGATACAGGAGTTTTCTCTTTATATATTCACATGTCTTTACACATGTAATAATTTTATAGATAATAGATAAAAGCAATTTTAATTAAAGAACTGGAAAAAAACAATTACTGTGATCTCTTAATTTTCAGGTGGGAAAGTGAAGTCTTTAGATTTCAAAGACTGGACCGAGGTCATATAACTACTTACGGACAGAATTAGTATAACAAATCACAATTTCTGATCTCAAATTCCTTGTGCTTTTGGCCATAGCAGATCAAAGATAAAATGTTATGAAAGAAATGTTTTTACTTGTAGTTTTACTGTACTTGGCTGTAATACATTTTAACCATATATGCCATTAGAGTACTAATTTTATTTGTGGGCAATTACTAAGTTTTCCCTTCATTTTGAATATTTCTTGAAAATGTGCTATTTCCCTCTGGGTTTTAAAGTCTGGCTTTTTCTTCGTGAACTCACTAAAATATTTTTTGTAATAACTAATTATAATATTTTGCATTTTAGTAATGCTTTTAGCCTTATAAAAATGCTTGTGCATAATATAACACTTGAGCAAGCAGCAGTCCTGTTGGGGAGCTATGTCTTTTGATAAAGATCAACCTTGATTTTGTTACCTTCCCGTTTAAAATGATTTAGATATGGTTCCAGCCCCAGTATCAGATTATGCGAAGAAGCCAGGGACTGACAAAGCTTCCCCCAACCCATCTCTCCATCTCTTTCTTTCTTTATCCCGGTGGATTTTCCATATGACTGGCTCTGGGTTTCCTTATGAATGGTGGCTTCAGGGTAGTTAGATTTCTTACAAGGTGGACTCAGGATTCCACAAACAGATGCTCCAAGAGACAGAAACTGAAAGCCACCAGACTTTTGAAGCCTGTGCTTTCCATCTAGCACCACATCTATTGCATTCTGTTGGTCAAGTGGTCGCAAAGCCGACCCAGTTTCAAGGGAAGGGAAATCAACTCCACTCTGCAGTAGAGGAAAGAGTTGAGCATATGGGGAGGTAAAAAAATCAATGATGGTCACCTTGGCTAAAACCATTTGAGTCACCATGTTATCATTAGTGTCTAGCACCCTACCTTACTTGGAGTAAATACTCAATGAATATCTGCTTACTAAATTAATGAACAAATGAATAAATGAGAAAACTGAATATTAGAGCAGTTATGTGAACTGCACACCTGGCAAATGGTAGGGAGAGGAAAACCTGCCTTTTTCCTTTAAGTCTAGTGCTATTTCCATGACAAGAAATTGTACAGCAAAGGAGTCAAAGACATTAAGATAATCCAAAATAATTTTTAAGCATTTCTGGGAGATAAAAGCTGGAACTAGGATTACCTTAGACTGCCCAGCACGGGAACAATAGACTAGAAAGAGGCCTGGAGAAAACTCGAGTTTCAGAGGACACTCAGCACAGTAGTAATTCTTTAACTTTCCCCCTCTTCCACTGACATTAGTATGATAGTCACTACTCTCAAATTCCTCTAGCTGATTTCCTATCCAAAGGAAATTAGTGAGATGTTATCTATAAAGCAGCTCAAGTCTTCACACCGGAACCCGGAGTGAAGACACTATTCTCTATCACTCTAAATAGAAGGATGTGTTACCCACTCTCAAATTCATATAGTGAGCTGTAAGCACACTGGGATTCCAGAGGGAGGGAAAGAGTATAATATACTGTTCTTATATGTGATGCATGAACTTAAGAGCTGCCTTTGTAGATTTTTCCCAATTCCTTCAAATCTGGAATTGTAAGAAACCTCTCCAAATATCCTGTCACTGAAAGATTTCCAGCCTAATTTGTGAAAAGCACTTCATTTTGTGAAGTTTTCAACTTCATGAACATTTAACCATATCGATTTTCTCCCAGGAGATTATCTTGTGGCCAATACGGGGTCATTTGTCTCATGGTGTCTTTTGTTGGGGTCAGGGGACATGTGGATAGTAGACCTCAAGTGAACAGTGCTTGTAAATCACCACACTTGACACCTTGAAACATCCTCTGAATAATCATCCCAGACTTATTTACAAGATGCAAAAGTTAGTCTCTGAAAGCAGCAGAGTTGCATGACAATAGAGGTCTGCAGAAGTTGCTCTAATTCACTCAAGCAGAAACTCTCCTTAGTGTAAGCATTGACTGGGGAGCATTTTAACTAAGGCTTTTAAGTTTACTGAAGACGTACAGACCTACCCATGGGGGATCACAAAGCCCAGTGTTTCTGCTTGGGACTCCAAAGACCATCGTTAGCTCTAGCATCTTTGTAAACTACTTTCTTTCTTCAATTAACAACCCAGTTTTGCTTCAGAGAACAACCAGTTAAATCCTGGATTTAGATTCTCTCCTGGCAAAGAAATAAACACCAGGGCATCAAACTGTCTTTTGTGGCTAAAGAACAAGAAGAAGGCACAGGAGGGTGATTTCCATGGCGCAGGTGGATCTTAGAATAAAGGGCACTTCCTCACCTTGCATGCAGTTTCTGATTTTCAATAGCTGTCTGAGATATTTCTAATATTTGTAGTGACATGAATAGGTTGTATTGGGAACACCCTGCTGAGCAATGTACATAGCTTTCTGCACAGATGGAGGTCTATTGGGCCAACAGTGGTAAAGCTTTTCACCTTGCAGTCCATTGTTAAGAGACCAGCATGCCAACATTTATGCTCCCCATAGGCAGTCTTGCTCCTGTCACAGCTAGGCATGGGCATGCCTTCAAGATTGTGTCTTGATAGGAATATGTTTTAGTTTACATAGAAAAAAAGGAGAGGAAATGAATGAATGTTTTCACTGGTTTATAGAAACAGCATTTGATCAATATGATGCAAACTTTAATGTACAATTTTACACATTTTTTAAAGGTAGATGTAACTAATCATATTCTGAGGCGAAGAGGTGGGGGAAACAGAGATTGGCTTTTGCCAACGTTGAAAAGACACAGCAACTTCATAAAATGTTTTTGAAAGTAAGTGCAGCACTGGAACACCCACTGGGCATGAATAACCAGGTCTGGTAATTGGCTGCACCAAATAATAGAGCATGAGTGGTTGGCCTGGATGCTGTATTTAAAGTGATTGTGATACTTTTGCAAGTCTGTGAAGGGTTTGTGTAAAATCACTAAATACGGTAGCTTCTGGACCCCTGGAATTTTGCTAGTGTGAGTGAGAGCCCTCTTCAGTGGCTTCAAGACTCAGGCACTTCCCTTGTCAGAAACCCAACTGGCAGCATCAAGGAAGCCATTCTCCAAATTCAATGTCCCGGTTGCACTGGACTTTGAGAGCAGCAGTGGCTTCAGTTATGAAGTGACAACGCTTAGCTGTCACTGCTGAGTCAGAATCCTCAACATTTGGACAACTTTAAAAAGGAAGAGGCATTGCTCTGTTTTGCAGAGGTTCTTCTTACTTCTTTTCTAGGAAAGGAGGTACGCATTTGTTTCCTAATGGAAATGAAAAATGACTTCTAGTGGTGTTATTTGTAAAAACTAACAAACAAACAAAAAACTTACTGACAGTATTCATTTGAGATGTGAAGCGACCCCGAGGTATCATAAAGTTTTTAAGGCAATGATTGACTAATACTTTTCCAGGTAACTTTTCCTTTCACTGCTCATGTTCCTCAGCATTACTTAGAAATACACAGAAAATAAGCTTCTCTGTGGGTATTTGTGTGCATTTGTGTGCATTTGTGGTGCAGACAAGAGAAAGAGATATTTCTATCTCTGACTAGTGTTGAATGAATGGTCCCTTCTGGTCTTTATAATCAAGTTTCATTTTGGACAAATGAATCCTCACTGCTCTTTTTTCTTGCCCTTTTTCTCTGAAGATGAAAAAGATAGGCCAAGGAAAGTCCAATTATTTTTCCCCATGCTAATCCTTTTCCTTCTCGAAGTGCATTTCTTTCAGAGGCAGATCACCTTGTTAAGTCTATGTGCATGTGTTATCTGCTCAAGTAGAATCGCGATTTGATTGATGTGCATATTTGCTCTGTGCCTACCTTATTCCTTGGCAATAGTTGGTACTCAGTTTATACCTCTTTAACTTATTTAGTCAACAAATATTTATTGAACACTTAGTATATGCTGACTCTGTTATGATAGTTGCTGGAGGCTACAATGTGAAAAAGAAAGAGCTTCAGACAAGACTGGGTTTATAGACTAATTGGACCGCTAAATGTGTTATAAATCTAAAGTTGAACACTGATGAGGTACTTTGTAAAGTTGTTTCATGTATGTTATTTCTTGTGATATTTACAACTGCCTTGTAATGTTAGTAAAGCAGATAAAATTCTCATTTTATGGATGAGGAAAGAGTCAGAGATTAACTTCACTTGTGATGTCAGAACTGGAATAAAGATTTAGTTTTTCTTTTTGTTTAAAAATTTCCTTTACAAGTTTTTTTTTTTTTTTTTTTCCTGATGGTGTCTCACACTGTTTCTGGGGCTGGAGTGCAGTGGCATAATCTTGGCTCACTGAGACCTCCACCTCCTGGGTTTAAGCGGTTCTCTTGCCTCAGCCTCCCAAGTAGCTGGGATTACAGGCACCTGCTACCACATCCGGCTAATTTTTTTTGTGTTTCTAATAGAGATGGGGTTTCACCATGTTGCCCAGGCTGGTCTCGAACTCCTGATCTCAAGTGATCTGCCCACCTCAGTCTCCCACAGTGCTGGGATTATAGGCGTGAGCCACTGTGGCCAGCTCCCATCTTAATCCCCTACCTTCCAGGCCTCTAATAACTTTCATTCTATTCTCTATCTCCATGAGTTCAATTTTTTTTTTAGCTCCCAAATATAAATGAGAACATATTTGTCTTTCTGTGTTTGGTTAATTTCACTTGATATCTTCCAGTTCCATCTATGTTGCTGCAAATGACAGGATTTGATTCTTTCTACGGCTGAATGATATTCCATTGTATATATGTACCACATTTTCTGAATCCATTCATTTGTTGATGGACATAGGTTGATTCTGAGTCTTTTCTATTGTGAACAGAGCTGCAATAAGCATGGGAGTGCAGATATATCTTCTATATATTGAATTTACTTCTTTTGGGTATATACCTAGCAGTGGGACTGCCAGATCCTATGGAAGTTCCATTGTTAGTTTTCTGAGGAACCACTGTACTGTTTTCCATAGTGGTTGTATTAATTTACATTCACACAGTGTATAAGAATTTTCCTTTCTTCACACCCTTGCCAGCATTTGTCTTTTCTGTAATAGCCAATCTAACTGGGATGAGATGATATCTCACTGTGGTTTTGATTTGCATTTGTCTAGTGATTAACGATGTTGAAGAATTTTTCACATGCCTGTTGCCCTCCGTAGGTCATCTTTTGAGAAATGTCCACTCAGATCTTTCGCCTATTTTTAAATCAGGTTATTTGTTTTTTACCTACCGAGTTGTTTGAGCTCCTTGTATATTCTGGTTATTAATCCCTTGTGAGATAGGTAGTGTGCACATATTTTCTCTTGTTCTGTGGGGTTTCTCTTCACCTTGTTGATATTAGTTATTTTAATTACCAGAAAAGATAATGATATTACCTATAGAGGTTATATAGAGAATATACATTTTTTCAGGCATAGTTATTTTAAAAACTTCTATTTTAAAAGTAAACTAATATAATAATAAAAATCTATAAAATAACATTGTATCACAAGCATATTCCTTAATATTTGTCATCTTTATAGCTAAAAGTTTTACAATTATTTTTTGAAATTACCTTCATTAAGGTCTAATACACAAATAATAAAACTCACTCCTTTAAAGGATACAAATTCCATGAGCCTTAACAAATGTGTACACCCATCTAACCATATCTCAAATCAATGTATAAAACATTGGAAACAGATTTTAATCTTTGAGTTTTTTCACTATACTCACTTAGATTTGAACTCAATCCTTGAATGTAGGATTATGGGGACCCTATGGAACTGGGGAGTGGGGAGTGGTGGTTGACTCCATGCAGCCAGGCTGACTCAATTTCACTCTGGCACTTCCCTTTCAAACTGCCCGTAGGCCAAGCCCCCCTACCCCAAAGCTCATTGGATAGATGTGACAAGGCAATCTAGCAGAGGGGCAGGATGCCATTTTTATCCTCAATGTTTCCAGGCAAGCAATGCCTTCGTTAATCTTTTCTTGGTGCATGCTACGTCTCTTGTTTCCTTCTTCCTTAGTTTCTCACTCTTTCACATACTAGCAATCAGGCAAAGCATCTCTTTTATCTGAATAAACTGCTGGTTATTTATTGCTTGAAGGAAGGTGAGCTTTCTTGTTTTTATCTTTTACTGTTTGAAGATACATGTTACATATAATTTTAGAAGGGGAAACCACAGGTAATTGGGATGATATTTCTGCCAAATATAAAAGAAAGTATACCTGTAGGCAAGAGGTTTAGAATATAAATGCTGACCTATCACTAGGAAACTGTTCAGCAAATTATTCCTCTGTGAAAATGGGAATTATAGCCCTTTACAAGAGATGTCAAACAAAAGTAATGTGCAATTCAGGATTAGATGACTCATAAAGAAAAATTTTCTGCAAACCAAAGGAAGTTAACCAGGAACAAATAGCATTTCTGTAATAGTAGTATTTGTCACTTAAGGAAGCAACGTGAAAGTTTTCTGTGTCCTTCCCTCTGTGTGAAAGTAAGATATTTCTGTTTTTGAAAATATCCAGAGCTGGATGTTGATCGTTGAATGTCATGAACACTCACAACACAGCACAGAAAGTGATTATTTATTCTGAAACTGGGCATGGAAAATTCACACACGAAGCATGAAAATAAAAGGTCTTTCTGCTCTTTTATAAAATATACTAAGCCCTCCAAGGAATCATTTCCAAAGATATGTCAAGCTGTGGACTGAGCCATTGGAAAGAGAATTAGGAGACTAAAAATAACAGAAGCAACGTGCTGTATTTAAGGAGAGATCACGATGTTTTCTGTAAATACCTCTGAGGCAGTAGGGAGGAAGGTCTATTTGAAAATTGATCATTGCTACTTGAGAAAAATAGAATTTTTCATTTCAATTATCTACCCGAGATATATTTAACTTATTGTTCTGAAGCTAAGTGATAGGCTCTATTGAAAGCTTTAATTTTTATTTATTTATGTATTGACATTAACAAATACAATTGCATATGTTTACCATATGTGACACATTGTTTTGAAGTATATACACATTGTAGAGTGACTGAATCTAGTTAATTAACATATGCATTGCTTTCTATAGTTATTTTTGTGGTAAGAACACCTTACATTGACTCTTAGCATTTTTTAAAAGTATAATACATTATTGATTATGGTCACCATGTTGTACAATAGGTCTCTTGAATTTATTCCTCCTAACTAAAATTTTGTATTCTTTCAGCAACATCTTCCCAAACCTCCCTTTCAACCAACCAAACCACCACAGCCCCTAGTAACCCCCATTCTTCCTTCTACCTCCATGAGATCAACTGTTTAAGATTCCATATATAAGTGAGATCATGCGATATGTTTTTCTCTACCAGGCTTCCTTCATTTAACATAATATCCTCCAGATTTATCCATGTTGTCTCAAGTGACAAGGTTTCCTCCTGTTTTTGAAAGGCTCTATAGTATTCTATTGTGTATACAAAACACATTTTCTTTATTCATTTATTTACTGATAGTCACTTAGCTTGATTCTATGTCTTGGCTGTGGCAAATAATGCAGCAATAAACATGACAGTACAGATCTCTCTTTTCATACTTATTTCATTTAGTTTGGATATATATCCCATAGTAGGATTGGTAAATCATATGGTAGAACTGCCTGTAAAAAAAAATTTTTTTGAGACAGAGCCTTGCTCTGCCAGCAAGACTGGGGTGCAGTGTGCAATCTCAGCTCACTACAACCTCTGCCTCCTTGCTTTAAACAATTCTCCCACCTCAGCCTCCTGAGTAGCTGGGATTACAGGCACCCACCACCACATCCAGCCAATTTTTGTATTTTTAGTGGAGATGAGGTTTCACAATATTGGCCATGCTGGTCTCAAACTTCCAACCTCAGGTGATCAGCTTGCCTTGGCCCCCCAAAGTGCTGGGATTACAGGCATGAGCCACCATGCTTGGCCTGCTTGTAATTTTTTGAGAAACCTCTGTACTGTTGTTTATATGGTATTGCAGGATCTGGCCAGCAGCCCACAATGCAACGGGGTTCTCTCTTTGTTCCCAGGTGGATCAGCAGGTTGAGAAGTAATAGACACATACAAGACAGTGAAAGCTGTGTCCGGGGAGGTCACCACCTTCTGGTCCCATGGTGCCGGCAATGCACTGAATATACCAGCATTTATTATTAAGTTTAGTGAGGGCGGGGGTAGATTAGTGAGGGATTTAGGGTCATTTGATTATGAGGTGAGATGGTCACATGGGGATGAAGTAATTCTTTAACATAGCATCTGTGTGCAGAAGTACAGTATACAGAGGGAAGAATTTACAGTATAGTGTGTGCATCAGTAATTTTTAACAGAGCCTTAAAACAGAAACACAATCTTTCCATAACCTATGATTAGCAAGATATTAATCAACAGTAACAGTTGTAGCAAAAGCTGGTTACAAACAATCCATAGAAACAGGATGTGAAGATAGACAACCGGTTAGACCAGAAATTCTCAGAAGGGAGTATGCTTTAACTGTAAAGAGGCCTAGAAGAGCTGTGGCAAGATGAGGGTGTTTATAGCCCTATCTTAACCATATGGACAGGCAGCACCCATGCATCCGTTTATAGGCTCTCCACAAGGGTCGTATTCCATTCCCAGAGCTATGAACATTTGTTTTTCTGGAATAGGAATCTTGGTGGTGTGAAACCTCCCTGACTGCATGTCCATTCATAGGCTCTCTGCAGGGGAAAGCACATCACATGCCATTGGCTCATTCTGGCAGTCCAACCAGGCATTGTCTTTACACAATCCTGCATGCAATTTTGTATTTACAATAATCAGGATCATTTCATCTTTTATTCTGTGGCAATAGTTTCAGGGGGTCTCCCTAGATCTTCCCGTTTTTTCTGATTTAAATGAACCATAGCAATAATAGCTTGGCACTGATTATGATTGGATTGAAGAATATTGTTTCCAATTGTACACATGAACAATGAACCAATAGCACAAATTAAATTAACGATAGTGGATCCTCCCAAAGATTTTACCTATTGAATGGGGTTGAGATTAGATAACTCCTTAGAGATACTGTCTAAAACTTCAGCACCGGGTAAAGCAGTTAAGTGTGCTTGAGAGGCCTCAAAAATCTGTTCTTTTAGCTTGCTTATGTCTAAACTTAAATTATCTTCACTCCCTTGTAAATGGCATTTTACTGATTCCCAATAGTGAACAGACTCATTATATTGAAATGGAGTTATACAAAAATCAGAAGTATTCCAATCACATTGCATTAATCTATATTCTAAACTCATAATTCTATCTCCCATCCATGTAGCAGTTTGTATTAGATCATTAATTTGATTGGCCAATTTTTGACCAATACCTGACTGAGAATTCCACATCCGAGTAGAATTTTTTTTTTTGCCATTTATCCACAAAATGAACAGTTTGAATAGACTGATGTCATGCAACTCCAGCAGTAGCAGCAGTCACAGTAACAGCAATCAAGCCCATTATTATTGTAGTTAATGTAAAAATAAATCGTTTACTCCTTTTAAGAATTTTCCGTAGAATATTATTAATAAACTGGACAGAAGGGGAAGATTCCCAAGGCCTATGTAAGGCTACGGGGAGTCAAATACCTTCTCTGGCTCTGACTATTAAAATACTATGATATTGATTAAAGGATGAGTCAATGCAAGTATACAAGTAACAACACAGGTAATTATGTTGGTTTTTAAACTAATATGCATCTTCCCTACTAATAACATACATGGTGGTTTAACACAACTTTTAAGTGGTATCGTTTTGTTGGACTCCATATAGATAGTATATGTATATTTTGGGATGGTATTCTTTTTTGTGAATATGGGGTGGGGGAATAGGTTGTATGAGAGGTGGTGGGGGGACATTAGCAATGGGGGGAGGTATAAGTCCTCATAATCTGTACTGTCTCATCTTTGAATTGACATTTTGACAACTGCCATAGTGATATATTTGGCTGTGTGGAAATAGTAGTGTAAATCAATCTGTTGTCTTAGTTTTTGAGGTGACAAGGTGGATTTACTTATAACACTTTCTCCAGCCCCAACTCTCATACCAGTCATAGCTATGATTAATCTCCATAATTCTGAATGTTCAGGTCCTAAGTGGGGAACAACGAGCCTTGGCTTTGGAGGAGCAACTCCTGCCCCTTTCCACTTAAAAGGAAAAAAGAAGTTAAATCTTTTTATATAATAGGGGAGGGTTGTCACTACTTTCTTGATAAGAAATATCATAGAGAAAATGTTGACAATCTCTGTGACCCTGAGAGCAATCATTAGTAATATGACCTTTAGGAGCCCAATCAACAATGGTGTAGTGAAAAGAATTAAATAACACAATTCCTTCTGGACTAATACCATCCTTCCATATTAATTTGTCAGCATTTGAAGACAAGTTGAGAGGACATGCAGGTCCTAAAGGCTTATAGTGGGATGTGTGAATATAATCAGTGATTCCTGTTTTGATCTGCCTTAGAGGTTTTAATGAGAGCCCTGATACCAAGTGTCCTAAAGGAGGGACAGAGTGACTAGATGGTATTGTGACTGCCCAAGTTTGAATATCTAATAAGAGACATCCATTAGTGGGTCCCAGGCACAAAGGTGGATGCCAAAAACCTAAAGTGATATTGAAAGGGGTTCCTTCTTCTTAAGGTTGGGCAGGACAAAGATCATCTACAGAACCAGGCATCCAAATACTATCATTAACATAGACCTTGATAAGAGCATCCATCCATGTCATGACTCGATTAAGAGGAGGAAAAGGAATAAAGGCCCAATATGTATAGTTTTTAGCAGTCTGTGGAGTGACAGAGGGTAGAAGGATTAGTGTCATCAGGAGGCAGCAGAGGTTGAGCCAGACCTCGATCGCTGGAGACAAGTTGTTCAGGATGGTTGACTGGATTGTCTTTTATAAAGGAGTTAGCATGGTCATTTTCTTCTTTTTGACAATTGGATGTGTTAGTTGTTTACTGCTGTGGCAATTTTTCAACAAATTTCTCTGTGCTGTTGTTGCATGCATCTTCAGGACACAATTTCAGGTGTCTAGCAGGCATCCAAACAAGAGATTGATGTTCACCTGGGGAAGCACAAGCATAACCTCTTCCCCACATTAAAATAGCAAATTTGACCATATATTAGATTGAACAGCTTTCCACCATACTTCCCTTCCTTGGTTTACCATGGGACAGTTACCAGAGAAATGATTTTTGGCAGCAGTAACAGAACTAGATTTAGGAATTTTAAGAAAATTTAACGTGAGCAATGCCAAGTTTAGTTGTATGTGAGGGGTAGACAACTCCTTATCGCCGTCTTTTTGTTTAAGTAATTGTAACTTTAAAGTTCTGTTACTTCTTCTACAATAGCTTGGCCTTGTGGTACATAAACATACCAGTAATATGTTTAATATGCCACTGATCAAGAAAATTTTTAAAAGCTTTACTGCAATAGGCTGGACCATTGTCTGTTTTGAGCTTACTAGGAATTCCCATAACTGCAAAACATGCAAACATATGTTTTTTAACATGAGAAGTGGCTTCTCCAGTTTGACAGGTAGCCCAGATGAAATTGGAAAAGGTGTCAACTGTGACATGCACATAAGCTAATTTTCCAAAAGAAGGAACATGAGTAACATCCATTTGCCAGATAACATTAGGAGAAAGGCCTCAGGGATTAACTCCAGGAGATTGTGTGGGTAAGACAAGAACCTGAAATTGAGAACAGTGTTGTAAAATTTATTTAGCTTGTTTTCAACTGAGAGAATATTTATGTTTAAGACCTGAGGCATTAGTATCAGTGAGTTGATGAAATTGTTCTGCATCTGTAATGGCTAGAGAAACTAGAGTATCAACTTTATGATTACCACTGGATAAAGGTCCAGGCAAGTTAGCATGAGAACAAGTGTGAGTGATGAAAAAAGGGTGGTTTCAGTTTCTGACTGTTTTTTGGAACAAAGAGAACAAGGAAAACAGATTAGTGTCAGCAATATTTTTGATGGTAGCTGTTTCTATTGCCTTAGCAGCTGAGTCAGAGACAATATTAAGAGGCTGATCAAAATCCTGTAATGCAGAGATAACAGCCAACAACTCGGCTTTTTGAGCAGAAGTGTATGGAGTAGAAATGACTTTATCTTTTGGTCCTACATACCCTGCCTTTCCATTACTGGATCCATCAGTAAAAATGGTAACGGCTGTCTCTAGTGGTGATGAACGAGTACATTTTGGTAGAATCCAGGAAGCATTTCATAGAAATTGAAAGAATTTTGACTTAGGCAAATGATTATCAATAGTGCCAATGAAGTCAGCCAGATTAGTCGGCCAGCACAAAGATATAGAAAAGGCATTTTTAACTTCGTTTTTTGACAAAGGGACCACAGTAATGTCTGTATCAAAGCCAGAAATTTTAGTGATATGTTGGCATCCTAACCCAATCAAAGTGGCTATTTGATCAAAATATATTCAAAGAGTTTTAGAGGTTGAAGAAGGAAGAAATACCCATCCAACTAGAGAATCACTTTGTACTATAAGTCCCGTAGGAGAGTGGATGGAAGGAAAAACTAAAAATTGTTAAGTTAAATTTGGGTCAATATGAGAGACTTGTTGCCTCTCTCACTCATTGTTCTACAAAAGACAACTCTTGTTTTGCTGGTTCAGATAGAGAGCGAGGACTGTTTAAATCTGTATCCCCTGATAAAGTGGCAAATAGATGAGATAATGCATAAGTAGGAACGCTTAGGGTTGGTCTGAGATAATTGATGTCATCTAGTAATTTTTGAAAATCATTTAAGGTGTTTAAATTGTCAGTACGAAGTTGGACTTTTGGGGCTTAATGGAGCGAGCTCCTAGCTGCATTCCTAAGTACAGAAAAGGAGTGGCTTGTTGAATTTTATCAGGAGCAATGTGGAGTCCTGCATTGGCAACAGCTAATTTTAAAGAGGTAAAACATTGAATTAATTCATCTTTTGTGGGAGCAGCAATCAGTGTATCATCCATATAATGAAGACCATAATTATTTTTAAAAGTCTGCCAGATAGGTTGTAACACAGTACTGACAAACAACTGACAAATAGTAGGACTGTTAATCATTCCTTGAGGTAAAACTATCCATTGATATCTGGCTGTGGGACCTGAATTGTTAATGGATGGTATAGTGAAAGCAAATTTTTCACAGTCTGACTTGTATAAAGGAATATGAAAAAAGTAGTCCTTAAGGTCAATGATAATTAAAAGCCATTCCCTAGGAATCACGGAGGGGAAGGCCATACCAGGTCATAATGCCCCCTTAGGTTTAATAAGTGCGTTAACAGCTCTTAAGTCTGTTACCATCCTCCATTTTCCCAACTTTTTTGTACAACAAATACAGGTGAGTTCCATGGAGACAAGGAGGGCTCAATAGTGTTTGCTTGTAGTAAATCATTAACAATATCAATTAAAGCCTCCAACTTGTGTTTGGAAAGCACCCACTGCTCTACCCAAACAGGTGACTCACACATCCATTGTGCAAGAACAGAGGAAGAGAAGGAGAGTGAGGGTGCTGGGATGCAGACTGGGGGGTAGCAGGATTCCAAGCCTCTGAAAGAAGGGGTCCCAGAGCGTCAAAAGAAACAGTAGGCTTAGAAGAGGGGAGAGGTCCAAAAGGATGAGAGGAAGGAGAAACAGTTCATTCAGATGAATGCCACACGTCCTCCTCTGGCAGAGGGGGCAACAGCTTAGTAGAAGAAGAGTGAACATATACAGGTTCCAAGATAGGAGGTGGAGAGAGGGGATCATCACCAGGTTCCTTCTCTTGGTGAGAAAACAAGGAGAGATTGAATTCTTCCTCATCATCAGAAGGAGGGCTAGTAGAGGGGTCAGTTACCCAAGGTAAAGGGAGCGGTTCACCATCCACATTAACTTGTGGCAGTTGAAGAGGACCACCAGACTGAAAAGGAAGTAAAGCAACATGAATAAGAGCCCAGTCAGTCCAAACAGAAATAGGAAGTAAAACACCATCTCTCATGAGTTGACGGAGAATGGCACCGACTCTATCCCAGTCTAACAGGTTCATAGAACCTTTGTCAGGGAACCAAGGACAATGTTTTTCAACAGTCTGAAATAAGAGAATAAGGTTATTGGAATCAGCCTTGATTCCACTCTGTTTAAGAAGAAGTTTAATAAAAGACAGAGAAGCCTGGTGTTTAGACTGCGATTATCTCATAATAATCCTGGAATATTATTGGTCGACAAACCTAAAAAGAGGGGAGAGTTGGAAAAAGTGTACCTGGAGACCTTACCGTCGAGACTGAAGACTAGTCATCACGAACCCGCACTCGGAGTGCACTGAGCCAAGGAACAAAAAGGCCATGTTGGGCGGCAGATATTGCGAGATCTGGCCAGCAGCCTGTAATGCAACGGGGCTCTCTCTTTGTTCCCAGGTGGATTGGCAGGTTGAGAAATAATAGACATACATAAGATAGTGAAAGCTGTGTCCAGGGGGGTCACCACCTTCTGGTCCTGCAGTGCCAACAATGCACTGAATATACCAGCATTTATTATTAAGTTTAGTGAGGGCGGGGGTAGGTTAGTGAGGGATTTAGGGTCATTTGATTATGAGGTGAGATGGTCACATGGGGATGAAGTAATTCTTTAACATAACATCTGTATGCAGAAGTACAGTACACAGAAGGAAGAATTTACAGTATAGTGTGTGCATCAGTAATTTCTAACAGAGCCTTAAAACAGAAACACAGTCTTTCCATAACCTATGATTAGCAAGATATTAATCAGCAGTAACAGTTGCAGCAAAAGCTGGTTACAAACAATCCATAGAAACAGGATGTGAAGATAGACAACCAGTTAGACCAGAAATTCTCAGAAGGGAGTATGCCTTAGCCCTAAAGAGGCCTAGAAGAGCCATGGCAAGGTGAGGGTGTTTGTAGCCCTATCTTATCCACATGGACAGGCACCCCCGCACCCATGCATCCGTTTATAGGCTCTCCACAAGGGCTGCATTCCATTCCCAGAGCTATGAACATCTGCTTTTCTGGGATAGCAATCTTGGTGATGTGAAACTTCCCTGACCACACGTCCGTTCCTAGGCTCTCTGCAGGGGGAACACATCACGCGCTATTGGCTCATTCTGGCAGTCCAACCTGGCATTGTCTTTACACAATCTTGCATGCAATTTTGTACTTACAATAATCAGGAGCATTTCATCTTTTATTCTGTAGCAATAGTTTCAGGGGGTCTCCCTACAGTACGGCTGTGATGATTTACATTCCCCTCCACAATGTGCCAGGCTTCCCTTTCCTCCACATCCTCTGCAGCACTTGTTATCTTTTGTCTTTTTGATAATAGTCACCCTGTTCTAAAAGGGTGAACTGATATCTCATTATGGTTTTATTTATTTATTTATTTATTATTATTATTTTTTTGAGACGGAGTCTCGCTCTGTCGCCCAGGCTGGAGTGCATTGGCCGGATCTCAGCTCACTGCAAGCTCCGCCTCCCAGGTTCACGCCA
>NW_012116599.1:7731828-7827322 GCF_000951035.1 Colobus angolensis palliatus
CAGCCCGGATGGTCTCGATCTCCTGACCTCGTGATCCGCCCGTCTCGGCCTCCCAAAGTGCTGGGATTACAGGCTTGAGCCACCATGCCTGGCCTCTCATTATGGTTATAATCTGCATTTTTTCATATATCTATTGGCCATATGTATGTCGTCTTTTGAGAAATGTACTTCGCCCATTTTAAAAATTGGGTTATTTGTTTTCTTGCTGTTTAGTTGTTTGTATTCCTTACATATTTTGGATATTAACCCCTTATCAGATGTAGAGTTTGCAAATATTTTCTCCCATTCTGTAGGTTTTCTCTTCACTCTGTTGATTCCTTTGCTGTGAAGAAGCATTTTAGTTTGATGTAATTCCATTTGTCTATTTTTGCTTTTGTTACCTGTGCTTTTGGAGTCATAGCCAAAGAAAATTCATTGCCCAGACCAATGTCAGAGCGATAGCTTCAACTTTTAAATGCAGTACAGGAAAATCATAGATATGTATACACATGTATTTATATATGTGTATATATACACACAAACACATGAGTATATGTATAAATACATATGTGTAAAAGTGTGTAAACATGTATATATACACACACATATAAATATATAAATATATATTATATAGAGAGAAAGAAAAAAAGAGGTCTAAGAAGCCATTATTGAAAAAATAGGAGGCTTGTGTTGTTGAAAATGAACACTACATCTTCCTTTCATTATTCTTAGTATCTCCTTTTCCATCTTTCTAATTTCAAAAACGTAGTGTCAGCGAGGTGTGATGGCTCACGTCTGTAATCCCAGCACTTTGGGAGGCCGAGGCAGGTGGATCACTTGAGACCAGGAGTTCGAGACCAGCCTGGCAAACATGGTGAAACCTTGTCTCTACTAAAAATATAAAAATTAGCGGGGCGTGCTGGCATTTGCGTGTAACCCCAGCTATTTGGGAGCTGAGGCAGAAGAATCACTTGAACCCCGGAGACAGGTTGCAGTGAGCCGAGAATACACCACTGCACTCTAGCCTGGGTGACAGAGCGAGACTCTGTCTCAAAAAAAAAAAAAATTGTCTGTGGATAATTTCGTTTATCAATCTAAAGAATCCCATATATCTAAACACACACTTAGCCCATCTAAGGTTATATTATTGGGCAATCAAGGTTGATCTTTGTTGGCCCTCCAGCCTGTGCACTCCCCCCTGTTTTGGTACTATTTTGCACACAGAGAGTAGGGGCTCAAAAATGTTTATAATTTGATGTGTTCTTCCATATTAACTTGCTTTCCCAGTCTTTATAGATCTTTACAAAAACTTTTTTCAATATTTCTCCGCTGTCTTTAAACGTACTACTTCTTCCTATTTCTTTTTGTAGAGATAGACAGTCTCATTTTTCATTTCACAGAGAAAACAGAAATCACAAACCTGGAGCTCCCTCTATTCTTGCTGAAAAATTCTAAAAGCTTTCCTGAATCCACACCTGCCTGACAGTTACCACCACTCCCATTCCATTGGGTGAGGCCTCCCTCTCCTCTCTACTGAGATCTGATGTTCCCAAACTAAATACAGTCAGGTGAGAAATTCTGTTTCATGCTAGAATTGGCATATAAGAGACTACCTCACAGCATAGTAAGACTTAATCAAAGTAATTCTGAGACCTTCACCACCCAACTGGCGTAACCAGGAGAACACACGGCCTAGTGAGTGAACCTCAAGGAAATCACAGGGGAAGACTGAGATTGTGAGCAAGCATGGGAAAGTGGCATTATATAATACTACTGGCTAGAAACATGTGCTGCAGAAAATCAGCCCATTTTGGGCTGCCCATGGGCAGAGTGTTGTGTGTGGGGAATTTTGGGAGGGCCTCATAGGTGCATCCTGGAGTTGGGACGTACATAAAGATCAAGACAGGTGCCTGCTGCTCTGGAGCATTCCTTAAGCAGGACAAGAAGAACAGGTAACATGTAGGCAGCCTTTGATCCTGCTGTTTAGGATGGCTAGGATTCATGGGTTTTCCTTGGGCCCGGTGGACACAATAAAACACAGCTGGTTCCTTCCCCAAGAGGATGGTCTGCCAACATAAGGAGAACTCAGCATGGAAGGCCACGGGGTGTACTTCCAAATAACATCAACTCAGGTAGGGGAATGACAGAATAGTGTATAACAATCACATCAGCCACGTCAAGGAATTGTACAGGGGAGAGCGTCGAAAGGGCTTCCCAAGGAAATGCAATCCCGGAGCCCCTGAAAAAGCAACCCTTTGAACACCTTTCCCAAAGGAAATCGAGAATCCAGCATAGACTCTAGCATCTGGACAAGTAAGCAGAAAAGGAACTCCTCTTTCTTATCCTTTGGAGGAGATAGAAGTAGAAGAACTAAAGAATAAAGACGGAGACGGAATTCTTCACAAAAGTACATATACCTGTCTGTGACATAAGTAGCATATGGATACCTGAACCAGATCACTCTTTAACACCATCTTCCACGTGAGAAGACATTTTTGGCAATAATCTTGAAAAAAAATTGTTATAGCAAGAAAATGAATGCAGACTATGAAAATTTTCTTTTATTGAACTTCATATGTAAAATCATACCAACAAAAACAAAAACAAAACATACTATTTATAGAGTTCTATGCTCAATACCAGGGTGATGAGATTCATACCCCAAACCTCAGCATTGTGCAATATTCCCATATAACAAATCTGCACATGTACCCCTGTATCTAAAAGTTGAAATTTTATAAAATTAAATAAATTTTAAATTAATATTAAAGTACAAAAAGAAAAATAATGAATTCTTTTAATTACATTGCTATATTAAAAAAACCCTATGCTAATATAGTAGTCTGTCAGAGTACTGAATAATAATATTACAGTTTCTATTTGATTCAGATTTGTTAATAATTGTTAAAATTGTTCATTGCATATCTATGCTTATATCTGGTTGAGGCACACATTTTAATCATTTTAATTATGAAATGTTTCTTTCACATGAAATGACAGATCTAAAAATAGTTAACAAAAGCCTTAATTATCAGGGTAAATTTGGCAGAAATTCATAAAAATGTCATTTCATAATAAGTTCCAGAAATAGCAATACTATTTAGGTCTTTTTTCCTCAGAGTTGACTCTAGAGGCAATCAAATCTCTCTGTAGTTAAAACATTTCCACTAAAATATCTTCACTAGAAAATTCATCACGCACTTCTTATTTGGAAAAAACTTGTAAATCTTCTTTCTTCTGCAGAAATCAGATAAAATGGCTGAATGATTTGTAACATTGAGTTTATTTGATTCATTGACTTAGAACATGTCCAGTTCTTTGTGAAAATGACCAAAGCATTCAAATGTTGACTTTTTGATATCTCTGGCAAGGCAAGACCATCATCTTTTGTCTTTTCTCCTGTCAGTCTTTTTTAAGTCAGAATTTTTTTTTTCTATATAAATTTCATTTCTTTACATTTTTTGTTGCCTAATCAATGGCATTCTTCACAAGGAACAATTTTAAAGACTAGCGTATCACTGCATATTGTTCACATTTGATTCTGGCTGTTTGCAAATTTGTGTCTGATTAGTCTCTCTAAAACTTCACATTAAAAAGAAAACTCAGAAAAGAAAAATTGCAAACAGCTATCCCTGTTTATTCTGAATCTCCTATTTTTACCCAAGAATATGTAGGGATTGACAACAGTGCCTAAACGAGCTCCAGCTTTACTAACTTTACTAACTCCTTCTTGAAGTGAGTGTGTATAACAGGCTGTGTATGGTGGGGTAGACTCTATAACTGAAAGTTCCCCAAATTAACTTCCATGTAGAATACAAGTTTATTAAAGGGCAAGTAAGAAAACTGCACTTATGTGGAGCTCACAGGTAGATTACTAAAACTCAACAATAACCCTAGTAGTTGTTCAAAAGATGGAGCGACAGAAGGTTTTTCAGAGGCAGGAGTGTTTCCTGGATGACATTGTTTAAAATTTCCTATGTATGGTGATAATAAGAAAAACCCCGAACTTTCCTCAGATTTATTATTACCTGCATCCGGAGTGGACAGTTCCCACCTCCATGGTCAGTATGTCCCACTTCTTCTGCCATGACTGGTCCCCACGCCAGGTCAGCCTCCAGTTGTGAGTGGACAGAAGCTTCAAACTAGATGTGCCAAGGAAATCTTGAATTGATAGATGTACTTTTTATACCTGAGAGTTGGCATTATCATAAACATGAGACCACTATTTGGGTGATCAGAAAGCTACAGGATCTGCCTGAAATGTCATCCAGGAATGAAGAAGAAAGATGCAACAGAGAAGGGCTATGCTCAGTGAACAGAAAAACATGAGGACTTTTGCTGTAAATTATCACCATTCAATACAATGGTTACAAACACCATGCTATTTTCTAGAGATGCAAAATATTTTCTAATCTGATATCAATTATTCTTCATTCACAAAGTATAAAATAATATCAAAAATTAAAATACATGCGCTGAGCCAAAGGTTAGTCTCCTCATCTTAATTCCATGCTATTAGGTCATGATATTGCTTTTTATTAAGAAGATAAAAAGCTTTATAGTTCTTTAGGGTCAGAATTAAAAATAAAAGGGAAAAGTAGGTTCTGTGTCTGTCATTGACTGAGTGTAGTTTTAAATAATGGATCATATGATTTGTGCATGTGCCTGACAGACAGAAAAGAGAGCAGAAGCAAGCTTAGTTGACCAATTGATTGATTTATAGGTAAATATTATACATTTTTATAATAGTTACCAAATAAAAAATCTCTAACCATGGCCAGTTAAAAGATGGCTGTGCTGTTTACTGTCCATTTTCTGTCCCTTGTTACCAAGATTCCAATCCTGCTCAATGTCCCAGGAGGAGTGACCCCTAAGAACCACCTTATCAAGATCCCCTGCTCCCTGCTTCATATTGTGGGCAGCAAATGGAAGATGCTGGTAGGAGATTGAAGTGCAGGAGTAGGAGAGTTTGAGGGGCACCATCTGCCTTCTGCAGTGGCGGTGTCTCTCTCTGACTGTTGCAACACCTGTCAGGCAGCTTGCTCTTTGTTAGAGTTTTCTCCCCTACCTCCTCCTCAGGCCTATAGGTGGTAAGGGCTTCCTGCCCTTGCCAGCACTGAAGAAGCTCAGCATCCATTGTTGTTTTTCTTGTCTTTGCACACAACTCTGTCAATATTCTTTTCATTAAGTTTGAGTCACAATCTCAGCTGAAAGTGTCTTCTGTCTCCTGTTGGAACTCAGTAATGAATGCAATACCTTTGTCACCCTTTTGGAGACCCCTCTGGTAAGCTTCTGATCTACATGGTTATGGGTCTCCCAGTCACAGCTATTCTGTCTGCCCCTCAATCAGCTACATTTTTGTCTGGGTCCTTGGACATGATAAACTCTGAATAAGTCTCCTAGAGGAGCATGGAGAGCCTTGCGGGATGTGCATCACTGGCCATGTTCCCCTGCAGACTTTCCCGCACCAAACTCTGTGGGCTTTGTATAGGCTGGAGTCCTGCCTGTACCACTCCTCTAAGTAGCTCTCCCTGACAATTTTCCATGGAAGTTGTGGGATCTCCTTCTGCCAGGATTTCAGAGGTCCATAGCAATAGTAGGTCACTCCTCATCTACTCAAAAGGGTAAGTTTGATCACTTTACATAATATCATATTTCTCAAAGACTTTGTTCATGTTTTAAATTCATTTGTCTTTATTTTTGTCTGACTGGGTCAGTTCGAAAGACCAGTCATCAAGCTCTGAAATTCTTTCTTCTGCTTGGTTTGGTCTATTTATAAAGCTTTCAACTGGTGAAATTCTTTGAGTGAGTTTTTCAATTCCAGAAGCTCTAATTGATTTCTTCTATGTTTATTTCTTCTTTCATTTTGTGGATTGATTTAGAAGTTACTCTGTGTTGATTTTGAACCTTGTCTTGGATTCCCTTGAGTTTCCTTGCTTTGAATTATTTATCTGTCATTTCTGAGTTTCCATTATGTTTAGGAATCATTGCTGGAGAGCTACTGTGATTCTTTGGTGGTGTCACTAAATTCAGATTTGTCATGGTGCCAGAATTCTTGCACTGATTTCTTCTCATCTGGAGACTTTGGCATTTTAATTAATTATTTTCATGTGGGTAAAGTTTTTTCTTTTGTTTTTCTTTCACTATATTATTATTATTATTTTCCCATCCCCTGCCAGGTGTCCTTATGGTAGAGGATGCTGGATAGTGATTTTTGGCTTTGCTTCTATAGCCCTATATAATTCTTTCAGCAGGTTTTATATTGGGCTGTGTGGTTTGATCTACAAGGCAGTAGATGGCCCTTATGCATAACAGCTGGATGTGGCCAATGTGGCTGTGTATATATATTTGATCCTTGTTTCCCAGGAGAAGCTCTCTGTTGCCTCAGGCAATGGGCTAATCCATAGAGTGCACGGTGGTCTGAGCTCCCTGCCAAACGCCTGTGAGATGGAGGGCAAGATGGTTGGGGCCAGATCAGACAGGCCCACCTACAGGCTTTCCAGTGGCAGGCACACATACACCAGCACCAAGACAAAACTGAGTCGGCAGCCAGCAAGCACCCAGAGGCACAGAGCTGGGAAACCTCCTTGGCCCCAAGTTCTCTGCTCAGCAGGAGTGATGGCCTAAACTAATCTGTAAGAGTGGATGCTCCAGATGTCTGGTGATCTGCCTGGGTGTGTAGAGTGTAGAGGGCCCTGCTATATCACATCTGGGTACAAGAATGGTGGGGCAACTCAGGCTGGTAATTCAGCACATAGTCTGACTGCCTGGAGATATGCCTGGGTATGGAACAGAGAGGACCCTACTTCACTACAATCTTTGAACAGGAGAGTGAGGTGGTTTGGGCTGCTGATCTAGGTGAGTGGGTGCTCCTACTGCCTGGAGATCTGCCTTGATGTGGAGCAGAGAACAGAGAAGGTTCTGCTGCATCATATTCTGTGTATAAGAACAGTGGGGCACCTTAGGTTACTGATCCAGGCAAACCTGTACTCCCAATACATGGAGATATGCTTGGTCATGGAGCAGAGAGGGCCCTGTTGCATCATGATCTCTCTGCAGGAAGGGTGGGGCAGGCCAGGTTGCTAATTTGGATCACCTGGTTGGCAAGTGCTCCAAATGCCTGGATATCTACCTGGGCATTGAATGCAGAGGGTCCTGCTGCACCAGGACCTGTAAATAGGAGAGGTGAGATGACTCAGACTGCTGAACCAGGCAAGCAGTTGCTCTCAATGCCTGGAGGTCTGCCTGGAATTGAAGCAAAGAAGACCCTTGCACCAAGATCTCTGCCCAAGAAAGGGTTGGGAAGCTCAGGCTGCTGGCCCAGGTAAGCCTATGCTTTGAATGCCTGCAGTCGTGCCTGGGGGTGGAGTGGAGAGAGTCCCACTGCACCACGATCTCAGGAGAGGTTGGCCAGTGCTAGGTTGCCAAGCTGCCCTGGCTGCAAGTCTCACTGTCCAGCAGAAACTGCAGCTGTAGCAGTTCCTCCTCCTGCCTCAGGCCTGTAACAGAGGACAGCACAATTCCAGTACTTACCACTGTGGTGCTTTCCACAATGCTAACTGTGGAGGCCCTTAACCTGCTCCAGAGCAAGTGCTCCAATCTCTGACCTGAGACAGCAATGCCTGCATGGGTGCACTGTCCGATCGCCAAAGAATGGCTGACTTTGTATGTGCCTGGATTTAAAATGGCATCCTACTCTTGATTCTGGGTCTGGAAAAATGTCTGCAGTTTTACCCAGTAGCTTTCGCTTTCAGGACCTCAGATCTTCTCCCCAAGTTAGCTCCAGGACTTGGGAGAAACAAAGTGCTCTCTCTTGGCTTGGTTTGCTTGGATCCCCTGTGGAAAGGACTCCCCTGAGTCAGAGAGGGAGGCTCTCTGCCCAATGCACATACTGGGACTTCACTCACATTTTTATCAGCCCGGTGCTGTCATGGAGACTATTTGCCCAGGTCCTCCTCTCCTGGATCTGGGGTGTCCTTCACAGTTCCAGTGGATTCCCATTTTCTTCTTAAATTAAAGCCCACAGCATTGATCTTTACATATTATCTTGCTATTGACAGATGCTGGAGGCATGCTAAAAGCATGAATATCCCTTTCCCTGTTCTTGAATGATGATAAGCACTTGTCCAAATATTTTTGAAAAGTAAGATTTTGAAGATTTGTTGAAATATAGTCATATGCTTCTGGATTTTCCTATGAAATAGGTATTATACATTTTATTCACAACAACCTAATGTTAGACTGACCTCAATTCAGCTCCTCTTTCACTCAGCAAATGCTGATTGAGTGCCAATTCTATGTCATCACAGTTTCATTAAATGTCCACTTAACCTTGTCTTATAGTTAATTAATATAATACACCTGTGTTTGGAATAATCTTTTATTGTATGAAAAAAGAAATATATTTTATTTTATACATTTTCAAAAGTAAAGTACGAAAAGGGTTTCTTTATGCTGAAGCCAAACACATTTGAAGATATTTTTGGGGAATCAGAAGATGATTATCTCTAACTTTCACTCTGTTTTCCTCACCACTTGTCCCCTTCCCTTCCTTTTTAGTTTACAGCTTTCTGGAACCTATTTCAGATGCCTTTTATTGTTGTAAGTTTGACATACACAAAAACAGGCTCTAATATAATTGCCTCAATATTTTTTCATCTTGCTGAAGGTGATTATTTTAAACTGCTGTGAGATATGATGAATCAACAATTATATTACATACACAAATATATGCTGAACATTTGCTTAGGAAAGTTGATTTCTAAGACAAAGCATTCTTTATCCTGAGAATTCACTAGATCCAGTGACTGTGCTGAATTCTGAGATGGTTTTGAAATATTAAAAATAAATTACTAAAAAATAAAACAAACATAATTGCGTTTCATTATGATATATTTAATATGTTTGAAGTCAAATAGATTTTTTTTTGAGATGGAGTCTCTCTCTGTTGCCCAGGCTGGAGTGCAGTGGCATGATCTCGGCTCACTGCACCCTCCACCTCCCAGATTCAAGTGATTCCTCTGCCTCAGCCTCCCGAGTAGCTGGGACTACAGGCTCCCACCATCACACCCTGCTAATTTTTATATTTTTGGTTGACACGGGGTTTCACCATATTGGCCAGGCTGGTCTCGAACTCCTGACCTTGTGATCCACCCACCTCGGCCTCCTAAATTGCTGGGATTACAGGCATGAGTCACTGCGCCCTGCCAAATAGATTTTTTTAAAACCAAAAATGGCATGGGTGATAATATAGATTATAGTATGGGCGAAACTCCGGGAGATTATATATACTTATTCATCCTTTCTTCAGAACCTGTGCTGACAAAGGATGTGGCGCATAATGACAATGGAATAGGGAGCGGTAGCAGGAAATGAAAAAGACCCTAAAAATCCAGATACCACTCAGACTGCTATTCACAATGCTGTAAGGAATCAATCTCTATATGTAATTGGATGCAGAACATCTAGGATGCTTTTAATTTCCAGAACCAGAATAAAACATAACAAATTTGAAGTAGCTTTGAGTATTACTACTTAATAGTAAATAAATATTCAATAAAACATAATAAATATTCAGTGATGTGTCATTTTAAATTAGTCTTATTCTAACACTATAAAAGGGTTTTGGTCACAAGTGAAAGAAAATTCCACAGCTATTTAAGCTTCAGGTATGAAGTGATGAGACACCCCTACTTCTAATTCTCTATAATCCTCTCAGCTTTACTTTTGTTTGGCTGACTTAACTTTTCATAGCCAAGTGGCTACAGCAGCTCCAGACATCACCTCTTCACCCTAACCTTAGAGTGGGGCTTTTCATAATGTGTTGATGACCCGTCAGCCGATCATATAAACAATACAGTCCACCATGACCAGCATTTAAATAAACTAATGTAAGAGAAAATAATAGAACAGAATAGAATCTGAAAATATCAGAATTACATGTGGTAAAGGTAAACACCTTTTATAGAACTTTTGTTAATTATAGACAATGTATGCACTGAGCTGTGATGTGAAATTTATTTATTTCTGTGGCTCATTATGAAACATTTAGAGAAAGAAAGAGAAAGAGAAAGAGAAAGAGACAACTTCTTCCTGCCTTGAAAATTGCAGTGATACCTTTTCCTAGCCCATTGATTGAAATGGGCTCCTAAATATTCCTGAAACAATTACTGCTGATTGCACATTCAAGTGTTGTGGAATGCAAAGCTATATTATTTGGGTTGGGGGAGGGATCTTTAAGAAAAAGGAATATGAAATTACCTGTATAAATTAGGTATAAATATTAATTTAGAGCAAGGATAGAAAAATTACACATTTTAACAAGCTAACAAATGCTGCAATTAAAAATACACATTTTAAAAAGCTAAATTAAATACTTTAACTGTTCCAAGCACTTAATTGTTCTTTCTTAATAACAGTACTTTTCTTAATTAAATGCTTGGAACAACTCTACAATATATATTTTTTAAAGATAGAAGCCTTAACCAATTGTTGTTAAAATAACTTTTGCAAATGTTGCAAAATATTTGCCAGATAAGCTCATTACTAGTTCCCACTAGAGCTTTGGAAGGAACTCTTGGAAAGGAGGAGCTCTGAGGCTTATGAAATTTGCCATAATACACCCCTTCCATTCTAGAGCCGGGGTGAAGTCAGTATCCCTTAAGCCCATAGGCTTGCTGGCATTAATATAGCTTCAAGATGGCGACTAAGAGTGGATGCTGAGTAGCCTACCAGTCAGGGTTCTTACCTGCTTAGTGATCCAGAAGCTGACTTTCCATGAATACACAGAAAAGTTGTTTCTTGAAAAGGTGATGGTTTTCTGCTTCTGATGACAGCAAACTAGAAAATACAGATTGTAATAGCTAGTTTTATATGTCAACTTGGCTAGATATACTGTCTATTTTTAATTAAACATTATCTCGCTGTTGCTGTGGAGGCATTGGTAGATGTGATTAACATCTACAGTCAGCTGACTTTAAATAGATTATCTTTGATAATGTAGTGGGCCTCATCCAATCAGTTGAAGGGCCTTGAGAGTAAAACTGAGGTTTCTCTGAGGAAGAAAATCCTTCCTCAAGACTGCAGTATCAGTTCCTGCCTGAGGGTTTTCTGGAAGTTTTTCACTTGCCAGTTTCTGCATAATCATGTAAGACAATTCCTTGAAAGAAATCTCTTAATCTGTGCGTGTGTGTTTTTGTGTCCGTGTCTGTGTACATATGTGTGTGGGGGTGTGTGTGTGTGTATTTATATATATGAATTCTTCTTCTTCTTCTTTGGAGAACTCTAACTGATACAGTGATTAATCCTCTGGATGAAGACAATGGAAAGATAAATAGAACAAATTTAGAACTGCAAGCTACAGCAACCAAAATTCTGGTCTTCAAGTATGAGTTTAATCATGGACTAGATATAACTGCAGAGTGTATTATTTTCTTCTTACTTTATTTATTCTACTTCTTGTTATGCCAGTTCACCATCTAAAATGAGGCATGAAGAGACAAGGGGATGGAAAATTGTGAAGACAAGGTAAAAGAACCACATGATACTGTGAGAAAGCTTATTATTATTATTTTTTTAACCTGGAATGCCAGAAGGAACAGAGACGAAATGAGTTAGAAAATACATTTAAAGAAATAATGAGTAAATGTTTTCAAAAATAGTTGAAAGACATAAATTCTACATTCAGAGCCCAGTCAATCCCACAAGAAAAATAAAAATAATTTCTCATGTAGGTTCATCCTAGAGAAACTACAGAGAAACAATAACAAAGCCAAAATTTTAAGGACGACCAGAATTTTCAAACATCAGATTACATAAAAATATGTATACATTATACTGAATAGAAACAATGAGTGTTCTTACATGGGGTGAAAGAATATAAGAGCCCATCAAGAATTCACATTATTAAAAGCTTAAATTAAAGCATTTTAAGATAAAGCAGAGATTTGTCACTTCCAAATAGAGCCTAAAATAGAGAAGAAAGTGCGTTCTTCAAGGAGAATAAAAATGATCTGAGAATGAAGTTTGGAGACAGAAGAATGATTGAAAAGATATAGAAGATAAATATACATACAAATTTAAATATATATTTATTGTATATTAATGCACATTATTGTACATAAATGTACATTATTGATGATCTAAAACATCAATAATGTGTTATGTGGTTTAAATATATGGAGAATAAAATATGTAACAATAGCATATTATTTAAATTAATGTAAAGATTTTCTAAGATTCTTGACTTATTTAGGAGGAGTGTCAAAGAATCAGTTAATATTAGACATTGATAAGTCAAGAATGTATGTTTTATTTCTCAGGTAAGCACTAAATAACATAATTTCTTAATTCAGAGAAGACAGAGAAATAAAATACTAAAAAATGTAATTAGTTCATGCAAGGCAAAAAAGAAGAGAAAAAAGAAAATTCAATAGTTGATCAAAAATAAAGGACATGGTAAATCGATAGATTTACACCCCAAGATATTATAAATTAAATTTAATGGAAATTGAATACATGTGAAAGTTAAAGATAAAAGTTGCCATAATGGATTACAAAGAAAAGAAAATTACCTGAAAGTTTAAGATTCAGAAAGGCTGAATAAAAAATAATTGAAAAGGCTGGGCACAGTGGCTCATGCCTGTAATCCCAGCACTTTGGAAGGCCAACGTGGGCGGATCTCCTGAGGTCAGGAGTTCGAGACCAGACTGACTAACATGGAGAAACCTTATCTCTACTAAAAATACAAAAATTAGCCAGGAGTGATGGCATATGCCTGTAATCCCAGCTACTCGGGAGGCTGAGGCAAGAGAATCACTTGAACCTGTAAGGCGGAGGTTGCAGTGAGCCGAGATGCTGCCATTGCACTCCAGCCTGGGCAACAAGAGTGAAACTCCATCAAACACACACACACACACAAGTAATAATAATTGAAAAAAGCCATACAATGCAAACATTAACTGATAAAATATGGTGCAGGTATGTTATTATCAGGAAAAATCTACTTGAAGGTAAAAAACTTTGCAGGAGTGAAAATGGTTCCACCTTCATCACAAAAATGTTTGTTTAACAAATATGTGATGCTTCTAATTTTTTATGAACCTAATAACAAGGTTCAAAATGCAGAAAGAAAGATGTCAGAAACTACATGCAGAAACAAAATCCCCATAATCATAATGGGAAATTTTAAAACACTTTGAGTGAATTATACAATGAGTTATCAAACATAAGGAGGGTAAAACCAATTTGAACAGCATGATTTGCAATTTGGACTCAATTTATATAAATAAAATATTGCACCGAGCAAAAGTGTAATACACGTTTTTTTCTCAATCACACAGAAAGCATTTCCCAAAGCGACCACACTTAAAGCCCAAACAAATTACACAAGGTTGAAATCGTATGGATTACAGCATCCATTTTCTCACCCCATCTCTGCATTTCCTTCTTCCCTTATTATGTTACAATCATTTTCTTCCCTCTGGTGCTTTTTTTGTAGCACACGCTATAAGCCACTTTTCCATTTCGTGAGTGTCAATTTAGTAACAATACTATCTGTAAATCAACTTAACTGAGCACTGGGTAAACTCCAATAATTTGAAATGCCTAGCCAGTGGATGAGCCAGCCTGGTGCCTTGTAACTGACACCTGGGTGACACCCCTTTCTCTTTTAGGAGATCTTGCTTACCACAGGTGACTGAGCAAGAGTGCCAGTGTTGGTCTGTACACTAAATATTAGAAGACACTAGTTTATTTCATATCATATTAGATAAATGGTAGAGAAATCTTAAATTTTTCTGTTAGTGATGGATTGAGGGCCCCAAATGAAAAAATATTAAAAAGTTACAGTTTTCTTCTTCCTGCATCTCATTAGATGATATTTTTTGCACACTTTATTTCAGATGTCACTTTCTATATTGCAGTGGTTTGTGGTGCTGTAGCACACATGGCTCATACCTCCCTCCATATCCCCTTGGCCACCTGCAGCTGCCACTCCTGGCATGGACAGATGCCTACCTTGGGTACCTCCTTTGTTCTCTGCCTGAGAACTTTCTTGTTCCACTGAGAGCAGGGAGACTTAACAACCCAGAGGCAACCATTAACCAACAGAGGGTGAGCCATGGAATAATCCTCCTTATTTTCCTCTCTTCTAGTTGCTAATTCCGAGATATGTTCTACCTGGTTTCTGGAGAGTTCTAAGTATAAAGAAGCCCCAGTTAGTCACAGTAGAAACCTGTGTATTAATTTATTCCTTATTGGTTTTTCTTCCTTCCCTCTCCTACTTCCTACATTTCCTCACTTGTGTTCTCCGGAATGAACCATACCCACATCCTCGTTTTAGACTCTGTTTTGAGGGTAATCAAAATAAAAACTGGCAGCGATAGTTTTAAGTGTATAGAACACATTTCCATTTCCATCTACTTTTGATAAGAACAGTCACTTTCTGTAGGGAAGTCACTCATCCTCCATTCATGTTACTGTGAAGGAATGATCAATTACAGTATTTTAAGTCTCTATTCGTGTAGAGGTGTGGGCATGCTACCCAGGCCTGGTTAAGCATGGTGTTCAATCCTCCTACATACAGTGATGAAACCAAACAGACCCAGACAGTCTATCCGTGCATTTGATGCATAGTTGCTGAGATGCAGACTTTCTCTTCTTTTTGCTAAGATGCAGATCTTGACCTTCAAGGAAACAAAAGCCTGACGGAAACAGGCACGACTAATGCCAACAAGTGAAGTTCAGCAAACCCAAGAAATTGAGAAATAGAAAGGAAATGGGTAGAAAGCTCAAAATATAATATTTGAGCCCCGGGATGTAGCTGGGTCTCAGATCCACACTTTGGATTTTCTAGTTGCATGTGCATTTCAACCTCACTTCCCACTTTTTTTTTTCTGTTAAACCAGTTTAAGGTAGATTTTGAGGACTGAAAACTCAGGGTCCCAATTACCATACACACTCTTTCCTCAAGTACATCTGTCTCTTCAGTGGACATTTACAAAAATATCATGAAATGCACAGCATGTCATTTTGTTGTATGCTTGTTGTTTAATTTTATTTGAACCCTGAATGTGTTTGTTCTGGGATTATTTTATTTGCCTATAATGAAACCAGGCAGGAAAGAAATGAATAATTCTCGACATCTTCGACGTTTGGTTACTGCTTTGGTGTCTAGTATAGAAAAGAGCATGCTGAGAACACTTTGAGAGCGTGCGTTGAATGATTGAGTGAGAGAGGAGCAAGTGCAGAGGCTGTAAGGTAGCACGAATATGGCACATTTGAGGAACTGAAAGGAGGCCACGTGCAAAGAGCCAGTGGAGTGCAGAAGAGGTTGGGAAGGTAAACAGGTGGTCAGGTGAGGGTCACCAGGTGGCACAATCTCAGGAAGGACTTTCACATTGTAGTTTACATAAATGGTCTCCCCTGGAGGTACAACCTGTCTATGAATGGTGCCCCCGGGGTTTTGTAATGCAACATCCTTGAAGCAAGTCAAGAGGAGGGAAGAGTACCAGGTCACTGTGCACTTAGGAGATGAGGCAGAGTGAGGTTCACTGTGAGGAAAGTCTCACAGAGAACTAGGATACCGAGGGCAAATTTTCCAAACCTGTTACTGCTTGTAGTTGGGCTTTTTGCCCATTCTGGATACACACATAATTAGCAATTGCTATGGCCAGGAAATGTCAATACATATACTTCAGCACACACAAAAGCATTAATACATGCAATCCAGTTTTCTGCACTACAAAAACACAAGGGGTCCAGATGCAGTGGATTCTCAAAACTAAATAAAACAGTCCTCATATGTACCCCTACAACCCAGTAGCCTGTCTCCCAGTAATATTTTGAATCTATTTTGATATTTTTTGGTTGAGAATATTTTTTCACACTTTACTTTCAACACATTTTGATGTATTAAAGTGAGACCATTTTATTACATCTCACCTGCCTTGCAAAAATTGCCAAAAACCGTAATAAAACCCACACATATTTCCCGAATGTTATGTAACTTTCCAGTACATAGCAGAGTGAAATATGCAATCTTAATTTTACTCTACCATGAAATTATTTGCCTGGTGCGTGCTTCTCTATGAAGAGCTTCGAAATAATAATTGTGATCAGCGCACATGAAAAGAAGAGCAGTTGTTTGCTTTTCCACTGGCTTTCCAAAGAGTTGCACTTGTGATTTAATGAGAAAATCCAAGTTCTTTTTGTTTCATAATACTAGTGATCTCCCAAAGGATATTGTCCACTTCCTGACTCAGAGCAAAGTTAATTTCTAGGCTCATTTACTGCAGGAGAAAGATAGAATAGGTATGGAATCATGTAATGTCTCTGTCATATCCAACTTCTGTGAGCTTTGTTTAAAGTTTCCTTTGTTTGAAGCTTTGTTTAAAGCTTAAATTCAGTTATCTCAACTGTACAATGAGGATAACAATGGCTTTGCTATAGAACTTTTGCCAGACATTGAAATATAAATACCTAATCTAGTGTTTGGCATATGTTATCATTTTTATTATAGCATTACTGGTATTTTATCTGTTTATGACTAAATTACAAACGCATTCCACTTATTATTTAGATCTTGACCCCTTTGGTGATATAATACATGTATCCTAGAATTTCAAATCCTGTCCTCTTGAGCATCCACATTGGAGATACTGGCATTTTAGAAGACTGACAGCAATTTTATCTTCTGCTTCCAAGCTCTGAAACATTGAGTAAAGAATTCAAGAGACAGACAGATGGAGATTAAGCTACAAGGCATGCTAGCAGAGCTGAACTGGATCAGCGGCAAAAAAATTCGCTATTTTAGTACCCACCTGTGCAGACTCACCTCATCACTCACAGACATAACTGCCTCATAAGCTTGCCTTACAGCGATGCAGATGGTGTATGGAGGTTGTTCAGAAAACACAGAGGGAAGGAAGCATTCGCTCCCTAGTTCACCCGCAGGCTCAATGACTCCTCCTAGAGGACACTTGTAGAAGAGGGTGGAAGGGAGAGCAGAAGCAGTTTCAGATGCTTCCCAAAATGTGGACATTCTCATCTAGTAAAGTGGGGTGGAGTGGAACCAGAATGGCCTTCTCCTTTAGGATGAAATAGGACATAAGTTTAGGGAAAGGAAAGGTTGCCTGTTACACACACACACACACACACACACACACACATATATATATATATATATACTGTTCTGTTTCCTTTTTGAAAGAAAAAGATCTTGGGCCCCCAAAATCACTAAGCTAAAGGGACAATTCAAGCTGGGACATGCTTAGGACAAACCTGCCTCCCATTCTCTTCAGTCATCTCTCTGCTCACTGGGATAAATGTGTATCAGAAATTCAAAAGAACGCAACTGTTTGACTCTTACGTACCTGTGACCTGGGCCAAACCAATGTTCATTTTACTTATGTTGATTGATGTCTCGTGTCTCCCTAAAATGTATAAAACCAAGCTGTGCTCTGACCACCTCAGGCGCACATCGTTAGGACTTCCTGAGGCTGTGTCATGGTCATGCGTCCTCAGCCCTGGCAAAATTAACGTTCTAAATTAACTGAGACCTGTCTCAAGTTGTGGAGGTTCACACCCTCCACAGAAGTAACTCCCTCCACAGTCATGAAGAAGATCTACCCCATCTAAATTATTTACTTTTACTATATATGTACATTCTCATAAACTAGATATAACATTATATATGTGTACTTGTTTTAAAAATTTGAATGAATTTTTTCACTCAGTGTCTTAGGATTTATCCGCATCTATACAAATCTATGTAGTTCGTGAATATTAACATTGCATAGCATTTATTCTGTGACTATACCATATACCTATTGATAGGCATTTGAGTAGTTTTCTCACTGCTATAATCAATGACCTTTACACTTTTTTAATATCCACTTGCAAGGGAGTTTCATGGGGTTATATCCAGTTCCAGAGTGGAATTGCCAGTGCATAGATAATGTGCATCTTCAACTTTAGGATTTGTTTGTCCAATTGCACCCTCAAAGGTGGTGGTATTAATTTACACTACCTCCTTCGGTATGTGAGTTCCCACTTCCTTACATTCTCACCTCAGAATTAGACAGACTCACCAGTCCTGTTCCAGGCAGCACTGGACTGGGCAACTATTGGGAAAAGAGGTCTGGCCTCAGGTAAGGCCAGGTAAGGTGAGGTAATGACAGGTCTCGCCCAGGTAAGCCTTCCCTGGGCAGTTGGCTTCAGTGAGGAAGAATAAAGAGCTAAGCCTATCCAGCATATCTTAGCATATCTTATTGTGCATATCCAGCTGCTTTTTCTGTATTTGCTAGTCAGAGAAATCACTCCCGAGGTGTGATGGTTAATGTTATGCATCAACTTGACTGGGTAAAGTGATGCTAAGATAACTGGTAAAACATTATGTCTGGGTGTGTCTATGAGGGTATTTCTGGAAGAGATTAGCATTTGAATCAGTAGACTGAGTGAAGAAGATTGCCCTCACCAATATGTGCAGGCAGCATCTAATCCCCTGAGGGATTTGCCTTGGCAGTGAAAGCAATTCTCTTTCTGTCTCTTCTTGAGCTGGGACATTTGTCTTTTCCTTCTCTCAGACATCAGAACTCTTGGCTCTCAGACCTTTGGACTTGGGACTTACACCAGTGCTCACTTTTTCCCCTCCATTCCACCCCAGTTTTGAGATTTTCCTCATCAAATTGGCACTTACACCATGGGCTCCCCTGGTTCTCAAGCCTCCAGACTGAGACTGAATTACACCACTGGGTTTTCTGGGTTTCCAGCTTACAGACGTCGTATTGTGAGACTTCTCATCCATGATAATCCCATGAGCCAATTCTCATAATAAATGTCCTCTCATCTATGTAGATCATAGTGGTTCTTTTACCCTAGAGAACCTCGACTAATACACCAAGGGAAATGTGAGTTAGAGGGAGGATAAAGGCCCCTGTTGGATCACATCAATGACATTCTGTACACCTGAAAGGAAACATCGGGTGTGGGAGGAAGACGTCTTCTCTCTCCCAGCTTGATGTGTATATGAGTCCATTCTCACACTGCTATGAGACTGGGTAATTTATGGAGAAAAGAGGTCTAATTGACTCACATTTCCACAGGTTGTACAGGAGGCATGGGTGGGGAGGTCTCAGGAAACTTACAATCATCATGGCAGAAGGTGAAGGGGAAGCAGGGACAATCTTCTCATGGTGAAAGAGGAGAGAGAGAAAAAGCAAAGGGGGAAGTGCCACACACTTTTAAACAACCAGGTCTTGTGAGAACTCACTCACTATCATGAGAACAGCAAGGGGGAAATCTACTCCCACGATCCAATCACCTTCCCCAAGATCCCTCCCCCAACAATGGGATTTCAATACAACCTGAGATTTGGGTGGGGCCACAGAGCCAAACCATATCTATGTGCTTCTTCAAACTGAAGGCTTTTATCTTCCTTCAGAACTAAAAATTTCTTAGACATATTGATATTGCCTATTCTATTATCTTTACCTTTATCTGAAACACAGAGCACATCAAACCTGTTCTCCATGCTTTTTAACCTTGCACTCATTTTCCCCTGTCTCTTTTTGTGCTGCATGCTGGTAATTTCCTCAGCTCTCTTGTACAGTTCATTAATTTTCTCTCCTACTATAACCCACACATAAGATTTTAACCAGTCAGTGTCAAATATATAAGGAAGCTATTGAGGGATAGGACCCTCAACCCTAATTGTACATAGATAGAATCTCTTGGGGAGCTTTAAAAATCCTGATGTCAAGGCTTCATCCCAGACAATTAAATTGGAATCTCTGGGAATGAGGACCCAGACAACAGTAGTTTTCAAAGCTCTGCAGGTGCTTTCAATGGTTAGCCAATGGTAACAGTCACTGTTGGACAAAAGGAAGGAGGGAAACTTTAGTTCCACATCTTCATTGGCAGGTGACCCATACATGGGCCTAATTACAAACAGAATGAAAGAGCAAAATCCAGGGAGTTGAGCTCTTAAACTTTTAAAGGATTATATATAACAAACTTCAAATGTATTTATAGTGTATTTTAGCATGTAAAAGAAAAAAAAATCTTTTTCAAGAAAATATATTGATAATTTGGTTTTATTTTTGTGTCTGCATTTCCAAAAGTGAAAGTTCTGAGCTGAAAACTGTTATATTATGTTAAAATATTTTTCCTTTAACTAAATGGATGATGGCTTTCTGCTATATTAGCACAGGTTCTAGATACATGAAGGGAAGGTTTAGGGAAATAAAAATGATAGTGGCAGTGGGGTTTGATTATCTTCTGTGTGCCTGAAGTTTTATGTGTGTCTTAGTCTGTGAGGACTGCTACAACAAAATACCATAAACTGGCTGGCCCACAAACAACAGAAGTCTATTTCTCACAGTTTTGGAGGATGGGAAGACCAAGATAAAGGCACTGGTAGATTCGGTGTCTCGATGATATCTTCTTGCTGTGGGGCCAGGCAGCTCTCTGGGGCCTCCTTTATAAGGGGGCTATTTATGAGAGCTCTACCCTAATGATCTAATCATCTCCCAAAGGCCCTATTTATATCATCACATTGGTGATTAGGGTTTCAACATACAAATATTTTGGGGGGTCGAGGGAAGGACACACATTCAAACCACAGCAATATTTTCTTTTAATTTCTTCAAGAAATTGACTATTATCATTTTCCTGCTTTACAGCTGAAGAAACAAACATGGAAAGCTTCATCTCATTGTCCAGGTTTTCACACCTCTAAAGGGCAGAGCTGAGATCCCAAATCCAGCCTTTCTAACTCCTCTCCCCTTACATTCTTTCCAGTTGGTTATTGCTTATTTGTAAGGACAAGCATTATTCACAGTTTATTTTACTTCCTAGAGAACACCTGCTGTCAGTTTCTTGAGGTGTTTTTGGCAGCCACAGTCAGTTCACTTTGGGCAACTGCATTCATAGGTGTCTCCCTACTCTAGAGATTTTTCTACACTTGGCCATAAATATTCTCTAATTTTAAACATTCTGTAATCCGTAATTCTCTATCCTAAACCTATGGAATAGTGACTGGCATAGAGAAAGTACTCAATGGATACTTATTGAACAAATAAATGTGATGAACAGGGCATGAGCAAAATCAGAAATGAATCCTTCAGGGATTTGTGCTGGGTAAGACAGGCTGACTTCGGAATGAATGCAGTGTAGAATAATAACAACACGAACCTTGACAATCTTGGTTTAAATCGACATTTTATACTCATAAACTCTGTAAATGCAAGTTGTTAATCTTTTTGAACTTGGGTTACCTTGTCTGTAAAGTGGAATAATAATGATAACCTCTTAGGATTATTTTATAGACAAAAAAACTAACATATGGAGACAGCCCAACACAAATAACTTCTCAAAATATGGTCTCTACTTTGACTGTGTGTGTTTTATCTTATGAAGTTTATAAATGTCCACAGTGTGATGATTTTTAAGGAAACTGGAAGAAAATGCATGCATTTTCCACAGAGATTTCCAGCACAAGTCCTGGATGTCTTTTAATAGCATTGAGTGTGCTGAGACTCACAAGCCAATACATTAATAAAAGATTTCAACAACGTATATATTGCATAGCCAGCTTCTAATGGTTTAGATTTAATTTTATATATTTATATTAAAAAGAAACTAAATGTAACTCTGGATTAAAATTACTCCTGTTCACAATAAGCTAATTTTGTGCTTTTTTTTTCAAAAGAATGATGTTTTTTATTGTTTTGTTCATTTTCCTAATAAAACATCTGACTAGGTTTTCATAAAGTGTTGTAAGACAAATATTTTTAGAAAGAAAGACAGCCATGATGCCAAGCCTAATAGATAAAAGCTAATTTCCAATGATTTTCTGAGCAATAAAATGTGGAAAAGACCCCAAACATGAGAGAAATACAAGAGAGGTGAACTAACCAGTGATCCCTAAAGCTAAATACTCCAGCTCTTGTTCCCTGTCTCTTCTCGAAGTCCCCCCTTTTTTTTTTTTTTTTTTCTTTTTTGAGACACAGTCTCCCTCTGTTACCCAGGCTGGAGTGCAGTGGCACGATCTCAGCTCACTGCAACCTCCGCCTCTCAGGTTCAAAGAATTCTCCCACCTCAGCCTCCCGATTAACTGGGGCTACAGGAGAGCGCCACTACTCCTGCTAATTTTTGTATTTTTAGTAGAGACAGGGTTTCCCCATATTGGCCAGACTGGTCTCAAACTCCTAATCTCAGGTGATCCACCTGCCTCAGCCTCCCGAAGTGCCGGGATTATAAGCCTGAGCCACTGTGCCTGACTGAGGTCCAAGTTTTTTAATGCTACTTGTGAATCAGAGAAGTAATGTGTAGGTTGCCTCAATGGATTTGCACACACACACAAAAAAAAGACTGACATTTCAACTGCATCCTGAACACATTCCTGTTTAAGGCCATAGACAGTTTTTATTTTATCTTTGGAGAAACTCCACTTTGCCACATTCTATTATCTCAGTAATAGATGTTTCTAGCCAACCCATTGAGTCATCATATGGTCTTTTTGTAAATTTGACTTTCATCCCAATGTGTATCTTCTCAAGTTATTGTTTATAGTGCCAGCCCTGAGTGAGCATACTTTTATTGCCATGCTTTTAGCTGCTGTTTGAAACCATGTGGGCTCCAATTAGAGAGCCAACTAAGCCACTGGGAAAACACTATCATTTTAAGTGAGTTTTCTGGAAAGGTAAGTCTTCTTTCCCTGCATTTAGTGGCAATTTTATACTATTATCTCATAGGGAGGAACAATGAGGCTGATGAAATGTATCTACTTTAATGGATAATTTCCTCTTTGTAAAACATCTGACTGAGTTTCAGTGTGTAATGCGAACCAAATACTGACTTAATTTTCTATGTTTAAGGACAAAAATCCAGTATGTATGTTTCTGACATGACAATTTACGCTTTTTCACACTTCCTACAAAATAGAAAACAAATTGTTTTCCAAAATGTTATACTATTATCTCATAGGGAGGAACAATGAGGCTGATGAAATATATCTACTTTAATGGATAATTTCCCCTTTGTAAAACATCTGACTGAGTTTCAGTGTGTAATGCGAACCAAATACTGACTTAATTTTCTATGTTTAAGGACAAAAATCCAGTATGTATGTTTCTGACATGACAATTTACGCTTTTTCACACTTCCTACAAAATAGAAAACAAATTGTTTTCCAAAATGTTGTATCAATGACAGTTTCCACAGAATGTGTGTTCTAGTTATTCCATACCCATGTGAACATTTTAATCTTGTCAGGTTTCTAAGATTTTGCAAATCTAATGAATGTAAAAGAGCAGCATCTCATTGTGGTTGTAATTTGTGTTTCTAAAGATCATTAAAGAGTTGAAGATCTTTTCATGTCAGCCATATGTGTTTATTCTTTTATATAATTCTTTATTAATATCTTTTGTGCATTTTTCTATTATACAACCCAATATCCTATTTTCATATATTGAATAAGTACCGCTTTCTCTAATGATCTTCAATGATTTTTTTGATCATAATTCCTGTTTCTAGGTTCTCTGTTTAATTGGTCAACGTATGGATACATAAAAAAATAGCTATATTAATTTTTATGGCTTTATAATAAGTTTTTATATCTGCTAGAATATGCCTAATTTTTCTTCTTTTTCTTCTTTAGGAATGTTTTGGGCATTTTTTTGTTTGTTTGTTTTTTGTTTTTGAGATGGAGTCTTGCTCTTTCCCCCAGGCTGGAGTGCAGAGGCACGATCTTGATCTTGGCTCACTGCAAGCTCCACCTTCCAGGCTCAGGCCATTCTCCCGCCTCAGCCTCCCGAGTAGCTGGAACTACAGGCGCCCACCACCATGCCTGGCTAATTTTTTTGTATTTTGAGTAGAGACGGGGTTTCACCATGTTAGCCAGGATGGTCTCTATCTCCTGACCTCGTGATTCGCCCCACTTGGCCTCCCAAAGGGCTGGGATTACAGGCATGAGCCACTGCACCTGGCCCCTTGGGCATATTTTTGCCCTTCGCTTTTCTAAATTAATTCCAGAATAATTTTGTGAAGTTTCACAGAAAATGCTACTGGAATTTTTATTGAAATTATGTTGGGTGTTTAGATCAAATTGAGGAGAACTGAAAAATGATTCTATTTATCTGATGAAATGAAATCTGTATTATTTAGGCCTTTGAAATATATTTAAATAAATTTATATGACTTTCTTTGTATAGGAGATACGTATCTTTTATTAGATGAAATCTGATGCATTTTAGTGTTATTTTATAACAAATGTTACATTTTTAAATTTCTGCTTGTTGCTGGCTTTTAGAAAATTAATTTTTTATAGACGTCTTCTGTCCAGATGGCTATGTAAATTATCCTTATCATTTTAACAATTTGTAGATTTTGGGGGTGGAGATTTTAGGTAGACAGTTACATCATCTGCATATTAAAAGAGTTTAATTAGCTTCTAATTGACATTTTCCAGCGTTTATGCTTTTAGTTGGAAGATTTAATTTATCTACCTGTGAATATTGTATTCCTGTATATGCAGATTTACATTTTCCGTCTGTTTAGAATATTTGCATTCTTTATCTTTTCAAATATGGTCTTTCTTTTCTTCTTATGTAACTCCAATTAGATATACACATCCTATTCTCATTCTATCCTTCATATCTTTTAAGGTTTATACACATTTGCCATTTTCTTAACTTTGTGTGTAATGCATTCTGTACAATTTTTGATATATCTTCTATTTCTACATCTTCTAGTTCACTGAATGTTTCAACTATCTCTACTATGAACCATCTATTGAATTTTTAAATTTTAAATTCAAAATTGCATATTTTGGGTTTCCCCAAAAATTGTATTTTAAAATCATGCTTCCTACTTATTCTTGATGATCTGTGTTGCATGTTCATCATTGAGACTGACACCTTTATTTCTGTCATACTTGTACACATAGCTGTTTACTATTTTGTATGTGGCAATTCCAGTATCTGGTATCTTTGAAGAAGTAAGAATATCATTCTATATTTCTGTTGATTCTCATGCATAGTAGATCGCCTTCTTTGATACTGGTTGATCCTTATGAACTCATTGCTTAGTCATCATTCACAAAAGCTTTTCTCTAAAGATGGTTTACCTCTGCTTTGCCAGTTGCCATGGAACATCACAAATATGAACCTCTTTCTATCTTTTTTGCTATCGGAGTTTAGTGTGGAAATCTCAAGCTCAGGTTTCTTAATCCCTGAAGGCTCAGGGATTGAGCTACTATTGGTGTCTTCCTTCAGGACAACTGTCCTGCCCTGATTGTTCACCTCTCTGTCCCAACTCTTTCCTCTGACTCCAGATAACACTTTTTTTTTTTTTAATTGGGCGTGATGAAGTAGGGGGTTTGAAGAATGTTCTTACTTCTTCTAAGACTATGAAGTGCATATATTTTCTGCCATAATGTGGTCTTTCTCTTCAGTCACAATACTGAACACAAAACATCCATGTAACAATTATTTAACTGGCTGGATGGAGTGGCTTACACCTGTAATCCTAGCACCTTGGGAGGCCAAAGGAGGTAGATCACCTGGGGTCAGGAGTTCAAAGTTAGCATGGCCAATACGGTGAAACCTCGACTCTACTAAAAATACAGAAATTAGCCGGGCATGGTGGCAGGCACCTGTAATCACAGCTACTAGGGAGACTGAGGCAGGAGAATCACTTGAACCCAGGATGCAGAGGTTGCAGTGAGCCAAGATTGCGCCACTGTACTCCAGCCTGGGTGACAGAGCGAGATTTCATCTCGAAAAAATAAAAAAAAATTTTACCAAGTTTTTGAGAGATTTTTTTCCCCATATTACAGTAAACACGGGTGTGTTTAAAAGACTATATTACAGAATAATAATAAATAATAATAAATTACAGAATAACATTTATTGCACGTTTTCTATATGCCAGTCACTATCCTATGCCCTTCACATTATAGTTAATTGTTCCAACAAACCTATAAGCAAAGGTCAGTTAATATAATAGCCACTTTAACAAAATTTGAAAATTGATAGCACAATAATGTTAAGCATCTTGTCCAAGGTGTCATCTCTAGCAAATGAGGAAGTCATGGCTTTAATCAGGTAATCTAACTCCAGAACTATTTTTCTTTAAACAATGTGATGTAAACACATCAAAGAAGCCCGATGTCATGGAATTCTGCAGGGAAGGAGGCACCAGCCTAGAACTCGGGGCATCCCCAAATGTTGGCTTTTCAGAGAATGACTCGCATGCAGGGGTCTGTCCATGGTAGCTTTGGATGATGGATGTGTCTGAAGCCCCTTGTGATTCCAGCCCATAGATGAAGGCCAGTCTTCCATTCCTGCTGGTAACCTCAGTATCTCCCACGGGTTTACTCAGAGACTCTCTTACTGGCTTGTGTGAGGCTCACAAAGCAACATGATGTATGTGGCCATTTACCAAACAGTAAAACCTTGGTGGGAATAGCAGGGAAAGTCTTTCTTTTTTGTCTTTACACTTCTACTTTAGAAAATCAAGAGCATGGACAGATTTATGTATTACCAGTTTCAGATCAACGTATTAGTTTCTAGGACTATTGTAACAAAGTGTCACAAATTGGGTGTCTTAAATATATTGTCTCACAGTTCTAGAGACTAGAAGTCCAAGATCAAAGTGTTATCAGGGTTGGTCCTGAGGGCAACAGGACAGGATGTTTTATGCTTCCTTCCTAGCTTCTGGTGATTTGATGGCAAACTTTGCGTTACATGGTTTGTGGAATATCACCCTATCTCTGCCTTTATCTTTACATGACATTCTCCTATGTGTGTCTGCATCTAAATTTCTCTTTTTTATAACCCTAGTCATACTGCAATAAAGACCCACCCTACTCCAGTATGACCTCCACTAAAATACTTACATTGCAATGACCCTATCTCCAAATAAGGTTGCATTCTGAAGTATTAGGAATTAGGATTTCAACATATGGTATTTGGAAGTCATAATTCAATCCATAACAAACAATCTATACTCTTTCATTCTTATGTGTTTCTCCTGTACTTCAACATATAAAAACAGTAACTTACATTTTTAAAGTATTCACTATGTGCATACCAAATACTCTTCTCAGTGTGTATCTATTGATGTTTAATTTTCAGCACCTTTGATGTAGAGGTTACTGTCGTACTGATTTGAAAAGTGAGAAAACTAGGACACAGAGAGGTTAAGATACTTGCACAAGGTCTGAAGGCAAAGATGTCCTGTGCCTGGCCTTGGCTCTGGATGCCTGCTCTGCACCACTTTGCAGCACTAGCTCTCTACGCATGTCCGCCTCCACGAGGAGTACTCTGTGTGAGGAAGGAAAGGAGTTGTCATTGTAGCTGGTGCACCCTTGCAATCTTTAACTATGAGATTAGACAACAGTCTTCATCATGTCCCATTAATGTTGATGCTCTAGTTCTTTTAGAATGTAAGGATTTTTTTTTTTTTTTTTTGAGACAGGGTCTGGCTCTGTTGCCCAGGCTGTAGTGCAGTGATACTATCTTGGCTCATTGCAATCTTAGCCTCCCAGGTTCAAGTGATCCTCCCACCTCAGCCTCCCATGTAGCTGGAACCACAAATGTGTGCAACCCCAGCAGGCTAATTCTTAAATTTTTTGTAGAGGCGAGGTCTCCCTGTGTTGCCCAGGCTGGTCTTGAAGTCCTGGGCTCAAGAGACCCTCCTGTCTTGGCCTCCCAAAGTGCAAGGATTACAGGCATGAGACAACACACCTGGTCTGATTTGTGAAATTACAAACCTTAGTGTGATTCAAAATTATCTATAGAAACTAGAGTTGGCCCTCTGTAGTCATGGGTTTCACATCTGCAGATTAAAACTAGCCGGGCGCGGTGGCGGGCGCCTGTAGTCCCAGCTACTCCGGAGGCTGAGGCAGGAGAATGGCGTGAACCCGGGAGGCGGAGTTTGCAGTGAGCTGAGATCTGGCCACTGCACTCCAGCCTGGGTGACAGAGCAAGACTCTGTCTCAAAAAAAAAAAAAAAAAACCAACGTGGGTCAAAAATTAAAACAAAAGAAATAAAAGTTAACAATACTAAGTAAAAAATAACAAATAAAAATAGGATATTACACTATTTACATAGATTTTACATTGTAGTAGGTATTATAAGTAAGCTAAACATAATTTAAAGTATATAAGTAGATGTATATAATTCATATGCAAATACTATGTCTTTTAAAAAAATTTCAATTTATATTTTATTCTTATTTATTTATTTTATTGAGATGGAGTCTCGCTCTGTTGCACAAACTGGAGTGCAGTGGTGCGATCTTGGCTCACTGCAACCTCTGCTTCCCAGGTTCAAGAGATTCTCCTGCCTCAGCCTCCAGAGTAGCTGAGATTACAGGTGTTCACCCCCATACCTGGCTAATTTTTACTATTTTTAGTAGAGACAGGGTTTCACCATTTTGTTCAGGCTGTTCTTAAACACCTAACGTCAAATGATCCTCTCACCTCAGCTTCCCAGAGTGCTGGGATTACAGGCATGAGCCAACAACCTCAGCCCAACTTTTATTTTAGATTCAGGGGTACATGTACAGTTTTGATACATGGGTATATTGTGTGATGCTGAGGTTTGTCATACCCGTGGTCCCATCACACAGTTACTGAGCATAGTATCCAAATAGGTAGTTTTTTAGCCCTTGTCCCCACCTCCCTCACACTCCCATCTAGTAGTCCCTAGTGTTTATTGTTCTCATCTTTATGTCCATGAGTACCCAATGTTTAGCTCCCACTTATAAATGAGAACATGCAGTATTTGGCTTTCTGTTCCTGCATTAATTTGCTTAGGATAATGGCCTCCAGCTGCATCCATGTTGTTGCAAAGGGCATAATTTTTTCTCTGTTATGGTTGCATAGTATTCCATTTGTGCTACATTTTGTTTATCCATTCCACCATTGATGGTATCTAGGTTGATCTGGTATCTTTGCTATTGTGAAGAGAACTGTGATGAACATATGTGTGCATGTGTCTTTTTTGGTGGAATGACTTGTATTCCTTTAGGTATGTACCCAGTAATGGGAATGCTGGGTTGAGTGGTAGTTCTGTTTTTAAATTCTTTGAGAAATCTACACAGTGACTGAGCTAATTTACATTCCACCAATAGTGTATAAGCATTCTTTTTTCTCTGCAGCCTCACTAACATCTGTTATATTTAATCAGTTAACAAAAGCCATACTGACCAGTCTGAGACTATATCTCATTGTGGTTTTGATTTGCATTTCTCTGATGATAAGTGATGTTGAGCAGTTTTTTAAGTTTGTTGGCCACATGTATGTCTTCTTTATAGATTCTGGATATTAGGCTTTTGTTGGATGCATAATTTGCAAACATTTTCTTCTATTCCGCAGGTTGTCTGTTTACTCTGTTGATAGTTTCTTTTGCTGTGCAGAAGCTCTTCAGTTAATTAGATCTCACATATCAATGTTTGTTTTTGTTGCAATTGCTTTTGAGGACTTAGCCATAAATTCTTTGCCATGGCTGATGTCCAGAATGGCATACCAAAATATCTGGGATACAGCGAAAGCAGTGTTAACAGAAATGTTTCTAGCACTAAACACCTACATCAAGAAGTTTGAAAGATCTCAAATCAATGATCTGAAATCTCACCTAGAAGAACTAGAAAAATAAGGATAAATTAACCCAAAAACTAGCAGAAGAAAAGAAATAACCAAAATCAGAGCAGAACTGAGTGAAATTGAGATCCAGAATTTGATGAAAAATATCAGCAAAACCAAAAGTTGGTTTTTTGAAAGGATAAGAAGATCAACAAGCCGATAGCTAGGTTAATAAAGAAAAAAAGAGAGCAGATCCAAAAAGCACAATAAGAAATAACAAGGGTTACATTACAACTGATCCCATAGAAATCCAAAAGATTTTTCAGAAACTATTATGGACACCTCTATGCACACAAACTGGAAAATCTACAGGAAATTGATAAATTCCTGGAATCACACATGCTCTTAAGATTGTATCAGGAAGAAATTGAAACCCTGAATACGCCAATATTGAGTTCTGAAATTGAATCAGTAATAAAGAAACCTACCAAACAAATTACCCTGGATCAGGTAGATTGACAGCCAAATTCTACCAAATATACAAAGAAGAACTGGTACAAATTCTACCAAAACTATTTCAAAAAAGTTGAGGAGGAAGGACTCCTTCCTAACTCATTCTATGAGATGAGCATCATCCTTATACCAAAATCTGTCAGATACACTCAGACACACACACACACACACACACACACAACAAACAAACAAACACAACAACAAAAAACTTGACTAGGTGTGGTGGCTCACACCTGTAACCTCAGCATTTTGGAAGCCAAGGTGGTTGGATCACTTGAGCTCAGGAGTTTGAGACCAGTCTGGCCAGCATGGTGAAACCCTGTCTCTACCAAAGAATACAAAAATTAGCCATGCATGGTGGTGCATACCTGTAGTCTCAGTTGCTTAGGAGGTTAAGGTGGGAGGATTGCTTGAGCCTGGGAAGCAGAAGTTGCAGTGAGCTGAGATCTTGCCACTGTACTCCAGTCTGGGTGACAAAGTGTGACCCTGTCTCAGTAAATAAATAAATAAATAAAGTAAAAAGAAAACTTGAGGCCAATATCCCTGATGAACATAGGTGGAAAAATCCTCAACAAAATACTAATAAACTGAACCCAGTAGCACATCAAAAAGTTAATTTACTATGATCAAGTAGGCTTTGTTCCTGGGATGCCAGGTTGTTACAGTATACACAGATCAATAAATGTGACTCATCACATAAACAGAATTAAAAATAAAAACCGTGTGATAATCTGAATAGACACAGAAAAAGCTTACGATAAAATCAAATTTCTGTCCATCATAAAAACGTTCAACACACTAGGCATTGGAGGAATATATCTCAAAATAATAGGAGCCAACTATGACAAAGCCATAGCCAATATCATGCTGATTGGGCAAAATCTAGAGGCATTCCCGTTGAGAACAGGAAGAAGAGAAGGATGCCCTCTCTCACTGCTCTTAGAACTGGAAGTCCTAGCCAGAGTAATCAGGAAAGGGAAAGAAATAAAAAATATCCAAATAGGAAAAGAAGAAGTTAAATTGTTTCTCTTCTCAGACAATATAATTTTATACCTAGAAAGTCCTACAGACACTGCCAAAAGACTCCTAGAACTGATAAATGACTTCAGTAAAGTCATCGTTCAAATTACTCAGTAACATCTCTATACAGTAATAATGTTCAAGCTGAGAGCCAAATCAAGAATGCAATCTCATTTGCAATAGCTACAAAAAGAATAATATACCTAGGAATACAGCTAACCAAGGAGGTAAAAGATCTCAACAAGAAGAACTACATAGCACTGCTGAAAAAAAAATCATAGATGACATAAATAAATGGGAAAACATCCCATGCTCATGGATTGAGATAATCAATATTGTTAATATGGCCATGCTGCCTAAAGCAGTGTACAGATTCAATACTATTCCTAGCAAACCGCTGATGTCATTGTCCACAGAATTAGAAAAAAAAAAAACCATTCTAAAGCTCATGTGGAATCAAAAAAGAGCTCAAGTAGCCAAAGCAGTTCTAAGTAAAAATAACAAAATCAGAGGCATCACATTACCCAGCTTGAAACTATACTACAAAGCTACCATAACCAGAACACAATGGTCTGGTACAAAAACAGACACAAAGATCAATGGAACAGAATAAAGAAACTAGAAATAGAGCCACACACCTGCAACTATTTCATCATCAATAAATATGAAAAAAATAATCAGTAAAAAAGGGACTCCCAGTTAAATAAATGGTGCTGGGATAACTGTCTATTCATATGCAGAGGAATGAAACTGGATCCTACCTTTCACCCTATGCAAAAAAGAACTCAAGATGGATTACAGATTTAAATGTAAGACTTCAAACTATAAAAAACCTAGGAGAAAACCTAGGATACCATTATGGACTATGCCATTTTATATCAGTGACTTGAGCATCCATGAATTTTGATATACACAAGGGTCCTGGAACCAATTTCCAATGGATATCAAGAGGTGACTGTATTTGACTTTGGCAGCTGCATTTTAATTTTATATATTTATGAAATGATAGAATTATCTCTGTATTTCTCTTTGGGAAACAATACTTTCTTCCTAGATAAGCATTTTTATTACCTAGTTCACTTTTCCAATTACACTTATATAAGGAAAGCCGGAATTTAAAATTAGCACTCAGCTATGTACTTGATCGTAAACCAGATAGTTTCCTGAAATAAAAACTGTCTAGATAAGCATCTTTTAAACATAAATTTTATAAAAACAACTTAAGTTACCGATATTTTCCTACGTTTTGAAGTATAATGCAGACAGAAACTGAAATGAATTGGCCTTTAACAGGTGCAAGTAATTAAAACTGGAGACTGTTAGAAGAGAACTGCTTGATATAACAGTTAGGTGGAAACATATTCATTTAAAGCAGAACTGTCCTTCTGAACTCTGGCTCTAATGTGATATGTATTCGGTGTTTTGTTTTTATAGTGCCCTTCATTTAATACATTTCCTATAATCTGCTCATGAGATCTCAAAACATATTGAAGACATAGATCTTAGAACTGAGAACATTTTGCAGGGCTTAAACGTTTCTACTGGAGTGTAAAGAGAAAAATCAACCACCCTGTGAGAAGAGATTTAAAACTCATGTGTATTGATTTACCTTAGTAGAATGATTTAACTGAATCATTACTTGTATGGAAATAAGTTCTGAGGAAATTTTCTAAACACAATTTTATTTTAGGCTGGGTGCAATGGCTCACACCTATAATACCAGCAATTTGGGAGGTTGAAGCAGGAGGACTGCACAAGTCCCAGAGTTTGAAACCAGCCTGGGAAACATAATGAGACTGTTTCTACATACACACATGCAAAGAAAAAAACAAAACAAAACCAAAACAGCTAAACAAAATAGCTGGGTGCCATGATGCACACCTGTGGTCCCACTACTCGGGAGGCTTCGTTAAGATTATTGCTTGAGCTCAAAAGTTTGAAGCTGCAGTGAGCTATTGCTGCGCCACTGCACTCCAGCCTGGGTGACAGCATGAGACCATGTCTCTACCTTAAAAATTATTTTATTTATAGTAAGCATGTAATTTCAAATGAAAAAATAATTATATGTATAATTACCTATACGCTTCAGCTGCCATTGCATATTTAATTGTTAATATAAGTAGCCATACCATAGTCTCTAAATCAAAGTGTTTATAAATTATGTTTATAGATTTAATCCTCAGCATCACCATTAGAGCAAATTAAAGTTGTTGTATCATTGTAATTTTGGTTTGTAACTCCATGTTTTTGTTCTCTACATGATTTAAGAGACAAAAATTTATTGAAGTTTTGGATATATAATGCACACACATATAATTCTGTGACAGTAATAACTGAAAGGGAACGGAGAGGGAGCTCTGTAGGAGCAGAGTGTTTGTTTGCAATTGAAATTAAGCTGGTATAAATTCAAATAAGAGGGTTATAACTTTAGGATATTAAATGTAATCCCCATGGTAACCATAAAGAAAATAGCTACAGAAATCAGAAGAAAAGGAAATAAGAAGGGAATTTAGAAAGTTTCATTATCGAAAATCAACGAAACACAAAACACTAATGCAGAAAAATGATGGCCCAAAATGCCGTAAGGTATATAGAAAACAAATAAAATGAAAGAAGTCCTTCCTTATCAGCAATTATTTTCCAAAACAATTTCAAAAGAGAACAAAGTAGAAGACTTCAACTTCACGATTCTGAAATTTACTATGAAGCTATAATAATCAAAACAGTGTGGTACTGGAACAAAAACAGACATGTAGATCAGTGGAATAGAGTCTGGAGATAAATTCTCATGTATGTGGTTAAATTATTTTTGACAAAGATGCCAGAACCATTCATTGTCGAAAGGATAAATCTTTTCAACAAATAGTGCAGGAAAACAGAATATCCATGTGCAAAAAAGTTAAGTTGAATCGTTACCTAATACCATATGCAAAAATTAACTCAAAGCGGGTCAGAGATCTAAATGTAAGAACAAATACTATAAAACTCCTAGAAGGAAACAAAGGGGGAAAACTTCGTGACATTGGATTTGGAAATGATTTATTGAGTATTATACCAAAAGTACAAGCAATAAAATAAAAAATAGAAAATTGAACTTCTTCAATAACAATACATTTTGTGCATTAAAGAACACTGTCAACACAGTAAAAAGGCAACTCACAGAATGTGAAAAATATTTTCAAATCACATGTCTGAGGTGATATTAATATCCAGGACATATAGAAAACTCCTAAAACTCAGTAACAAAACAAAAGACCCTATTAAAAAAACCAGCAATGACTTAAACAGACATTTTGCCAAGATGATATACAAATGACCAATAAATACACAAAAGATGCTCAACATCACTAATCATTGGGAAAACACAAATCAAAACTACAGTAAGATACTGCCTCACTTTCATTAGGATGGCTACAATCAAACAAACAGAAAGTAAACATTGGCAATGATGTAGAGAAAATGAAATTCTTGTGCACTGCTAGTGGGAATGTGAAATGGTGCAGCTGGTAGGAGAAAAACTACAGCACCTTTCTTAAAACTTATGCTAAGAATTTACATATGATCCAGCAATTACACTTCTGGACATATACTCAGGTGAACTGAAAGCAGAGATATGAATAGATATTTGCACACTCATGTTCATAGCAAAATTGTTTACAATGGCCAAAAAATGGAAGCTACCCAAGTGCCCATTGACAGATGAAGGGATTAAATATACATACAATGGAATATTATTCAGCCTTGAAAATAAATCCTGATATAATATACAGTATAGATAAACCTTGAGGATATTATGTTGAGTAAAATAAGCCACTCATAAAAAGACAAATACTGTATAATTTCACTATGTGGTACCTACAGTAGTCAAATTTATAGAGAAAGAAAGTGAAATAATGGTCATCAGTGGTTGTGGAAAGAGTAGAGTGGGAAGTTGTTTAATGGATATAGAGTTTTAGTTTGGGATGATGACACACTTCCGGAGATGGATAGTGATGACAGTTACACAACAATGTGAATTTACCTTAATGCCAGTGAATGGTATACTGAAAGTGGTTAAAAGGATAAATTATATGTTGTGTATATTCTACCACCTTAAAAGTTATTTGTTTAAAAATGTTTCAAAAACAATAAATGCTTGCTAAAAGTTTCAAACAATACAGAGGTGCATAAAATAAAAAGAGACAGCCTCACTCTCCACTCTCACTCCCCCAAGGATTCTGTATCTTTGAAAGAAGATTTAAACTTATTTTACGGTATTAGCCCAAATTTCATAAGTAAAGAACACAGGCGACGTAGGAAGTGCTAGTAAAAATTAACAAAAATACAGGACTTACAGACAGGAAGAGAAAAGTGTCCATGACAAAAGAGCAGCCAGTTATACAGGGATCAGAAGTGTTTATCCAAATATAGGACTCACAAAGCTCGAGTTCTTTCTAGATGGTTAAATAATAACTGCAGCACAGATGGGCCTTCTTGGCTCTTCACACATGTAAAATATGATGTGTGTTTGTAAGATAATTCCCTATGGCACAGAGAAGCATTTCTCTATTTTATATAGAATTTATTTTTACACTCAATAGCCCCTTAATCTTAAAATTTTAACCTCAGAAATATATTCTATGAAAATGTTTAGTTGAATAAGTTTTCCTCTGAGGTGTGTTTAATCACGTTTATTATTTACCTACCAGGTTGATTAAAACAACAGGTTCAAAAGCCAATGTACTCTTGATTACTTAAAATTCTCACCCTAGAATCAGCCAGGTTTTATTATTATTCAGAGAAAGTGGTTTCTTCCTCTGGAATCGTTTTTTTTTTTCAGTTTTAAAATTTTTACCCCTTTCTATTATCCTGTTTTGGAATCTCCCCACCCTGTTCTCTTTCATTCTAAATCACCCAGCCTAACTGAGGCAGACCAGCTTTTCTCTGGAGACTCTTTCTCATCTACATACATATTCTTATACACATACATATGCTTGCAGTACATTTACAGTCTATGGCTATGTAAATGTCTATTTTCTTGTACCTTTGCTTTTCGCTTAGAGATTTCACCTGGGTAAACCTTGTTGCTTCTATATACTGTCCACATACACATAAAGACATTATTTCAACACTAGATACATAGTAGATGTTAGACAAGAGTATACCGATAGCATATGGTATAATTAGGCACTCTTTAATAATATGATAACCACCACCATCGTATACGCCTATTATAATCAAAAACTTATTCCACATATTTTGTTCAAATCTTTCTCTTTGCATATATTCAGTAGACTCGTTACTGGCTAGGTGCAGGTCTGCACAGCCTGCATGTAATAACTCAATCACTGTGACATGGGTTTTGTGAAAGAGAAAAGATTTATTTGCAAGGGCACCAATATAGAAGGGAGGAGAATAGGTGAGGCTTGTAGACTTTATGGATTAGGGAAGTGGGGTGGTCTAAGGCATAGGGAACAGTAGTTGGTTGTTGCAAAACATCAAGTAACAGGTTCATTTTATGCAAGCACAGCTGGAGTTCATGGCATCTCATGGGACGTATGTATAGAAAATGGAAGCATTAGCATGATCTGAGGGTGAAGTTTTTGGCCCTCCCACATAAAAATGCCACCTGTCAGGCATTTGTGCAGGTCAACTGAAGGGTCAGTGGTCTCCACCCATTTGAATTGGACAGGAACTGGCCCAAGTTCCTGAAAAACACCTGAAGCAACCGTTATCATAGTGACCTATGAATGTTGTCTATAAAGTAGCCACTGAAGATTCAGTTTCAAGGTTCGGCAGCACAACCTTCAGCTACTGCCGTCTTCAACTTCTTGGAAAAAAACAGAACAAAACAAAACGAGAGGCAAATAACCAAAAGCCAGCAGGTCAGGCACACCTGGTTGAATTAACCTCTCGGTTTAGCCTCATAGATATGATCTCTCAATTTTCCTAAACTCTACTCCTTAAAATGTACACACCCGACTGATTTTCTAGCCTTCTAATTGGTTTGACATTGTAAATTCATGCAAAAATTCTATTCCCCAGTGTGTATGTTTTCAGACAATGTAAAACATTATCATTCCCATTTTACATATTTAGAAGTTTAGAGAAAAATATCCTATTATACTATATTTAAATTTGTTACAATAATTTGCATTATTTAGAATGTTCTTTTTTCTCAGCTCTTGTTTTAGAATCTGGGGGTACATATGCAAGTTTGTTATGAAGGTACATTGCATGATGCTGAGATATGAGGTGTGATTGAAACCATGACCCAGGTAGCCAGCATAGTGCCTAATAGGTTTCTTCAGTCCTTGCCCTACTCTTTCTGTCCCTCGGCTAATAATCCCCAGAATCTATCGTTTCCATCTTTATGTCCATGAATACTCAATGGTTAGTTCTCACTTATGAGTGACGACATGTGGTATTTGTTTTTCTGATTCTGTGTTAGTTTGTTTAGGATAATGGCCTCCAGCTGCATCCATGTTGCTACAAAGGACATGATTTTGTTCTTTTTTAATGACTGCATATTACTCCATAATGTATATGAGCCATAGTTCCTTTATTTAATCCACCAATGTTAGGCACCTGGGTTGACTCCATAGTTTTGCTATCGTGAATAGTGCTGCAATGAATGTATGGTTACATATGTCTTTTTGGTAGAACCATGTATTTTCCTTTGGGTATATACCCAGTGATGGGGTTGCTGGGTTGAATAGAAGTTGAACTCTTCGTTTTCTGAGAAATCTTTAAACTGCTGTCCACAGTGGCTGGACTAATTTACATTCCCACTGACAGTGTATCAGTGCCCCCTTTTTCCTGCAGCCACGCCAATATCTGTTATTTTTTTTTTACTTTTTAATAAAAGCCATTCTGAATGCTGTGAAATGGCATCTCATTGTGGTTTTGAATTGCATTTCTGTGGTTACTGACGATGAGCATTTCTTTTTTTTGAGACGGAATCTCGCTCTGTTGCCAGGCTGGAGTGCAGTGGTGCGATCTTGGCTCACTGCAACCTCCACCTCCTGGATTCAAGCGATTCTCCTGCCTAAGCCTCCCAGGTAGCTGGGACTGCAGGCACATGCCACCATGTCCAGCTAGTTTTTGTATTTTTAATAGAGACGGGATTTCACCATGTTAGCCAGGGTGACAGAGTATGACCTCATCTCAAAAAGAAAAGACTGATGAAAAACAAAGAGTTAACATGAAAGGTATATGTAACTACATTCCAGAACTTGAGGGAAAGCGTTAGAGAAGAATGGAGTTGGTAAATGGATAGAAGTCAATAACATATGTACATTTAAATTGATTTTTTTTTTTTAAGCAAAGCTGGTTGCATTGATACCATAAAGCAGTGGAGTAAGGACTCCTTGTTTCTAAGTTGGAGAAGTGACTCCTGTCTCCTCTTCTTTGTGTTTGTTAGGACTGCCTGCAGAAATAATAGAAATATATAATAAGCAGATAATAGGTTTTGATAGAAGGTTGCAAAATTAAATTAGTGTAATCCACTTTTCCAGACGTCTTATATCTTCTTATAACTTCTAGCCAAGATCCAGAGTTCTTGGATCACAAATACATTTTTAAAAAACTGTTTTTCTCTTTATTTTAGTGCAAGGAAAAACTATTATTTCTAGCTATCAAGTGTGAGAATTATGGCATACATTATAAACTATTACTACCAGGTTGAGTTTGAAATTGAGTAGTGTAATAGTATGGCCTAAATTCAAAACATTTCTTAATGCATTTTTATATACTGAAGCTTAGAAAGAATCCAAATGGGATTTCAGTTCCTCTATTAAAACATTCAGCCTAAGTTCTAATGGTGATCCTGGAATATACAGCACAAGGTAAGGAGACCGCACCATTATCCACTCGGGAGGCTATCGATAGGCAAAACTTGGGTGTCATTTCGCATTTATCTGCAGCATATTCCACATCCTTATAGGGAGAAAAAAACCCCATTATCTCAGTTTACCTTTTGCAATCTAGTTAAGAACATAGGTTTTGATAAATGTAAAGATTAAGGCCACAGAATGGCTCTCACTGCCATCTTTTTGCAAGATGCTATGCACAGGTAGGAGAGGGCAGCTAAGAGTGACAGAGTGCATACAATGACCAGTCAGTATGGTTGCTGTTTTTATCTCTTTGAGTTCTCACTGTGATGCTAGGAAGTAATATGGGACCATATTTTACTTACATAGAAAAATTAGAACTAGAATAGTGGAAGCGAAAAGCCCAACTTCATGAGATTTTAAGTGGAAGAGCTGAAGCCAAGTTGCAACCTATCTTGATCCATAGTTTAAGCTTTTGTTCACTGTCTTGGCTGAGTATAGAGACATGAGGCTTATATGAGTGAAAGAGAATTTTTATTCAATAGAACGAGAATACGAAGATTAAAAATATTCTTCACAATTCTAGAAGAAAACAGATATATTTAATCTCAGTCTTAGAAAATGTGTCATGTTGAAAGTATTGTGCTATCTTTCCTGTCACTGTCACATTTTTCTCCTTTTACAACACCATTATCCACTTGATATTTATCCATGAGGCAACCAGTAGTCTAGCCCTGCTTTACCGTCATTTCACACTTACCTGTAGCACAGTCAAGAACATTGTGGAGAGAAAGAATCTCATTTTCATTTTACTCCATTCAAAACTAAATTCTGAACTATGGATTTCTCTCTCTACTCTCATGTTTTATTTTCAATTAAATTAGTTTTCTTGCTATTGAAAATACTAAGGTTTCTTTGGCATTAAAATGCTCTTAATAACTGTGGCTGTCAGCAGAATGAAGTGGGAATGAGGATCTGAGGAACTGAACCCAACTACCTAGGACTTCAGTCCTTTTGCATGTCCAATCATCACCTGCATGCTAGTTAAGAATGAAATATGCAGCCAGGTACGGTGGCTCACACCTGTAATCCCAGCATTGGGAGACCGAGGCAGGCGGATCACCTGAGGTGGGGAGTTCAAGACCAGCCTGACCAACATGGAGAAACTCCATCTCTACTAAAAATACAAACTTAGCTGAGTGTGGTGGTGTGGGCCTATAATCCCAGCTACCTGGGAGGCTAAGGCAAGAGAATCGCTTGAACCTGGGAGGCGGAAGTTGCAGTGAGCAGAGATCGTGCCATTGCACTCCAGCCTCACTAACAAGAGTGAAACTCCAACTCAAAAAAAAAGAAAAAAAAAGAAGTATGCAGTAAGCTTGGGACTCGTGGTAGATCTAGAAATCTGCATTTTTGGTTAGCATTTATCAAGTCTGATGCAAATGATTAGACTATACTTTGAAAAATATTCCCTTAGAGCAAGGGACTGTTAAAAGATAAAGGGTTTTTCACAGAGAAGCTGAGAATGCTATTGCATCATGGATGTTTGAAGAGGGCTAAAGCTTTGGGAAGAGATTAGGGGATCACGTGGATGTCCTGATATGCACAGACAGTTCTACAAGCATGAAGATTTACTTAACTTTTCGAGTTGCAGTTCTCCTGCCTGAGAAAGAGGCCTTCAAATATGGGACAAGAGGAGCCATTAAATGAAGGTGATGATTCAGGGGCTTTTGGACATCTTTAAGAAAGGGAGCAGAGCTGTTGATAACTGAAGTGAAGACATTAATTAGGCAGATCTAGTGTACAGACCAGTGAAATGCACAGTGGGAGAATATAGGGTCAGTTCAGTGTCTTAAGTAATAAGTAGTCTCTTTATGCTACATAATTCCATAGAAAGGTAACCTAATTTCTATCCTCAAGTGGATAAATGGTAGCGAGCTTGGATAATGATCTTGAAAAAATATATACAATTTTTCACTTACTATTTATTTTAGAGGTATTCAAAATTAAATTGTGTGCTCATGTTTTCAGTTAACAATGTAATAATAAGTGAGACTTATTAGCAATAATTACTTTTAAAAATATATTTTTATATTTTATTGTTAAAAATATTTTTAAGTACTTACTTAAGAATAATTTTTAATGGAAATTAAGACATCTTCTGATGAAGGAGGAATAAAAGAATTGGTCACCAGCAGAGCTATCGCTAAGAACTGGCTAGGCTGTTCACGGTGGCTCATGCCTGTAATCCCAGCACTTGGGAAGGCCGAGGCAGGTGGGTCACTTGAGGTCAGGAGTTTGAGACCAGCCTGGCCAACAAGGTGAAACCCTGTCTCTACTAATAATGCAAAATTTAGCTGGGTGTGGTGGTGCATGCCTGTAAGCCCATCTACTCAGGGGTCTGAGGCATGAGAATCGCTTAAACCCAGGAGGTAGAGGTTGCAATGAGCCGAGATCATGCCACTACACTACAGCCTGGGTGACACAGTGAGAAATATAAAATATAAAAATATAAAAAATAAAAAGAAAGCTAAATAATGTTATCTAAACAAACAAACAAAACCCCAAAAAACTATAAAAGAAGAAACCTTGGAACATCAGAAAAAAGAAAAGAACATGGTATACAAATATATAAGTAAATGCAATAGGCTTTTGTTTTCCTCTTGAATTTTCTGAACTATCTTTGATGGTTGAATCAAAAAATTGTAACACTGGTATGGTTCTAAACATATACAAAAGAGATATTTGATGTCATTACATTATGAGAGGGAGAGGATAAAGCAATGTAAAAGGAGATAAAGTTTCTATACTTCATTCAAACAGGTAAAATGACAGCATTAGTAGACTATGATAAGTTATGTATGTGAACCCAAAATATCTGAGACAGATCTCAGTCAATTTAGAAAGTTTACTTTGCCAGTTTAAGGATGTGTCCATGACACAGCCTCAGGAGGTCCCGACGGCATGTGCCCAAGGTGGTAGGAGTATAGCTTGCTTTTATACACTTTAGCAAAACATAATACATTAATCAATACATGTAAAATTTACACTGGTTTGATCTGGAAGGGTGAGACAACCCGAAGTGAAGGGCTTCCATGTCATAGGCAGATTTGAACACTTTCTGATTGGCAATTGGTTGAAAGAGTTATTATCTGTAGAAAGGAATGTCTGGGTTGTGAAGATCTAGGTTTTATCATGCAAATGAAGCTCCCAATTAGGAGGCTTTAGAGAGAATAGACAGTAAATGTTTCTTATCATATTTAAGGTCTGCGGAGGTATAATGAGGCATGTTCAGCCAGCCCTCACATCCCGTCATGGTCTGAACCGGTCTTTTGAGTTAAATTTTAGGGTGCCCTGGATGAAGAGGGAGTTAATTCAAATGGCTTTGGGGGGCTTTTGAATTTTATTTTATACATATATATGTGTATGTGTATATACACATATATATGTATAAAATATATATATATATAAAATGTAAAACCTAGAGTAACTACTGAAAAAGCTGTACAGAGAGATATACTCAAAAACACTTTAAATAAATCAAAATGAATTCTAAAAAAAAGTTTAAATAACCATAAGAAAACAGAAAAAAATAAGTAGGGAAATGAAAGCAGAGAAAATAATATAAAAATTTTATAAGAAGACTTATCTTCTAGCATATGAATAATTACATTATATACAAATGGTCTAAACAGACTGTGTTAGGCAGAATAATGCCCTCCACCCAGCTTTAAGATGCTCATGTCTCAACTCCTGAAAATGAAGCATTTTAGGTTATAAGACAAAGGAGACCTAAGATTGCAAGTGGTAGCAAAGTTGTTAATCAGGTGACTTTAAAATAGAAACATTGGGAGGGAGAGTCAAGATGGACAACTGGATGCAGCCAGGAAGAGCACCTCCCACTGAGAGAGACAGGACCATCAAGTAGACCAGCACAAAAAGTGGGAGATCCAAATAGGTCTTCAGAAAGAAAGCATTGAGAGTGGGCAGAAGAAGGAAGTACACCCTGGGCTCAATGGGAGGAAGCTGGGAATTCAGCATAAGGTTGCCAAGCACCAGAACTCATTTCTGACCCTGAATGGCTCCTAGGGAAGGGGCGAATGAAATAGGTGTGGGACTGCCCACAACTCTGGACCTCTGGGATCCTAGATTCAGGAGACCACATGACCCCCGTGGATGTGTGAGCTGGCACGATGAACTGCCCAGAAAGTTGGCAGAGACAGAATTCTAGCCTGCATGGAGACCAGAGGATCGGGCATGGAAATGGCTGCAGTGAAACATGGCACATGGGTGCCCATCCCCCAAGGCTCACCATACTCCTCCAGGCAGCTGTAGCCAGTTTGGCTGCTGGACCTGGACAGAGTAGGGAAGAAGCAAGACCTAGTGGTGTGCTGTCATCAAGAGACCCATCTCACAAGTAATGAAGCCATAGGCTTAAAGTAAAGGGATAGAGTAAGATCTATCAAGCAAACAGAAAACAAAGTGCAGAGATTACTCTTCTTATTTCAGATTAAACAGACTTTAAAACAACAATATTCAAAAAGGACAAAGAAGGGCATTATGTAATGATAAAGGGTGCAATTAAACAAGAAGACATAACTATCCTAAATATATACACACCTAACACTGGAGTACCCAGATTCATAAAATGAGTTTTGTAGAGACCAGTGAAGGCACTTAGATAATCACACAATAATAGTGGGAGATTATTGAGCTCACCATTGTCATGGAGCTCCCACCTCAAGATCCCAGAGAAAGAAGAACAAAATGAACCCAAAGTAAATGGGTCAATAGCATTTAAAAACCTCTAGCAAGACTGGAAAAAAAAAAATGAAAGACAAAACACAAATTACAAGTATTGGGAAGAAAACAGGGATATAACCACAGACCCTTTTAATGTAGACATTAACATGACAATAAGAAAATACAAACAACTGTATACACGTAAACTTGACTTGAGAATGAATAATTTCTCAAAATTACAAACTACTACAACTTACCTAATATGAAATACATTTGAAAATTTCTATAAATATTAAGAAAATTGAATAATACAAAATAAACTTCTGAAAAAGAAACTTTAAAACCTAAATGGTTTCATTGGAGAATTCTATCAAAAATTTAAAAGAATTAACGCAAGTTCTATATAATTTATTTCAAGAAATAGAAGAGAAATGAACATTTCCTATTTTTATGAAGCCAGTATTATCCTGATAAAAACAAATGTAATAAAAATTACAATTACAAACTAATAAACCTCATAAAGAAACAATGGAAAATTCCTCATCAAAATGTAATCAAATAGAATGGATAATATATAAAAAGATTTAAACACCATGGTCAATTGGGGATGATTATACTGATAGAGATCTGGCTTAATTTTTGAAAATTAATCTATATAATTCACTAGATTAACAGTCAACTAAAGACAAATCACATAATCATATATATCAATACAGAAAAAATATTTCACATTTAAAACATATTCATGATAAAGACTTTCAGAAAAATAGGGATAGAGAGTAACTTATTTAACTCCTAAAGAGCATCTACAGATAATCTACAGCTAACATGGTATTTAAAGTTGAAAAATAGAATACTCTCTAACATTGGAAATAAAGTTATAATGTCTCTTCTTTTCATCCTTACTCAACATAGTACTGGAAATTCTAGCCAGTGCAACAAAGGAAGAAAAGGCAGAACTAGGGGCAGGGGAGGAAAATATACATATGAGAAAGGAAGAAATAAAACTGTTTTGATTTCAAGATGACATAATTTTTCTATGTAGAAAATTCCACACATCTTCAAAAAACCTCCTAGAATCATTAAGTTCAACAAACCCACAAGCTATGAAGCTAACTTACAAAAATAAACTGTATTTCTTTTATATGCTAGCAATGAACAATTGGATAGTGAAATTAAAAATATCATCAACAATTACTCAAATAATAAAATAGGTATAAATCTATTAAAATATGCACAGGATCTACATCTTGAAAATTATAAATTATGATGAAAGAAATTAAAGAACTAGACAAATTAAAACACATACCATATTTGTGTATCAGAAGACTCAAAGATATCAATTATCTCCAAATTAATATGCATAATTTATGCATATATGCATAATTTATGCAGTTACTACAAAATTTAAAAATGTTGACAAGGTTGTGAAGAAACTCCTCATCACTGATGAGAACGTAAAAATGGTACTGCCACTCTAGAAAGCAGTTTGGCAGTTTTTAACAAGACTAAACATGCAACTACTATGTAACCCATCAATTGTACTCCTGGCCATTTATCCCAGAGAAATAAAAACTCACGTTCACACAAAATCCTTATAGGAATGTTTGTAGCATTTTTATCAACAGTAACTAAAAAGTGAAAACAACCCAAATATTCCTCAATGGGTGACTGACTAAGCAAACTGTTTAAATTCATACTGTGAAATATGGAATCTCTCTGTATTATTTCTTACAATTGTACAAGAATCTACAATTATCTCAAAGTAAGTATTGTTGCAATTTTTTACAGGTCTCTATCATTCTTTTATTTTCTTTAACATATGGAATATAATTATAACTTGTAATATCCTTTTCTATTTATTCTTTCATTTTTTCACTTTTTATTCTTTTTAATTGGTTTTTCTCTGCATTATAGATCACTTTATACGTTTCTATTTTTTAAATTGAATTGTAGACATGGTGAACTTTGCCATTTTGTGTGCTGGATATTTTTGTACTCTTATAAATACTTTTTGGCTGTGTTCTGGGATACATTTAAGTTACGTGTAAGTAACTTAACTTTTGTTAAGTTTTGTCAGATAGAATTAGAGCCACCTTTCCTCTAGTGCTAATTTTGCCCTTATCCTTAGGCAATACTCTTCTGAATCCTCTACTGCTAGTATCAAGAATTGTGTTGTTATTTTACCTTGGCTGATGGGGACACCAACTATTCTGGCCTGTTGTGATTTCTGACTATTGTTCTCACAAACCTTTTTTGACTGTTAGTTCCCCCGACCTCAGTCCAGCCTTAGGAAGTTTTGCTCACAGGCACACACTTAGCAGTACTCAGCTGAAGATTAAAGAGCATAATATGCCCTGGCCGATATCTTAGATGATCCTTGTGGCAAGGGCTATCAGTCCAGATGTCTCCAGTTCTCTGACAGATTTGTAAGCTGCTACCATTAGCAAGCACCACACAAGGGTCTGGAGTTCCATAAGGGGGCATGTTTGGAAAGGCCCATGTGTTATTCTTTACATTATAATCAAGGTGGTTATTTAGAGCATGCCATTCCCTTCGAGACTTCCAACCAATGGGAGAGGCTAGATTCTGAAAGTCCCCTACTAGGGCTTCTGATTCTTGTAGACTACCCTTGTTGCATTCTCCTCCCCAAATCTTTGAACTTTCAGCAATTACAAGCGTGATGTTACAATACTTGAGATCTCCCAAGTGTGGTCCTTTCTCGTTACTTCTAAAGCAGAGGGAGGCTTTTGCTATTACTCGGTCCACTTTTCCCAGCCTAGGGGTGTGAAGTTTATTTTCGGGGATAGTGTTCTTTGGCACTGGGGGTGGAATTTTCTCCTGAGAGGAGTTAGTCACCCAGATGAAAGTTCTCCCATACCATGTCCCCTTTAGGCCTGATACGTCTTTAAGGGTTAAAGGTAAAGCCAACAAAAGGAACCCTAAGACGGTGAGTTCTGGGTCATTGTCAGGTTCCTCAGTGCGGTTGAACCGAGAGAACCACTTAGGACAGACCCAACAATTCCAACAATTAGTTTTGTTGTTGAAACGGGCCATGGCAGATATTGTAGGAGCTAAGAGGTGTGATGTATTACTAAGTCCAATAAAAAATCCTAACAGACTTAATGATAGTAAAACAGTCATGTTTACTTCCTGTTAATAACTATTACTCCTGCTGTAAGGATAGTAATTAAGCAAAATGCTACAGTAATTAATATTTGGCTTAAAAGGAGAGGTAGAAACGACATCAAGTATTTCGTGAGGTAGAGGCGAGGCTGAGTAAGATGAGTAGTTCTTACTCCGTTACTTCTCTTTTGTGATTTTCAGCTTAAGGTCTATTTCTTCGCATTGATATTCAGGTCGTTCCTCTGGGCTGTCAGGGGTTGCTCCCTCAGCTTTTCCGGCTTTGACTGAGTGTGAGTCCAAGAGTTGATTCCTGTAACTTTTATTGCCGAGGGAGTTGAAAGAAGAAGAGTGTAAGGCCCTTCCCAGCCTGAGCTTAGGGAGGGAGAGCCTTCACCGGTATCAAATCTCCTGGGTTAAATAGAGGCGGTCCAATTTCCTGGGGTTGGGCCCTTGCTAATTGTGCTAATTCCTGAGGGAAGTGAGCCAGAGAAGTTACATGCTTGACTAGCTCAGAGGTTTCTTGATCTCATGGAAAATCATTGGTAAGGAAAGATCATTCATACTGCATCTCAAAAGGGCTAAAACTTGGTTTTGAAGGGGATATTTCTTATTCCTAGCAAGGCGATAGGAAGACGACTGACCCAAGGAGGGTGAATTTCTTGGGATAATTTTCTGAGGTGTCTCTTGATGATATTATTAGCTTTCTCTACCTTTCCTGAGGATTGGGGTCTCCAAGCACAGTGGATATGGTATTCTATGCCTAGTGCTTTTGAGACCCCCTTGTGTGACAGCTGTCTTAAATGAGTGTCCATCGTCACTTTGAAGATACCTAGGTAGACCAAAGAGGGGAGTTATTTCATTCACTAACACTTTTATTTATTTATTTATTTACCTCAGAGGCTTTCTGTATGGCATAGGAATGCCTCTGCCCAGTTAGTGAAGGTGTCTACCCATACCATCATGTATTGTATGCCCTTTGCCTTTGACATGTGGGTGAAGTCTGTTTGCCAGTCGTCCCCTGGATAACCTCCTATTCTTTGGTTTTGAGGAGGAAGGAGTCTCCTGTTTAGGGGACTATTTTTAAGATAGACTTCACAAGCATTAACAGTTTGCATAATTGCTTTTAGTAAGTTCTCTCCTGAAAACAATCTCTGGGTACATTGATACTTTTTAATGTTTCTTAAGCAAAAAACTTGGTGAAGGTCTTTAAGGGCTTTCCATTGGCTAGAGACTGGCAAGTGGAGCTTGCCATCTTCTGACTGGAGCCATCCCGAGGGTTGAAATGTATACCCTCGAGAAGTGGACCATTCAACTTCCTTAGGGGAGTACTGAGGTTTAATTTCTCTTATGGAGCCTTCCCAGACTAGAGGGGTTTGAAGCGTGTTGATGTCTTGAGGCTTTCTTCCCACTGACTGAGCTGCCTGATCAGCTAATCTATTTCCTTCGGCTACCTCATCTGTTCCCTTTTGATGTCCCCTACAATGCATTATTGTAATTTCTCGTGGAAGGAAAACTGAGGATAGTAACTTACTAATTTCCTGGTGATATTTTATGGGAGAACCATTGGTGGTGAGAAAATGCCTTTCCTTCCAAATGGCCTCATGAGCATGGAGAACTAGGAAAGCATACTTGGAGTTAATGTAAATATTAGCTACCTTTCCTTTGCTTAATTCAATTGCTCTTGTAAGAGATATTAGCTCAGCTAACTAAGCACTTGTGCCTAGAGAAGAGGCACACTTTCAATGATGTCATTTAGAGTGACTACTGTGTATCCTGCCTCGTGGATCCCTTGTTCTACAAAAGAGCTCCCATCTGTGAAGAGGGTCCAGTCTGGATTCTCTAGGGAGTTTCCTTGAAATCCTCCCTAGCTGCGTAGATCTGTACTATGACCTGTTCACAGTTATGCTCAGGTTCCCCAGTTTCCTCAGGGAGGAAGGTGGCTGGATTTAGGCTAGAACAAGTCTTTAATTGGATGTGAGAACCATTTAACAGTAGGGCCTGATATTTAAGGAGTTGGCTGTTAGCCAGAGGCTTCCTCTAGAGTACAGTAGTCCTATCACATTATGTGAGGTGTAAACAGTTACATCATTCCTCAGGGTTAATTTGGAGGCCTTAGGGACCAGCAGAGCCACCAAGGCAATGGCTCAGAGGTATGCTGGCCACCCTCTAGCCGCTGAATCAAGTTCCTTTCTTAGGTAACCCACTGGCTATTGAGCTGGTCCTCAGGTCTGTATTACAACTCTGAAGGCCATTCCCTTCCTGTCTGATACATACAGATTGAAGACCTTCCCTACAGGAAGGCTGAGAGCTGGCATCTTGAGCAAGGCTTGCTTTAGCTGGTCAAAGACCTTTTGAGCTTCAGGTTCCCAGATTAAAAGATGAGTTTTAGCTCCCTGAGTTTCTTTTATGAGGTTATATAATGGATGAGCTATTTCACTATACCAAGGTATCCATAGCCTACAGAATCCTGTAATACCCCAAATCCTCTTAGTTGCTTGGATGTTTTGGGGAGGAGGAAAGAGGAGATAGGCTTAATCCTCTATTCCCTCCCCAGTGCTCTGGCCCCCTCAGACAGCACAAAGCTTAGGTACTTTACTGATGTTTGGCAGAGCTGAGCCTTAGGTTTTGAAACCTTATATCCTCTGCTAGCTAAGAAGTTAAGAATAGCTTTGGTGCCTTCCTGAGATGCTTCCTCAGTTGGGCACAGAGCAGAATATCATCCACATACTGCAAGACCCTAACCTGAGGATGAGAGAACTCAGAGAGGTCTTGTGACAGTGCCTGTCCAAACAGATGAGGACTATCTCAAAATCCCCAAGGCAACACAATCCATATTAAATGGGCAGTCTGGCCAGAGGGATCTTCGAAGGCAAACAGGTATTGAGAGTCAGGATGTAATGGTATGCAGAAAAAGGCATCCTTTAAATCTAGGGCTGTAAGCCATTTAATTCCCTCAGGTATTTAACAGGGTATATATAAAGGATTCCGTACCACTGGATGGATTGGAACTATAGCCTCATAAATGAGGCAGAGGTCCTGAACTAGTCTCCATTACCCATTGGGTTTTTGCACTCCTAATATTAGAGTGTTGCAGGGGCTATTACAAGGTTTGAGGAGGCCTTGCATCTTTAGGTTATCAATAATGGTTGCTAGCCCTTTCTTAGCCTCTGACCTTAGGGGACATAGTTCTGGTTAGGAAAAGAAGTGAGATCCTTCAGATAGATATGGACTGGCCTAGCAGGTACAGCTTGACCTATTCTTCCTTGAATTACCCACACTTCTGGATTAATGCTATCTTCCATCAGGGGGAGACAACATGTTTGTCCTGGGGCTATAACAATGCTGGCCCCTATGTGAGCTAGAATATCTCTACCTAATAAAGGGGTGGGACTTTCAGGCATGATGAAAAAGCCATGTGTAAATAGTACATTCTCCTACCTGCAGCTAAGGGGTTGAGAAAAATATTGAGTTAGAGTTTTTCCTGAGACACCCCTTTATGTTCATGCTATGGGAAGAGGGGAGCCCTGGATCAGAGAGGGAGAGAGAGATACTCACCCCAGTATCCAGAAGGAGATCTACTTTCCTTTCTTAAATTTCCAGAATTGCCCAGGGCTCCTGTGCTGTAATGGCAGTCTGTGTCGCTGGAGCCGGGCGTTTGAGCCCCAGGATCATCAGTGAGACTAATTCTAAACCCAGTGACCTCCACTCTGGGGGCAGGTCTGTGTCCAGTGGTCTCCACCACAGGCTGGATAGGGTCAAGGTGGCTTTGTCTTGCTTTCTGGGCATTCCTTCTTAAAATGCCCTGACTGACCACATTGGAAACAGCTAGTGGATGCGCCTCGGGGATTCTGGACTTTACAAGCTTGTAAAACTGCTCCTAGACCCTCTGTTTTTCAGTTGTACTTCCTCTGCTTTTCTCGGGCCTCCTCTCAATCCCTGTTGTAAAAGACTGAAGTGCCCTACTCTCAGGAGGTTTTCTAGGGCGCTATCTGGTCTTATTGCTTGCTTCTGTAGCTTTCTTCCAATATCGGGAGCTGCCTGTGTAATAACCTCGTCCTTCAGGATGAGCTGCCCCTTGACTGAATCAGGGGATAGAGAGAGGTGCTTTATTAGTGCCCCTCTTAACCTTTCCATAAAAGCTGTGGGATTCTCGTCTGGTCTTTGGTCTATCATGGACAGTTTAGAGTAATTGAGAGATTTAGCCCTGGTCTTTTGTAGGCCTTCTAATATACATCTTAAATAGTGCTTTCTGTTCCAATCATCTCCTGAGTTATTGGGATCCCAATTAGGGTTATCTGCTGGAACTGCTTCCCTTCCTTGTGGGAATGAAGTTTCCACCTCTTCCTCATCTTCCTTTTCTCCTTGTTCTGCTGTAGGAGACATGTTGCTCATCTCTGTATTTTTCTGCTGCCTGCGGAACTGCCTGCTTTTCAGCTGCAGTGAGGGTTTGACTTAGCAGCAACATAACATCCCTCCATGTGAGATCAAACACCTGAGTTACACTTTGGAAAATTTCGATATACCTATCAGGGTCTTCAGAAAATTGACCTAAGTCTCCCTTTATTTGCTTAAGGTCCTGCAATGAGAAGGGAACTTGAACCCTTATGGCATCATTCTCATCAGGCATTTCCTGGAGGGGGAAGAGTGAAGAGGGGAGAGGAGGATATACTGGAGATGCTGGAGCTGATGGTAGGATTGGAGGGGAACTGGAAGGGTTGAGACATTCAGTAGCTGTCTCTGATTGCTCCTCTGAAGCCTGTGTCAGCTCTGGGGAAACTACTCCCTGTGAACTTGCCCGCCATTCCTGCTAAAAGAACTGAGTTGATTGTACAGAACTTGTAAAGGTCTGGGTTGTCTTGCAGAGCAAAGAAAGCCTGTACATAGGGGACCTCAGTCCATTTGCCCTGCTGTTCGCAGAGAAGTTCCAACTGTTGGATAATATTAAAATCGAGGCTCCCCCCGCAGGCCAGGTTTGCCTGTCTCCAAGAGGGTAGGAAGGCCATGCCCTTGTGCAATAAAATGCAAGCAGCCTTTTCTTCAAAGTTTCAGAGTTGAAGTGTCCCAGTGCCTTAAAATACACTCTAGGGAAGTGCATGTTGAAGATAACCTGTTACCCATCTAGAAAGAGAAGTGAGAATAAAAGCGTCCTTTTAGTCTCCTTCCTTTCAGTATGCGATCCAGGATGGAGATGAAAACAGTAGAGCGCGTCCCTCCAACTATTCTCTCTCTGTTGCTCCTGGATTCCTGGCACCCACTTAAATGTGCCACCCATAACTGCAGGTGTGACCCTACAAGCCATGGCACCAGAGGAACTGAGTTTTGGGCCATAGTCATGCTGTCCCCAAGCAATCAGTTCTCTGCCTTTTATTTCCCTTTGACCTCCTAGACTTGTGTGGCCTGTGTGCCTTCCAAAAAAATGGATTTCTAGAAAAACCACATAATTGGGCAAGGCCCCTTTAAAGGAGGGGGCATGCTAGATTAACTCTATATTCTGCTATTATAGCCCATGCTAAAGTATTTACCCTTGGAAGAATGGTTCCAATTAACTTCCAGACTTAAAATCCCTTACTAATTAAGTACTGTCTTAATAGAAGACAAAATCAGTGCCTTAAAGGAATGTAGGAACCGAATGGCCATTTTCCTGCCAGTGGGACAATATCAAGACTAAAGTTTGGCTCTAGAAGACATTTTACTCCTAACTGCTAAAGGCAGAAACTTTCTGTTCCCGGAAGAGGTCTAGAGCCTGATTTACTTCCATGAGGTGATACTGTCTGCTTAGAAATGCTATGTATTCGCCAGAGAAGTGGTAGCAAGTAACCTCACCATGGGGGGAAAGGGGAAAACTCTGTTACTAGACTGTAAAAATCCTTGCACATTTCATGCAGAGAAAGGGTAAAAGGCTGTGGATAGAAAAGGAAGAAGAGAAGGAAGAAGAGTGTTGCAACAGGACAGTTGAGTTTCTCTACCAACACCCAGGATGGGCTGTCAGAGGCTGTGTCCTGTCCAGAGGTCTTTGAATCACACCAGGGTGTGCTCTGGCCAGAAATTCTCAGTTACCTCAGAACTTTTCTCAGTCTGGTGCCATGGTAAGGTTCCCCGTGAAAAGAAGCTAGTTCAAACATGGCCAGCATTCCCAATACCCGTCGGTAATGGGAGGTTCTCCACCTTCCCCCAGGAAGTCTTACATCCTTGACTTGAGTACGGCAGCCAACGCTAAGCATATGTACTAGGTCAACCGACGCCCATTGATTTATCTGATTTATTTTAATATAGAGGCGAAGAGCGCCTTGGAGTGATAGAACAGATTGTAAGCTTGCTCCCATACTTACCACTCCAAGGAAGGCTGTACCTCAGATTCCTGGCCAATGCACCAAAATGACAGGCACTGATGAATGAAGAACACCAGGTTCTTCGTCTCCAATTGAATTAGAAAAACGACACGGACACAAGTGGAGTAATTTTAAGGAGCAGGGAGTTTAATAGGCAAGAAAGAAGAAAGAAGGGGGAAGAAAAAAAGAAGAGGCTCCCCTGTATAGAGACAGAAGGAGGGGGTTTCCAAAGCTGAGAGATGGGACCCTGTTTGCAGGTAATATCAGCCAGCTATATTTGATGGTTGGAGGAGGCATTGTTTGATCTGCATAGGGCTCAGGGGATTGGTTTGACCAGGCATGTTATTCACATAGCCCATGAAAAGACTGATACTCCCACTCCAGTCTTTTAATATGCAAATGAAGTGCGCCATGATATTCCACACCACACGTGGGGATATGTGGGGGCAGCCATGCTGCCAGGCACATGTTGAGGCAAGGGCAAGAGGACGAGGGTGGGAATTGCCATGTTGGGTGGACCCAATTTCTAAAGGCTGGCATTTGCATATTAAAGATTGCCAGCCTGGCTATGTTGGGTGGACCCAGTTTCCAACAGCTGGCATTTTGCTGGCCGGGTCTAAGAGCTGGAGCTTTCATGCTAGACAAGAAATGCGAAAAATCTTCCAAGGACCCCTTTTTTCCTCTCTGTCTGCCTAAAATAGTTTCTTAATAACTCCTACCTCAGTAGGAGATAATGGAATTATAAAATTGCAGGTTCAAATTTTTTTCCCTATCCTGATCTCATATATTAGACAGTGTAGAGATAGCTCATTTGGTACATACCATATGTTTTCTGAGAAATGCTAAATTTTAGAACTAGCAAGAACTTTTGTGGTTAGTTAACATTTCTCGTTTCATGCAATTAATGGATCTAGTTGCACTGTAACTCCAGATTTTTTTTTTTCTTCCCCCCATACTATACTTCCTTGTTCAGGTGTATTTTCCTTATTCAGTTGTATTTTTTTGTATTAATTCCTCAATTTTTTACCTGTTTTAATTTCAAGTATCTTTCCTTACATTTCTATTTTTATACTAGCGTTATTAACAAATAGAACCAATTTTTATCAAGCATTTAGTTTATGCAAAATACTGAGCTAAGTGCTATACATAGGTTTTTGTCCTAATACTCTCAACAATCCTATGGTAGTACTATTAGTATCCCCATTTCAAAAGAGATTGAAATGAGTTAAAAAATTTAAATGACTTGTGCAGGGTCACATTGCTAATATGAAAACAGAAAATTATTACCTCTGCACTTTTACATTTAGGCTTAACCAGAAAATATACCTGACGCTTTAAGATATAAGCTTTTGTATGATTCAAAACAAAAGGAAACTTTTGATATAACTGCTTCCAGGAGACAAAATACTCAGCCGACATAGCTTATCACAAATTTTAGTTTCTATCTAAATTTTTTAATAAAAAAGGAAAGGATTTTTTTTTTTTTTTTGGTTAGTGTAAGTAGTTTAAAGAACTATTTACTTATGCCATTGAAATTAAAGATACTTGTTAAAGAAAACTACATTTGTTAAAACTGGCTTACTCAAAATCGTAAACTGTGTTTTTCAAATTGAATTGATTTTATCCACAGACCTGAAAATTAATTCTATGCATTTCCTGATCTGGCTCCAATTAAATAAATACCTATATCTGCAAAGATCTTTTTTAAAATTACAGTCACAGAAATCACATTCTCCTTTAAAACCATACACATTCAAACACAGTCACTTTTGAAGATTAATTTAAAATATGATAAAGAATTTCAATTTTCTGTGACCCAAATAAATGGGAAAGTTGGGATTTGAGCCGAGCCAATCTGATCATAGAACCTATTAGCCTAAATGTTACGTAAGAAGGGCATAAAATGTGTCCTAATTTGCTAGTGGCAATGGTTACTTTGAAATGTTTTTCTTTTAGGCCAAAGTGTTTAACTAATAGGAACTTCAATCTAGGATCACATATTATCATGGCAATGACTAATTGAAAAGTGATATACATTTTGGAGGACTCTGCAGTTTATAGTATATTTTTAGTTACCTAATTTTTCAACCCAGTGTCCAGTTCTACTTTCCATGAGATGACCCTTAGTCAAACTTTTAAATAAGGTTTTTATATCAACAGAAACACAGCTAAGTGATGCACATATAATAGGGAAGTTTTTGACTGGTACTTCTAAAAATCAGGCAAATTTCTTGCTTCTTCTTTTGAGTACGGCATGGGGAGTCTTCATTTTTGTAGGTGCTGTATAAGACATGCATTTATTCCTCAAAAGCTTAGATAAAAGAGTAAATAGAATGCACAAAACTTTTCAATATACAATTTACTTGGAACACCTTTATATAGTTAAAGGGCTGACACATTCATTTCTACTTTTTAAGAGGTTATTCTGCAGTAAACAGAAATCATTAAAAACCCAAATTCTCTTACTGTTCCATAGAAAACTTATATGGTTGGTGTGTAAGAGGAAAATCAAGAGATTTAGTTGTTTCATCATATATTTTTTCAATGAGTCATTCATGGCCAACCCTTGCTGTGAAGAATTCGGGGCTTCCTGGTAAAGCCTAAATTGTTTTCTAAAAAAATTAATATATTCTTGATTTATTATCAAACCCGGTATCAAGGAAAATTCAGATTTTTATCCTTAAAGTAAGACCCATTCATTGTCTGAAATGCTCTGAACCTTTATTCAATGTTCGTAGATAAATACCAGCGGGGGCTTTTTCACCATTTACAAATAACAGTTTCACCAAAGGGTGAGGACATTATGGCAATTTTATTTTTATTATCTTACCTAAGGGAGGAAATTGTGCACCGAAGTTGAAATTTAAGTGGGACTTTCTTTTCCTTTGGAAATTTAGAGAAATAAATTATCTCAAATCTCATTCTCTGTATGTTTGTGTGTATATAATATAGGCACAGAATATATATATTTTGTAATTTACAGATTATATATCTATATATGATATAAATAGATATGCAAGGCTATATGTATGTGCCTATATGAGTATATATGCAAGGCTATAGAATAATTTTTGTTAGTACTAACTTTAAACTATCATGTCAAATAGGACACCGTGATTTTGATTTAACTTAGTTACCAATATTCTAAATTATTGGTCCTATCTCCTCTTCTGTGAAGAAAAACAATGACCCATCCTTTGCATGTGCAGACACTTGCAGAAAGAGACAGAGAGAGAGAAAGAGAGGAACATGGGGAGAGGGAGAGAGAGAGAGAAAGGAGAGAAACAAGCAAGCAGAATGTATACCAAACTTGTAAAGGTGGTGGCACCGGAGAAAGAATGGGAATGGAGAGAAATGCTTATATTTTACTATGTACGTGTCTATTGTTGGAATCACTTACAAAAGCACACACTATGTGTAACTAGTAAGTAAATGTGGTGACTACGAAGTGCTCTGAAGGAAAAGTACAGCTTTCTATGAGGGCATGCAATTAGCTTAGTCAGGTGAAACAGATATGTCTTCTTTGAGGAAGAACTGGAACAGTGGTATGGTCCATAGACCAGCAGCATCAACATCATCTGAACACACTTTTAGAAATGCAAATTTTTATGCACCACCCAGGACCCACTGAATTAGAAACTCTGAATGAGTATGCCAGACATCTGTGTTTGAATAAGCCTGAAAGTGATTCCGATGCCTGCTTAAGTTGGAGAAGATAAAGCTGAGAAAAACTATGGTGAGTATTTTCCAGGTGAGCACATGAGAATCTCCTGGGACACCTCTCAGCACTATTCTCACATCCTCACAAGCTCTGTACACCTCCTGATATCAGCGAGTTCCACAGTTTTCTATGCATTTCTCCAAATCCTTTCACCTACCCTCTGAAACTCAGTCATTCTTTACCTAAACTCTCTCTATATCTTCATTTTTTTTCGCTAACTATTCTTTTTTTCTCTCCAGCAGAAACTTATTCTTTAAGACCTTACTTCCCCTAAATTCCTCTCAAGTGGAAGCTGTTCTTTCTTCCTTTCTGGGTCAGTAGCTCTTGAAATGGGATTAGTGTCCCTCTTTCTTCTCATTGATACTTCCCAACAGTTTTTCCCTTCTTCCCCACTAACAAACTTCAGCTTCACCGAAGCTCATCTTAACAGATTCCGTTCCCCTCCAATGACCCTTTCTACACAATCAACAGTCCTCCAGGTACTTCAGTCTCATTCTTTGAAGATTTTAGTGCCTGGCTCCCTCTATTTCCAACACTATTCCAGTCATAATTCTTGGTGATTTCTTTATTCATTTTCAGGAGCAAATTCTAGTACTATTCCAGTATTCCATAATTTGGCTCTTATTTCTTTGACTTCCTACCTTGATCTTACTTTTCACCCTGATTTAGTCACTCATTCTTGTTGGCATATCTGAGATATTGTCATTCCTACAATACACTGTGTAATTTCAGTTCGAGGCCCATTGTTCTCTAAACATGGCCTCCTAAATTTCCAAGGCCTTGAAGTACATCCACTCCAGAAATTCCTCAATAACATTGATTCCTCTAATCCGTTGACTCCACCACCTTTTCCCTCTCCATCATGACTCTTATTTTCTCCTTGTCCAAATTAGGATCCATGCTCCATCATCATTATTATTCCCAAGCATAGACTGTTTTTTCTCCTTCATTTATCTCTATTTTCATCACACTCATCAGAAAAACCCAGTCCTTGTTAAATCTAATTTCTCCATCCTCGGAACCAACCATGTGTGACTGAAGAAAAACACATAGCCATTCTAACTGTTGCTCTTTAAATTCATGAACACAGTGTTCAAATGGACACCACTGCTTCCAGGTGATTTTACAACTTTCCCTAGTTAACCTACTCTCCCATTCTTTCAAGACAGTTACCTCACAATTCCTCTCGCCTTCAACGGCTAACATCAACTTTCTCTTAGTTCCTCATTCTCAGCTAAAAACACTGTATCTCGTTTCACTGAGAAAGGAGGTGATCAGAGGAGAAATTCCATATGTTCTTATCACCATATTTGCAAACATAACATGCACGTACCACCTATTCTGTTTTTCTGCTGTTAGAAAGGATGACAATTTCAGGCTTCTATTTATGGTCAATTCTTCCATTCATGTCCTGGATCTCATCCCCTCTGGTCAGCAAATGAGGCCCCGTCCTGCAATCACTCATGTATTCTTCTAGTCCTTCGAATGTTGTCTCTCTATTTGATCATTTGAGTCAGCATATATGCCATGGTCTCTTTCATCCTAAAGAAAACAAATCAGAATAAACATCTCTACAACTCCTGTTCCTTTTCCCTTTACATCATGGGGGAAAATGCCTTGAATGGGTTATCTATACTCATGGCCTCTATTTTCCCTGGGCAGAGCCCCTACAAGGAATTTAATTAATCATCTGTTTTTTTTTTCAAATGCAAAATGTTTTAACTGCACTTATTCATGAATACTGTATCTTTATACTTCATCGTCCCCATTATCATAGTACTCCTAGTGCCATGTGATGATGGAGGGACTATGGTGGGCATTTTCAGGATCTGGCTATGGGGAATTGAGTTTGGGATATATTTATTTTGATTTGGTGGGTTACTTAATTTTGTTGTTTGTAGTCATTTCTGTATGTATAGATTTTGCAAGCTCTTCAGGTGTAGAAATGGCCTCCAGGAATACTAGGACTATCCATTGTGCCAAGTATAGCATTGTCTCGCAGAGATGAAGAACAAAAGGTTGTACTGTGATATGGGTGTGTTACACCACTTCATTTATGGAAAGTGTGTGGGCTTTGAGAAGAAACAAGGTTTGGGCTGGGCGCAGTGGCTCATGCCTGTAATCCCAGCACTTTGGGACACCGAAGCGGGTGAATCACCTGATGTCAGGAGTTTGAGAACAGCCTGACCAACATGGTGACACCCCGTCTCTACTAAAAATACAAAACTTAGTCGGGCGTGATGGTGAGCACCTGTAATCCCAGCTACTCAGGAGGCTGAAGCAGGAGAATCACTTGAACCCAGGGGATGGAGGCTGCAGTGAGTCAAGATCGCGCTATTGCTCTCCAGCCTGGGTGACAGAGCGAGATTCCATCTCAAAAAAAAAAAAAAAAAGGAAAGAAGTAACAAGGTTTGAAACACATGGAGCTAGAAAATAGTTTATAGAACATTTTTCCAAATTTTAGAGTTCATGAATAAAGAAAATTGGTAGAGATTTTTTAGCATTCAGATTTGGCAGTAATTCTCAAAATTTACATGGCATTACCAATAAGAAGTTGTGAGGCTTAAAGAACTTTTTAAAATTATCAAACCATGCCAGAAGAAAGATTGAATTGTTTTACTATTTGTTTTTGTACAAATGATTTTACAAAATTGTTTTCTTGTGAGGAGTTGATCAAAAAATATGGAGTCAAAAGTAAATGGGGAATAAATTATTATGGAGCAGGGCCAGCCAGTTAGCCAGTTAACTGATAAAAATTATATTATTTTTACAATTTTTTTGATGTTTATAATACATATTAGCTTTTAAAAATATGCAATTTTGTTGTGTTTTTTTCATTCTTAATAACAATTCATGTTCTAACCAAATTTTGCCTTTATAATTTTTTATTCTTTTTATAAAGAGGGCCTCCAAAAGTGTATAAGATTTAAGCCCCACAAAACTGGATGTGCTTCTGGATATGGACCACTGATTATTTGATTGTATTGTTTACTGTCATTTTTCTTTATTATCTTTAGAGGAACGAAGTCTCATTCTTTGGTTAAAAATAATTGGTGAGGACAATCTTTTAGTTCTTTTAATTCCTCTTTCTTTCTTTCTTTCTATCTATGTATCTATCTATCTCTCTCTCTCTCTATATATATATATACACATATATACATACACATATGTGTATGTATGTGTGTAGATACATATATAATATATACCTACACACATATGTGTTGTGATATCTCTATATAATCATGTATGTATATATATTTATATAGACTTCTCTGAATCACGCAGTATCTGCAAGAAGTGACATCATTGTTGCTCAGTAGGTGAAAAAAAGGATGTCAGGTAGTTTATTATGTGTTGCAAACATCTCTGTTTCTGTGGAATACAGTATACACTGGCATTTAATATTTAAAATTTTGAAGTTTTAATATTTTAATGTTTTGCAATTTTGGTAAATCGGATTACATAAAACAATTATGCATTATTTTATTATTAGAAATACATTCTTTGGAAAAATAATTTGTTCCTGGGATAGTATGCATCACACAAGAGAAAAATGCAATAACCTTCATTAATAGTGTAATGAAAAGAAAGCTATATTAACCAAATGAGCCATAAAATAACGATGCAGTTTGATAAAGGTCAATTTCTGTAACTGGGATCAAAGGATACAGGGCGTGCTGTCTGACCGTGTGCTCTCCTGTTTAGTTATGGGCACGTACTGATCAGCTTCCATCCTCACACTAACTGCCCTCCTCTCAAGTGTTGGCTCTGATTCACAGATCCAGACTCTATGGAACACTGTATGGAGATGAACTGTGGGGCCCGATGGGAAGTAGTGCTGTTGATCTATAAGCAATATCCTCCCTGGCCAGGTGGGGCCAAGCATCAGTTCACATTCTCTGTTGTTAGCCTACAGGTGTAACCATATTCAAGTTGGCCACCTCTGGATCATGTCTCAGTCACAGGAAGGGGTTCTCAGTCCCTAAGGGTTACAAGTGCTTTGGACACTGTTGAATTTCTCACATCTAACACAATACCCGCACTGAAGACGTGATTAAAAAATAACTGTCATTTAATGGATCCTCTTTAATTGTGCTTTGTTTTTTCCATAGCACTTATATTCTTGCATAGTATATTTATCTGCTTTATATGTTTATTTTCTGTATCCTTATACTAGCACAAATATTTCACAAAAGCAGAAATTTCTTATTCTTCACTGATATAATCTCAGTCCTCAATAAAATGCTTAACTCATAGTAAACACCTAATAAACATTTGTCAAATTAATTAACCAATATAATTGTTTTTATTTCACTATCTTACATATTTATTTTTATCCAGGAAGTCAAACTGTAAGAGGGAGGAAAGAAGTTTCCATCAACCATTATAAAACGAAATCGACGTCAGTTATTCCTTAACTTTCTTCAGCACAGCTGCACCCAACTCTTGTTTTTTTTTTTTTTTTAGATGGAGTGTCACTCTGTCGCCCGGACCGGAGTGTGCAGTGGCGTGATCTCAGCTCACTGCAACCTCTGCCTCCTAGGTTCAAGTGATTTCTCCTGCGTCAGCTTCCCAAGTAGCTGGGAGTGCATGTCCCCACCACTATGCCCAGCTAATTTTTTGTATCTTTAGTAGAGACAGGGTTTCACCATGTTGGCCAGGCTGGTCTTGAACTCCTGACGTCGTGATTCACCCACCTCGGCCTCCCAAAGTGCTTGGATTACAGGTGCGAGCCACTGTGCCTGGCCTAGCTGCACCCAACTCTTAAACAGTTACCTCCATTCCTCTTTTTACTTTCCTCGATAGTAGCTTTGTAAACTTTTCAAGTTCCTCCATAATAAAACAGCCATGTCTTGAGTGATGTTCCGCAAAATTTTTCTTGTAGGGAAATTGTTTCACATTTACGCTAAATGAGAAACTCAATGCCAGAAATACCATAATTGATTGTGTCATCCATCTTCTTGATCTCATACTCCTTTTTTTTTTTTTTAATGTTTTTGTTTAGTTTAAGGAGAAACAATCCAGACAGAGAAATTCTAGGCTGTTTGCCTGCTCATTTTAGATGTCAAGTAGAGTATCCTAATGGGCAGGCTAGGAATGAGGCATCTTGGATATAAATGGCTCGAGGAAGCTATAGAGAAGGAAAGCTTTAGAAAAGTAAAATCCCTTTGTAGGTATATTCATTGCCTAAGAAGTGAGTAGACATCTATAAAGTGAACCTTAGAGCATACAAGTAAGTGTGTCTCTAACATTTTAATATCTCCAGGAAAGCTGATCTTACCACCTTACACAGTAAACCTCCCCAAGTACCTAATATGTACAAATTAATTCATTGAAGATTTAGTTTCACAACTTAGAAGTAAACTGAGGCAGGGCATGGTGGCTCATACCTGTAATCCTAGCACTTTGGGAGGCTGAGGAGGGATGATCACCTGAGGTCAGGGGTTCAAGACCAGCCTGGCCAACGTAGTGAAACCCCATCTCTACTAAAAATACAAAAATTAGCTTGGCGTGGTGCAGATGCCTGTAAAATCCCAGCTACTTGGGAGGCTGAAGCAGGAGAATCACGTGCACTCGGGAGGTGGAGGCTGCCAGGAGCCGTGATTGCACCATTGCACAACATCCTGGGCGACAAGAGTGAAACACTGACTCAAAAAAAAAAAAAAGTTACCTGAATTACACAATGTTGAAATTCTTAAGACTTGAGCACTTGGCCTTTGCACTTTGGGGGCACTGAGAATCAGAGACGACTTTGCAGGGTTTCATTTCTATGGATTTTTATACCAATGTGAGCATCACTACCAACAAAGCAGCATATGCCACTGGTTAGGGTGACAGAGTATGGATAAGTAGAAAGGGTTTCATTTAGCAATTGCTGTCATCAGTGTTGCATCCGTAGCCCAACTCCCCCTCCCTGTCAGTGCCAATGCTACCCCTGTCCCTGCAGGCCAGCAGAGGGAGATTTTTAATGCTGAGCACCTCTTACTTTGGTGGGAGCTGTTCTGGCTCTTTGCCCATAATCCAAGTATATGCCACCTATGCAAACCTCCAGGGAAGACCTTCTTACAATTAACCAAGGGTGTACATTTTCCCTCCTCTCCTCTTCCTGCCTTGTGATTAAGGCACTCAAGTTTGAAGTTTTTACTATGCATTTGAGGTATTGCAAAATTTGTCCAGCAGTTCACTGCATCAAAATTATCTGGGGCCCTTGGGAACAGAGATCGCCAGGCACAGCTATAGATCTATTTGGGGCCGGATCTCTGGGAACGGGGCAGGGAAGAAGAATTTCTTTTTTACGACCTTCCAGATATTCGATATATTTTCATCGGCACCAAAACCCTAAGCTATCACTGGGGAAAAAAGAATTTGACTTAAGGAGAAGCAATGGGCTTCAGATGCTACGTTTCTTTCTGTTTCTGTTTATTTGTTTTCATTCAGACAAATATGAAAAGCTGTGCTGCGATCTCTGATACTTGCATTATTTCACTTTTAGTACAAAGAAGTAGTTTCCTCTGTGAGTCTGTTTACAATGATGGGCTGTCCAGTAGTTTCTATAGAAATCTTCAGTTTAAAAAAATCCCTTTAAGGTAGGGCGCAGTGGCGCATGCCTGTGATTCCAGAACTTTGAGGGGCCAAGGTGGGCGCATCACCTGAGATCAGGAGTGCGGGACTAGCCTGACCAACATGATGAAACCCTGTCTCTGCTAAAAATAGAAAAAATCAGCTGGGCGTGGTGGCAGTCATCCGTAATCCCAGCAACTCGGGAGGCTGAGGCAGGATAATCGCTTGACCTGGGAGGCAGATGTTGCAGTGAGCCGAGATCGCGGCACTGCACTCCAGCCTGGGCGACAGACCGAGATTTTGTCTCAGAAAAACAAGAAAAAAATCACTTTAAAATTGTCATGTTTTTTCTTTTTCTTTCTTAAGAACCCTTTGAGCTATCAAGATATTTGTGAAGATGTAAATTCAGTAGCTTATATTTGCCTTTTTCTTTTCATGTGTTCATGCTGAAAAATAAATCTCAGTATTTTTACTTATGAATAATTCATACACAGTGATAAAAATGCAAAACCAAAAAGGTATATTAATATTTCCAGAAGAAATAACCTCATAAGCTCCTGATTTGCAAGCCCTAATATCAATCTTAAAATTTCTACAATGTCTGGATATTTATAGCTTTAACCACAATGGAAAGGATTATCTGTTTATGTAATAAATCTTTCAAATTCAGAATAAAATGTGATCCATGTTTTTCAATTATATTTGGCTGTTGAGTTCAATTTTGACTAGAAAAAGAGGGGTTGTTGCAGTTAGTAACTACCACCTGTTTTTGACATACGAATTAACCCGTTTATGCCTAGTGTTCCCTTACTGGAACACTAAGCATGTGGGAATAATTTATATCCTGCTGCTCAAGACCTTCCAAGGTCTGATTGCAAAAATTCAAAAAATTGCAACCTCCAGCATAAATGGGTTAATGGTGTTGAAATCAAAGATAGCTGCCTTTATTTCTTTTCAGTTAATCCACTTTTTCCTGACTGTTTTAGGCCTCAGTTCAGCACAGAATATGTCTATTGGGAAATAAATATTAATTGTGCTAGGTCTGAGAGAAATTGTGAAGCAGGCAAAATTTAGCTCTGGTGTTGTCAGCAGCTGTTTTTAAATTGCTTTCTCTCCCATCTGGGAAGCCCTTACCTTCATGTCAGGCTTTAAGCACTAGATACTTTCTTTACTGCCTTAATGATCTTTCATATAAAGGGGCCGAGTGAAAGAGACAGAAGGAGGAAGGGGTAGAAAATGGGGAGAGAGGGAGACATGGACCTGGTATCATTCTTTTGTCTCTTTAATGAAATTTCACTCAACATGTTTTGACTTTCTTTTTCTCCAAGGATTGCTTATATTGTACTTATGTTGAATGATGAAAAAAACAAAACAAAACAAAACAAAAGAAAAAAGACTTAGCAGACATGCAACTCAGCACAAAGATAGGACAGGAGTAAGATTTTGGTTGGGAGACACTTTTCCTGTAGTTATCTTTTGACGATTTCTACCTGCATTTGTATCTCTGGTGTATTAACTGTCCAAATTTATAATTAAAAGAATATACCATAACCGTCCAGGTAGACTGGACATGGACTTAGAGGTTGTCTATTTTATTTTATTTATGTATTTTGAGATATAGTTTCACTCTTATTGTCCAGGCTAGAATGCAATAGAGTGATCTTGGCTCACTGCAACCTCCGCCTCCTGGGTTCAAGCGATTCTCCTGCCTCAGCCTCCCAAGTAGCTGGGACTATAGGCACGTGCCACCATGCCAGGCTAATTTTTGTATTTTTAGTAGAGACGGGGTTTCACCATGTTGTCCAGGCTGGTCTCGAACTCCTGACCTCAGGTGATCTGGCCACCTCGGCCTCCCAAAGTGCAGGAATTACAGGTGTGAGCCACGGCGCCAGGCCTGAGATTGTCTACTAAAATGATGGAAATGGCAGTGAGTCTTTCAATTATCTTCCATCTGATTTGAGAAGCCAGCGTTTATGAGGTGGTTGGATAGACATTCCCCACCACAATTCCATTAAAGAGTTTTAAAAGGCACATCCTAAAATGAAGATTTTGTGTCTCCTCCGGAAAAGCATTTATGTTCTGTATTAAAACGGGCTGATAGTCTAATGATTTTCTGAGCCTGATGTTTAAAGTGCAGTTTTCTCGCCTTTTCTCCTGGCAAAAGCAAGCGTGCTGACAGATCCTGTGGCTTGCAGGAGCACTGCTGGCTACTTGAAAATGCAGTTGTCAGGAAGCTCAGCCGCCCTCTTCTATTGGCAAGCCTGTACCTTAATCATGCAGATTTAAATAAAGAGTAAGCAGAGAAAGCAGATAATTATCAAGACGGGTGGGCAGGGGCTTCTCCCTTTAGAAGTCATATCCATACAAATGCCCTGCACTCCTTGCCCAGGGCTCTCAGCCACAAATTCAGAAGAACTGGACACAAGTTTTCTTTACTTTTTTTAACTCCAGTATTATAATTGGCTACATCATTATTCTATAACCAGAAGCACTATATTCTCTTGGGCATTGTTAATCATTTTAAGTGTATTTCTTCCACACCATCAGGGAGATATGGTCAATTTCACAATAGGTATGTTTAACGCCGCATAAATCCGATGTTAGGTGAATATTATTAAAAAACACTTTTTTTGAGGTGTAGTTTCACTCTTGTTGCCCAGGCTGGAGTGCAATGGTGTGATCTTGGCTCACTGCAACCTCCGCCTCCCAGGTTCAAGCGACTCTCCTGCCTCAGCCTCCTGAGTAGCTGGGATTACAGGAACCTGCCACTACACCCGGCTAATTTTTTGTATTTTTAGTAGAGATGGGGTTTTGCCATGTTAACTAGGCTGGTCTTGAACTCCTGACCTCAGGTGATCCGCCTGCATCGACCTCCCAAAGTGCTGGGATTACAGGTGTGAGCCACTGTGCCCAGCCCTAGGTGAATATAATTTTTAATTCATCATCTTCTATATTTCCATTTCTAGCCTTATGGATTTATGTAACAGCTCAAAGACAAAGCACCCACTTAACATCAGCAATAGATAAGGATATTGAGGAAATTCATCATGTAGAGTTCTATTCAGTTTTCTTACAAACCAAGGTAATTACTAAGATGATTATAATCACTGACTATAGGTCAATTTTGAATAAAATATTTCTTTGATTTGAAGCATAGTAATTTTCCAACAGTATATAAACTGGAAGGTATGAGTTTTTATTTAATAAAATTTTGATTAAAATATAGTAGTTCACTACTGTGTGGTTTTGAAGCGTATCACTTCTGTGATGTTTTCTCATCGACAAAACAAGATTAGGGTAGGTAATCTCTATTTCCAATTGAATGCTCTTATTACATTCATGATTACCAACCAGGATCTGTAAATGTTTTTTCAACAAATACCAGCCATATTTGTGCCTTGCTTTTACAGAATCAAGTGGAATATTGACAAGCAATATGTAACCTTGACAATCATTCTGTGAAGTAGGTATTTTATCCCCATATTGTCAAAGAAGAAACTGAAAGACTCTCCCCAAATTCCAGTTTGTGATTGGTTTAAAAGGGGCTCTTAAACCTGGTGTGTGTGTGTGTGTGTGTGTGTGTGTGTGTGTATTGAACTTTGAGACCACTTGCCTGTATGTGTGTTTTTATTGAGTGTTTATTATGGGAAAATAATGTCTTGGGCTGTGTGACAGACATGAAGAAATAAAATACATGACTCTATTCTCAGAAAATTAGTATCCTGGTGAAAGAGACAAGGCATGTAGAATGTTAAATAACACTGAAAGTTGATAATGCCAGCGGTTTCAAAAGACTGTATGAGGACAAATGTCAAAGGAATGGGAGAGACACTCAATGTCATGGGGTACTGTGAGTGGAAGAAAAAAACAGAGTGTTGCAGGGACTGAGAAAAAATAAGAGGAAAAAAAAAAGACTGGGTACAGGGTTCCAGCTTTCTCAAAGAGGAACAAAGAAGGGGTCAGTTTCTCACCAGTGGGGACTACATCTTTGTTTTTCTTTAGTATTTTTCCAATCTGGAGGTGTGATTTTGGGCTAAAGAAAGCTTGCTTGTTGACCATATTATTTCTTTTAAAGCAGAGAATGTATCTTTTTTTTAAGACTTAGAGGAAGATACCAATACAGATTTCAAATATAAGGGGTGATGGAGGCACTGGTTCCAAACTGCAGCGCGTGAGGACGATGGTGTCAGCTCTGTATGGAAGTGAGGGTCTGGGAGTGAGGGGCCAGGCAGTAAGTTCATCCATAGCACACACCCTTCCTTTTAAACTACATGTTTGGTGACTCCTCCCCTGCTCTTCTGAAGTAAACTTAATAGAAAGTCCACTTCTTTCTATGTTTATATGTTCTTGTATCTAAGTCAGGTGTATAGCAACACATACTTCAGAAGGTTAACATTCATTTGAAAGCCTCTTTATTGTTAAAATTAAAATATTTCACTGTATCCCATTGAATCGATTGAATTTCATATTTCTAAATAAGCATGAATATGGATCAGAGGAATTCAGTATCCATTCCTATTAGAAATTTCTAGGTGGTATAAAAAGAATAGGAAGAACATTGTATGTAAGACACCAATGGCTGGTTAGTGCAGTTGGCTAGAAAATAGTCACTGCTAGCCAAGGATGAGCTAATCCCTCAGTGGCCCTTAGTTACGATCCGTTCCAATACCTCAAGTATCTTCCCAGAGAAGCCCCAGATAGCTTCTTGACAAAGGCATATTGTGATAGCTTCTTGACAAAGGCATATTGTCATTCTTAAAGGAAATCAAGTGACAAACTGTAGCTGGTTCAGTAAAATCCAAGTCAAATGTGAAGAAAGAAGATCCCTGTACGTGAGGTATGACAGTCAGAATCACTTCCTGCCTGGAGGGAAGGAGAAACTTTCCACGGCACAATTGATTGTTGAAATACTTCCCCAATATGTAACATTGTTACCCATTTTTATGAATTATTTTGCCAACTCTTTGCTACAATTAAGAATATTGAATCTGAACATCATTTGGAAAAATAATTACATAAAAATATCAGGATCAGGTAATGGCAGGTGTGACAAGATGTTAAAGTGTATCAAAATTTTACATTAATGAAAACACTTGGGAAGAAAAAAGAGAAGCAAACCAACAGAACTGAATAAATACTCCTGAAATGTTTATGAATATATGAAAATTTTACATATAACAACTTTGGCATTTTAAATAGTTGGTAAAAACATGGATTTAATCAATTAATTATATTGATATAATTGGCTAGCTATTTAAAAGAATATAAAAATTCTCACTGCATTTGACTCATTTAAAGAAATTTCATGTGGGTCAAAATTCAAACACAAAAAAATATCCAATATGCACTGGAAGAAATTAGAAGAAATGTTTTTCTTAAAATATTTACCTGAATTAAACCCAGCACGTATTATAAATAAATCAAATCTTTTTAACAAATATTTTCTTAAATACAAAATACACTAGAAGAAAAGATGAGAAAATGTGTTTTCAAATTTTGGGTTGATTACGTCACTAAAATGACAAGTCACATAAAAACATGTTTATAAGCTTGAATATTGAAAAATAAAACATTCTAAATGTTCAAGATAAGTATTTAAAAGGTCAAACAACAAATTATAAATGTACAAAATAATCGCAACACATATGAAAAACAAAGGCCAAATTTTATACTATAGAAAGGTTCTGACAGGTAACTTTTTTTAAGTACAGTAAAGTCTTTACAGACTTTATGTTTCAGGAAATTAGTATCCTACTCAGCATTAGTTTTACTCTGTTTAAAGTCACAATGAATTAAAACAAGTCTTAGAAAAATAGTTATGAGAAAAATAAAATGAGGCTCAGTTTAAATTATCAAAGGAATATGGGATATATAATCATCACTTAAATAATTTAGATATACCCACTTTTTAATTTACTTATTTGTTGTCCTAGATGTTTTATTTCTTAGGTTGAATTATTGTATTTCAAAACAGAAGCTAATATTAAAACAGTATTACTACCAATTAAATTTTAAATGGACTACTGTTGCATGGGTAAGTTTATCAAAGCACTTTAACATATATGGACATTTTTCCATGTGTAAGAATCAAAAATGAATGTGAAAACGTATGTTGAAATGTAAAGCCAAATATTTGCAAGATGCTCAAATGTTCTCAATCCGTTTATTTGTACATTCAGTGAGTACTTATTATAGTCTTAGAATGTGCTGGGCATTATGGTACATGATAAACCTATGCAAAAATATGTTATCAGTGTACATAGGACTGGAAAATTGAGGGTTTCTGAGAGGGAATGGGATGCTAAAATACAACCGCTCCTTACTTGTGCTGAGCTGTGCCAGATGTTGCCTCAGACCCAGGCAACAGTGGAGATTGGGACTGGGGATTGGGGAGTTCATGGCTTATAAAGAAGGCCAGGGGTGTAGACAGGAAGAAACCAGAGGAAGGTGGAGCAGGGTTTCTCGGAGAGAGAACTGCCCAGTGCTTATTGACTTGGTTATACCCCCGCCATTTTTAAGCCAGATGGATGGATTACAAGATCACTGAATTTTCTAATTAAGCAGGCTCTTAATCTTATTACCGCTCATTCTGCACAACTCAAAGAGTTTTATGTCTTTTTCCTACTCTCAGGGTCAGTATAAACTGCTCACCTGCATGCAGACAGCATCTAGGAATTTCCTGCTTGCTGCAGATAATTTTTTTTAACCCCTATAACCAGAAAGATCGATTCATAGCCATAACTAAGATCCTCTAGGTTTTCTATTTCTTGGTTTGCTTGTTTGGGTGATTTCAAGGCATTTGGGCTCTATTGATTTAACACTCTTCAAAAAAACTAAGAAAGCAGAGAGAATGTGTGAAAGAAGGGAAAGGAATTTTTGTGTGTCTTTCGCTTCACAGTTGTTATTTTATCACAATAGGTAGCACATATTTCTCAGCTGTTCTGATCCCATCTCTGGTGTCTCAGTCTGGATGGCGATGGGTACCCAAACTCCTGAATTGAATCACAGTACTCAGAAAGCAGGAGAACTTGGAAGAGACAAAGCAAGAAGGTGAAAGTGTTGGTTATCATATCACTCTTTCTTTTTTCTCCCTAACAAACCCAACACACTTTTTGTGAAGTCGCCATGAAAATACATTTATCAAGTTCCTGTCAATGTAGTGTTAACTGTTTGGGGACACAGTACTTACTATACAAATGTAAGTCCAAAGTTTTGAATGTTTCATGGATTTATTATTAATAGAATTAAGAATCATGAAAGCCTCAAATCAGGAAGATCATGACAGACAGAAGGCAGGACTAGATTGCAGTTCCCACTCGGATGGACAGAGCGGTGTGTGGAGTCTCACATCATGAACTTCTGCTCCAGAACTACTGCAGGAATAAATCAGGAAAGCCAAGAGAAGCCACGGACCCTCTGAAGGAAGTGGATTGCTCTTGCAGGACCCAGGAGACACCCCAAATACTGTGAGCCCAAACCGTGGAAGTGGAAAGAGGGATCAGCCACCCCCAACCACACACCTTCACTGGGGAACCTGAAGGTCTACATCACAGGAGAAGATTATGACCTTACCTGGAACTGAGTCAGTTTAGACAGCTGAGGGAAATACAGGGGTAGAAGAAGCAGGAGGAAAAGGCCTGTGGGTTCTCTGGGTCTCCTAGGAAGCCATTTTTGCTTTTCCTCTCAAAGGTCCTTGCAGAGGGCTGCCAGAGGTATTGGGAAAAGGCCACAGGGTGAAGGAAACCTCCAGCTGAACTTTGTAACAATTCTAACTGAACAAGAAGTCTCTTGGCCAGAATTTAGGGGAGGGTGTGAATCTGCTGTGCAGACTCCACAGGTGGGGAAGCACAAAGCCCTACTTGTTTTCACAGCTGGGAGGCTGGTAGCCTGAGGCAAATTCTCAGCCCTGCTTGCCCACTGCCTGAAAGCAGACTCCGCGCTGTTGGTTGGGCGCACGGTGGGAGCAAGCCTCTTTGTGACTTGCTTGTTGAGAAGTTTAATTTTATAAGTGAAAAGCAGAAAAACAGCAGAAAAACAATGGGTCCTCTGATCAAGGCCCAGCTTCCCATACCACCTCCCTTATTGAACTCTATGTAAATGAATAACCTGTGTGGTAGAACCGTTCAAACACCAGGGCATTTCCTTCATCATCTACTTAATTAGGTTTCATGCTTCCCACATGACAAACTCAAACCAACTTATTGCAATTATATTAAATTGTATTGAAAAGATTTTTTCCTCCGAGATCTTCAAATATGAAAAGCCACAACTATGCATAGTTTTCAGATATAGAAGTACATACACACATACAAACAGAGAAATATACACACCACGTGACCAAAGACTGAGCACAGTGTGCGAAAGTTTTACTCCCAAGCTTAGAACCGGACTCCAGGCTCTGGAGATGAAGCTCAGGACAGGAGAAATGAAATAGATCTTTTAAAGCCAAAATGTCACAAACTGCTCATATTAGGGAAACAAAGCCGCTTGATACCGATGATGAGTGGGCCATCTTCGGGCCTGCAGTCAGAAGAGCATTGGCTGGCAGTAAATGCTCTACTGTGGTTATGTGGAGCCCACCTGGGGTCATGGTCATCCGAAGCCTCCACTGTATGTATCTGTGCCGTGTCCAGTCAAGGTGGTGGGGCCAGGTCAGATTTGCATGGGTGTCAACAGGCTAAGTGTCCAGGTCAGGTTTATCAGGGCTGACCATGTGCCAGGCACTGCTCTAAGAGGTTTATATCTATATTTGTGGATTTAATATTGGAATAGATATGTTGATTCATCTTCGTCTTATGGATGAGAAAACTGAGGCAAAAAAGGTCCAAATATTTGCCGAAGGTCCCAGTGTTGGTAAGCAGAGGGCCTGGATGTGAACCCAGCTGGCCTGGCTGTAGACTCTAAGCTCATTATTTATGTGCTGCTTACAAATAGGAACAATGAATTCGATTTTTGATATTCATATGGCTTATTTATTTTTTACTGTATAAGGAGGAAGAAAATGAAAAATGAAAAGACTTCTTTTATTAAAGAAGGAAAGAAAGCAATATTTCTTGATGCTTGGCTGGGAGATTTTTCTCTCTCTTTTCCCCTGCCCCATTGCACTCCACTTATCCTCTTCTTTTTCTTTTTCTTTCTTTTTTCTTAATTATGTTATCTAGGGAAAACCATGAGAGGTGATATCTTTAATTGATAAAGTTTCAGTGTCATACAGATAGACTCTCTGGTTATATTTTTAATTATTCTTACTGCAGAGATCCTTGTGAGCAGTTTAGTTCACTTCACAGTGAAATGAATGAAGAAAACCTGCACAATTGCCTGATAGTGGTCAGAGTAGTTTTGAGTATATAGACACAGCAGAGACCTGGTGACAGATGGAAGTGCTTCAGGCGGCAGTTGCGATGCACATTCTTCTATCTGCACCTCCATCTGTCAGCACAAGTGTGTTACTATTTTGGGACTCAATTTATCCATTTGAAGAATAATTTTCAGGCTTGTTCTTAAGGTTAAAGTGAAATCTGTAACTCACTGAGACTTTTCTTTCTAATCACTGTGATGCTTCTCCTTTTTATTAGAAATAAAATTATTAAGGGATAGCGAGATAATTATACATGGGAGATAGGATTGCTTGGATGGGATGATAAAATATTAAAATTGAACAATTATAAAAATACAAGTCATTATAAGGAAAACCAAGGATATCATGACTTCTGCAGGGAACACAACACTTAAAAAATATAGTCTGATAATAATCCATGGGGAGGAAAGTCCAGGTTGAAAACAAAGGTGTCCACATTCACCACATCAAAAAGTAACTGTGAAGCTAATTCTTGAATTTAGAAGAAACATGGAAGAATTGAATTCTTAGCCAAGTGAAATTTTCCCCCTCATGGTTAAAGAGTCTAGAGGTTATATCAGCCATGGCCATACTTTGTTAAGAAGAGATGAACAAAATAAGATTTTGGCAGCACTCTAGTAGTCTATAAGAATAAAGATTCGCTTTTAGATTACATAGGAAAGGGAGCTCAAAGGACACTATATTACCTGCTCCACTCAAGATAATAGCTAAGAAACGTTGCCTCATTTTTGCCTGAAGACAAACTCAGGTGTACTTCCTCTTTTGGATTATTGAAAAATAAGAAAGTTGTCATTATACAAAGAAAGTAAATCTTGTATAATTAGATGTTGGACTAAGCCGGTAATAATGCTCTTAGACCAAGATGGCTTGACATTGGCAGAATGTACATTTATGACTTTCAGCAATGCGCCTCTCCGAAAGAAAACATTTCTACTTCCCATCCTCCAAGAATGCCGTATGCTTTCCTCGTCCTTCCTTGTGTTCCTCTCACCATAACTGCCCTATCTTCTCTCTGCTGCAGAACTGTGAGAAGTAAATTTCTGTTTATAAGCTACCAAGTTTATGGTATTTTGTTATGGCAGCACGAATGATCTAAGACACAAACTAATTGCTAAAGGCAATATTAATACTTTTAGGAGCTCTTGCCAGTGAGTTTCTAGCTTTCCCTTTTGCCATATGTACTAGATATGGGGTGCACATATTGAAGTATTGTGGAAAAATTCCTCCCTAAACCAAAGGTTTGCTCACTGAAACACACATTTCAGTGTGTATGTGGGCAGATTGTCTTTTTAAGATCATTTAATAATATATCAAATTTTAGTTCTATAAAAAGTACTTCAAAAATATGTATTATGACCTACACCTCATGAATGGCATACAGTGGCTCAAGTTTTGAATATTTATTCGAATACAAAAAGGACAAAACAAATTTTGACTTAGAACTTTAGGATTGCAATTGACTTTAGAGAACATTTATTTCTATCACATATAATTTGAGAATTTTCTATGATCCTGGGCATATGAATGGCTAACTGCTTTCTGGATACTTCTTATAACAGCATGCTGACTTCTCCACAAGGCAACCAGTTCCATTATTAGTTTACAGATATTTTACTTATATTTGCTGAAAGCTTCCTTCCACTGGTTTTATTTCTGTTCTTCCAAATTTCACAAAATAATATTAGTGTATGTTCCAGGATACTGACTATTGGTAATAGATACTATTCTAAATCCTCTCATCTTCAGCTGGGTCTTTCTAAACTGTAGCATGGTTTTTAGATGACTACACCATCTTGTTCATCTCTTTTGGTTGTTTTCTAATTTGTTAATATCCTTTCCATAGTATGGTGACTGAAACATGAAAAAATGTCCCAAGCACTGGATCACTCCATTATTCATGTTCTTTTCCCGAAATTCACTACCATAAGTCTTTCCCCCTTTGTGGCTATTTTTAATATTTTCTATTTGTGTTAACTTTTAGCTATTAAACTATGAGATATTACTTTTTTGTTTGGAATTTGCTGAGCTTCTTGAATTTGTATGTTGTTCTTATCAGATTTTGGAAATTTTCAGACATTAGTTCTTCAAATGTTGCTTTTACTCATCTCTCCTTTTTTTGGGAGGCTCCAGTTACACACATGTTGGGCCTTTTAATTGCTCTTATACTCATATGTTGGCGTGTGATACCCTTTTCAGGAAAAGGCAGTCATTTTTGTGTCTGTAGGGAATGGTTGCTCATTGTTTGCAACTAAGTGTCTCCCTACGTTTTGCCTTCAGTTAAAGGCAACTGCCTGTTTGACATTTACATTTTCTTTCCAGCAACAAGTGCATCTAATATCTGGTTAATGTTGGAAGACAAAAGCCTAGTCCCTGCCTCAAGTATGGGCATCCTTGAAGAGCCAACTCAGCTTCAGAACACACTCTGGGACTGCCTGAAGCCTCTGTTGCTACCACATTACAGTTATTTATTCTTCAGTCTAATCTTACCTCTATTACCTTGCAGTTGTTTTTGAAAAGAGCAGTGTTCAATAGACCACTCAAATGCAAAGGTTACATGTTTCTTATGATGGGTTCTCATATTTCTCTTATATTCTGTTCATTATTTTTATTATTATTATTCTCACTGTTATTTAGTTGGGTTATTTTCTATTCACCTGTCTCAAGTTCAAAAATTGATATTTTCTGCTGTTTGGTTTTCTATTATAAACATTCAAAAAGTTCTTAATTTCAGATATTGTATGTTGCAATTCCAAAATGTCCATTTAATTCTTTTTTACAAAATCTGGTTCTATTTGAAAAATTTCACCTCTTTTCTTTTTCTTCTTTTTGATTAGCATGTTGATTGTAACTATTTTGAAGTTTTTGTTAATTCTGAATAATCTCTGAGTTTTAGTCTGTTGATTCTATCTCTTAATTATTGGTGCCATTTTATGCCTCTTTTGTGTCTAATTATTTTTATATAAAAATAACTTTTATTGTGAGTGATATGTTATAGAGCACCTAGATTGTATGAATCTATTCCAAAGGATTTAAAGTTTTGTTCTAAAAGAAAGTTAAATTACTAGCAATCCTGTTGGGGGCTTGGACTTAAGCTTGTTATGTCTAATTTAGCTTTGTCCTTAGCCTTAAACCATGATTCTTACTCCAGGGCATGGCCTACTCCATTAGAGTCTCAGTAGAAGCCCAAGATACTCACCAGGGTCTCTCCTTATAGCTATACCTGAATTCCAGTAAGTCTCCATCATGTGGAGATTTCGGAAATCTATGCTTACCTCTCGGGGCTCCTGGTAGCTCTTCCTTGCTCAGTCTTTCAAAGTCTTTCCCTGTGCCTGTGAGGTTGGGAGTCATCCAAGGAATTGAAGTAAATTTTTTTGCACACACTCAGGTCTTTTCTGTGGATCCTTCCTCTCTAACAACCTGCCCTTCATTTCCAGCTGCCCTGGCAACCCAAACTTTAGTCTTTGTTTTCTCAACCCAGAGGGACTGATATTTTCTTCCTTGCATCATAGTTCTGAAAAATGTTCTGAATGAGAAAGCAAGAATGAATGTAGCCTAACCTGATGTACATCACTTCTCTTGAGGATCTTAGTGTTGATTGCTGATCAATGACTTCAGTCATACACACACACACACACACACACACACACACACACACACAAACATATAGTTACTTGCGACTGGATGGCAGGTCAGATATCAGCTAATCTATTATGGTTAGAAAAAAAATACCTGTTATTACTGCTTTGTTTTATCATTCCATTTAAATTTTCATTTGCGTAAGTCTGTGTATCTGTGTTCATGATATTGCTATAACGTTTTGTGCTAGATGTCTTAACTTTTTAAAAACTATGCAAACAAGGTACAGTGGCTTGTACCACAATAAATAAAGATACTATGCTTTTTTTATGCAGCCTAAGATTTCAGTTTTTAATATATCTATGATATGGTTTGAATCTGTGTCCCCGTTCAAATCTCAGGTTGAATTGTAATCCCCAGTGTTGGAGGTCAGGCCTGGTGGGAGGTGATGGGATCATGGGAGCAGATACCTCATGAGTGATTTAGCGCCATCCTCTTGGTGCTGTCCTCATGATAGTGAGTCAGCTCTCGTGAGATCTGGTCATTTAAAAGTGGGTATCACCTCCCTGCACCTCGCTCCTATTCTAGCCATGTGATGTCTGTGTTTTCTCTTTGCCTTCTGCTATGATTGTAAGTTTCTTGAGGTCTCCCTAGAAGCTGAGCAGATGCCAGCATTATGCTTCCTGTACAGCCTTTGGAACTGTGAGCCAATTAAACTTCTTTTCTTTATAAATTATCCAGTCTCAGGTATTTGTTTATAGCAATGAGAGAATGGACTAATACATTCTACATCATGGTTTCTTTTTCTTGGCTTTTACTGAGTTTTTAAGTAGCTTTTTCATATGAGGCGAACTTAACCAGGATCCCTCTTATCCAGTTCTTTATGATTCAATTTGAATCTGAGTGTAGGCCTCTCTATGATATTACTGTTGAATTTCATCTCATTAATTTTGTATAAAGTTTTCCTAGGGTATTACTTTCTCAATTTTATTAAAAAAATATTTTACATACAGGGGTACATGTGCAGGTTTGTTACATAAGTATATTGCACCCAGATAGTGAGCATAGTATCCAATAGATACTTTTTCAACCCATAACCCTCCTTTTCCTTCCCCTTTCAATAGTCTATAGTATCTTAAATCTTAATCTGCAATGTGCTAAAAGAGAAGTTACTAATAGTTAAATAAATACAGCCCTTAGTTTGTATTCCAACACCAAATATAGTTTGTCAGACCAATAGTGATAAGTTTAATCAGTAACAAGAACTGAAATTTAGCTACCCTCCAAAAGCCATAAAATCATCATTAGCACTAAGATATGCCATTCACAATTTTAGCAAGTGCTATTTCTCGTCTGAATGTAAGGTCAAATACCTGACTGACGTACTGAGGACTGACAGCAGAACAGGAATGACATGATTAGTAACTGCAGACCATTAAAGTAATCTGATGACACAGATGAAATTAATGCTGATAATTATTAGAGATATTAGAATGATTTGTGTTTATTGCCTCTTACAGCAACATAATTCTGCTCCCTTAATAGAAGCATGTAAATGGTAACTTAAAAATACAATTTAATGATGAATATTATTAGTATTAAAAAGTTATTAAATTTATAAATATTTATTTAATGTTTCATTTCTACAAAGCTCTTGGGAGTACTTCTATAAAAAGTATTATGATATTGGAAAGTAAAAGGATAAAAGTCAATACAAAATAAGACTTGTTTTCTTATACATATATTAGTTCAAATTGGAGAAATACATTGATGTTACTCTCCAGCTTTATGTTTTTTGGAAATATGTCTATTCTATATTAAATCACAAAAATGCTGCTAATATGGAAACAGCCTTAAAAATGTACAGTGAATAGACAAAATGGGGCATTGTGTATGTGATTATTTTCTACTAAAGATGATAGAAAACACAATTTTTAAAATGTTATAATGAAAGTGGTAACCAAGAAAAATGCTTTCACTTATTGCTTGCCAGAATGCATTAAGGTAGGTATTACCTCAATTTTTCCAAAAGGGAACTGTGTCTTGGGGCACACACAGCCAAAATTCAATCCAATTTGAAATGACTGCAAAACCTTAATTTATACCCATAAAGTTCTACTTTTTTAGTGATTTATCTGCCTTCTCTAAGAAGGCAAGTCTGTTCCATTCTCTGTTCATACAGGAATTTGCTCAATCCATATAACAAATAATCAACCCATGCAACAAACCCTCAATGCCTCTTATAGTCATTTCAGCCATTAGCTTCTTTCAGAGAACATTGCACAAGATCTAAACAAGGAGTTCTTACTGAAATAGCAATCAATAAACTGGTTTTAAAGAAAATTATAGTTTATTGACTTCTATAGTTCATTGTCACATTGTCAAAGTTCATACTAGAAAAGTCTTTCTCCTCACAAACGGGTTAAAAATGTCATAAATCTTGCTTCCTGCATGAAATAAGCTCATTTTATAGTAAGTACTATTTGTCACAGAATTTACTGAATTAAATCATTGCAGCTGATTTTATTCCAAAGGTGACTCCACAATATCTACTCTTCACATGTGCTTCAAGGATGTGACCTTCACATTCCCTATCAAAGGTGAAGTTTACTTCTCCATCTCCCTGGGCAGGCCCTATAATTCCTTTGACCAATAGAATTTGCTAAAATGACACTCTGAAGTTCTATATAGCCCTTAAAAAGACTGGCAGCATCAGCTTCCTGATACTTGAAACCTTTGCTTTCAGTACATCTCACTGGGAACCCAGCAGCTGTGCTGTTGGAAACTCAGCTCACATAAAGAGACTGTAGACTGTGTCTAGGGACTTCAGTCAACAGCTCCAGCTAAGCTCCCAAGAGACATCTGAGTGAGCCTTTCTGGACATCCAGCCTAGTCTAGCTTTCAGGGAACTGCAGTCCCAGATATCTGTATCTGTAATGGATAATTACTGCGTTAAAGAGAGACCCAAATGAGAACCACCCTGCTGATTCCAGTCAGCCTATGGGAACATGATCAATAATAACAAATGGTCATTTTAACCCACTAAGTTTTAAGATGGTTTATTATGTAACAATGAATAACCAGAATAGTCATAAAAACACTTTAGTTGTTTTCTGTGTTTTTATTTTCCCTTAAGCACCAAGAAGTATTTGAATAAACCCAAGTGCTTTGCCCAAGGGTACCTATATAAGAATCCTGATTTTCAAAGCAGCAGCACGAAATAGGTTACTAATCTCATCTTTACTTAGTACATGTGGACAATACAGAGAAACAGTATCACTTGACAAAAGTCTCAGTACTAATTATACGCTAAACTTACACAAAGATTTGTGTGACCTTTATATTCCTTCGGCTTTGTGACCTCAAGATAGATCCAAGATTTTCAGATACCCAGAATCTGAGAAAGGACATTGTAAAGTTGATCTAGTCTCAATTACACTCTTGACTGAAGCCAGTTTTCATGTACCACCCGAGCTTTTATCTGAATCATAGATATCAGTTATAATATTCCTTGCTTACTCATTTGTGACTGTTCTGGAAGCATTGGGGTATCATGTGAACATCATGTTTTCTTCCCAATACTGTTGATACTTTTAGATATGTTTTAATTATTCCCTTCTTTTGATCTTTTCTGCTACTGCTTTAGCTCCAGCCCTTTCATTGCTCACCTGACTTTATAGAATTTGGCTATTCCTGTGCATGTTGCCATATGACTATCTAAGCCTTTCTAGAAATAGTGATTTTTACTTCTGACATTGCCTGAAATTTTTTTGGTGCAATTATATTTAAAATGTACAGTAATTTCACAGAATAATAATATTTGACCTCAAGTGACCATGTGTCCAGACATACTCATCGTAATATGGATCCTGTCAAATCCACCAGATCATAAGGCTGTGAAGACCCACAGCAGTCTATCATAAGTCTAAAGTGGTACCATCAGGATCAGGGACGAGCAGGCCAGAGGGTACAAATAAGCAGCATGAGCAATGCACTCCCATGACCTTTGCTACTATTGTACAATTTCTACTCTATCATCTCAGAAATATAACTGTAACTGAGGATCCATTGTGACATCTTGCTATCAAAGAAAAAAGGCCAAGCTTGATTAATGAATGGATATCCTTAGGGCTTGAGGTACAGCCTTAATTCAGAGTGTCCCTAAAAGCTAACAGGGTGGGGAAACCCTCCCAATAGTCAGAATTTTGGATAATGCCCCTGGTCCTACACATTGTGTGGAAATATAAGCTACCCAGGGTAAGAATACATATGCTCTCACAGGAAGTGGCAAAAATGAGAGATTAGGAATAAATTAATTTGGGGAAAATAAATTAGAACAGACTGAGGCGCAAAGTTGAAGATCTTTGTATTGCATATTTTCACGCACCAAATAATATCACCTGTGAAAGATGAGCAAAATGACCAAGCAGATAGGATCAACTGGCCACTTGATACAGTCCAGTTTCTTTTTTTTGACAGAGTCTTGCTTGGTGGTCCAGGCTGGAGTGGAGTGGCGTGATCTCGGCTCACTGCAACCTCTGTCTCCTGGGTTCAAGCCATCCTCCTGTCTCAGCCTCCCGAGTAGCTGGGACTACAGGTACACACCAAGACACCTGGCTAATTTTTTTGTATTTTTAATAGAGACAGTGTTTCACCACATTGGTCAGGCTGGTCTTGAAATCCTGACCTCAGGTGATCCACCTGCCTTGGCCTCCCAAAGTGCTGGGATTATTGGTTATCTTAATGCTGGCACAGTGGGTGCATAAACAGAGCAGCCAGGGTGTCAAGGATAGAGGTGACCGTGAGTCTGATGGTTTGGGTTCCCACTCACCAAGGCTGACATAGCTACTTCTACTGCGGAGTGTTCAACATTCTCCAACAAAGCCTGCTCTGGGATTCCATCTCTCAAGGAGACAAACAAGCCATCTAGTGGCAACTTCCATCCTGGAAGGAGCACTTACTCATCTTGATTAGAAACAACACATCTTCTGTCAATAATTATGGGTTTGCTGTTTATATGCTCAAGACCTAAACCACTACCACTATCGGAGGACTCACTGTGTAACTTAGCAAGGATTGCATTTATGGGTTTGCTGTTTATATACTCAAGACCTAAACCACTACCACTATCGGAGGACTCACTGTGTAACTTAGCAAGGATTGCACTTTACAGCAAAGGAGACATGACTGGGAACATGATGATGGGGTTCACTACTTATATCACAGTCTGCAGTCACCAGAACCTGCCATCCTGATAGATCGATGGCATGGCCTTTTTAAGGCATAGCTGATGTTCCACATAGAGATTATTCTCTGTGAATATGGGGAACCTCATTCCAGGATACACTGTAAACACACCCTAAATTAACAATTATTTTATGGTGGTATGTCTCCAGTACACAGATTATATAATCCGAGAATCAGGAGGTAGAAATAGGAGTGAGCGCAGGTACCACTTATCACTTTATTTCCTCTCACCTCTCAATATACCCTTTATTATCCTGTCTTGTGACACTGGAGTTGGACCTTGCAACTATTTCTCCCTTGTCAGCCGGCAATGATGCTGAGCTTTGTCAGTAAAAGGCACTGGAGAGACACTGTGGGAGGAAGGGGCTTTTCTTCCTGGTTCTATTGTGCTTTTCGTTTTTCTTGCTCCATGATGCTCACCTAGCATGTGGGACACCAAGTGGTGCCCATTCCAAAAGAGTTTCAGTAATACCCACACAGGTGGCTGCCAAGTGAATTCTCCTGTCTTCCAGTGAATTTAGCAGAATCAGTTCCCTAGAGGCAGTTTCCAGAAATCCCACCAGTGTCCAAGTACTCCAGAGCACATGAGCTAATTGACAGATGGAAGTCTTACTGAAAACTTAGTTACAGGGATACTAAGGGGTTCTGCCTCAAAGGATGCAGTGTATGTTCTGAATTAGAGACCATTATATGATGCTCTTTCTCACATAGTCAGAATTTACGAGTCCCAAAATTACCAAGGAATTGAAGTAGAAATGGCCACTCTTACTATCACACTTGAAACCTTAACTGGTGAAATTTTTGCTTCCTATGCCAGGTATATTTTGAGTTCTACTAATTGAAGTCTTAATCTGTAAGGAAAACTGTTATAAAGTAACAAAGCAAGGATTCCATGGAATCATTTCATATTTGTTTCACCTGTACTTGGTTCCCTTTCACATTCTTTCTGTGTCTTCTTTTGAATTAGTTGAATGGTATTTATCATCCAATTTTATCCTCTCATTGGCTTACTAAATATATTTCACAGTTAAGTTCCTTTAGTGCTTTCTTTGGGTTTATAATATACATCTCTAACTTACCACACACAATCTACCTTCAAGCTATGTGACACCACTTTACATATAATACAAAAACTTTATAAGAATCTGCTTCTTTTCTGGTATTTGGGCTCTTGTCATTATTATACATTTTAACTATAAGTATGTTATAAACTTCAAACACATTTCATTTCCTTTCAAAATTCACTTACCTTTTAAAGATATTAGATAATACAGTTTCTAGTATGCTTGCTTCCTTTATGTAGACCAGTATTTCTGTTTAGTAACATTTTTCTTATTGCTAAAGACTTCCTTTAACATTTCTTTTTTTTTTTTTTTTTTTTTTTTTTTTTTTTTTTTTTTTTTTTGAGACGGAGTCTCGCTCTGTCACCCAGGCTGGAGTGCAGTGGCCAGATCTCAGCTCACTGCAAGCTCCGCCTCCTGGGTTTATGCCATTCTCCTGCCTCAACCTCCTGAGTAGCTGGGACTACAGGCGCCCACCACCTCGCCCGGCTAGTTTTTTGTATTTTTAGTAGAGACGGGGTTTCACCATGTTAGCCAGGATGGTCTCGAACTCCTGACCTCATGATCCACCCGTCTCGGCCTCCCAAAGTTCTGGGATTACAGGCTTGAGCCACCGCGCCCGGCCCCTTTAACATTTCTTATACTGCAGGTATGCTAATAATGAATTCTTTTAGTTTTTATTTGTCTCCGTAAGTGTTTGCCTTGGTTTTTAAAAGATATTTTTGCATTTTAGGATGGCAGTTCTCTTTTTCAGTGCCTTCAAGATGATGCTCCACTGGCTTCTAGCCCTCACTATTCCAGTCAAGAAGTCTGTTGTTATTCTTGCTTGTTTGTTTGTTTTTTTTTTTTTTTTGGAACAGTGTTTCTTTATTCCTCTAGTTGTTTGTAATATTTTCTCTTTGTTGCTTGCCTTAAGTTCAATGGTATAGTTTTCTCCAGGTTCTTTTGCTTCATTGAACTTCTGAGCCTAAAGCTTTATCATTTCCATCAAATTTGAAAACTGTTCAACCATTTTTTTTTTAATATTTTTTACCCCTCTCTTTCTTTGGAGATTAAAAATACAGTTTTAATAGACCACTTCATGTTGTCACACTACTCTCTATTCTATGCCATTTTTTGTTGGTCTTTTATCTCTCTCATTTCAAGTAGCTTCTCATACTGTTTTTTCAAGCTCACTAATCTTTTCTTCTGCAATATCTTAGCTGCAGTTAATCCTATCTAGTGTATTTTTCATGTAAGATATTATGGTTTTTATCTCCAGTTGAGTGGGCTTTTAAAAAAATATTTTTCATGTCTTCTTTTAGCATGCTAAATTTCTTCTATATTTTGGAGCTTATGAAACATAATTATAATGCTTGTTTTATGCTTATCTGCAAATTATATCATATGTGTTATTCCTGAGTCAGGTTTTGCTGACTTATTTTTATTTACGTTATGGCTCATATTTTTCTGCTTATTTTCCTGCTTGATCATTTTTTATTGGATACCAGACATGCAATGACCAAATTGGATACTGAATATTTTTATATACCTAACTGTACTTTTTAAGCTTAGCAGTGAGATGTAATTAAGTTACTTGAAAACAATTTAATCTTTTCTGGTCTTGCATTTAAATTCAGTAAGGCAGGACCAGAGCAGAATGTATTCTAGAGCTATTTCCCCCCCATTACTCAGGTAAAAACCTTCTTGTTATTCTACTTTATGCCCTTTGAATTATGAGGTTTTTCATTTTGCATTCTTTCATTTAGACGGTAGGAACACAATCTGTTTCTGGCCTTTGGTGCACCCTGAGTATTTATAATTCACTTGAATCCTTTTGTCTATTTTTGCCCTCAACATTGGTAGTTTTTTTTTTTTCCTTTCTACATGCGCTAATCTTTACTCAGCTGAAAACTCAAGAGGGGCTACTCCGCTAATTTCAGGAGCTATCTGCATAAGCGTCTTTGTTGTTCCTACTCTCTACCCTACAAACTCTAGCAATCTTGACCTTCTCAAATCATTTTTAAGGTTCCTCTTAACAGTGAGAGCAACAGTTCCTACCCAGGTCTCCACCCACTCCAGCATTTTATTATGCAATTATGCTCCAGGCAGTAGAGTCTGGGGTGATCATAGATCTCATTTCATTTCATTTTTCATCTTGTGGGGATCTCATTCAGTACCTGTATTTCATATCTTGAATATTTCATTTCATATGTTTTGTTGTTTTTGATCAGGTGGAAGAATAAATTTGGCCACCACCATCTCATTTTGACAGGAAGAAGTCTCTAATCCCGTTGAATTGAAGATGAGACTATTACCTGGCCAAATGGGCTTCTTAAGCCACTGAGTTGTCAGCAGACAATAAAAAGGGTTACTCTACTGGCTGAAGTGTTTGATTTCAATAACCAGGAGGGAATTGGGTTGCTGCTGCACAGTGGTGGCAAGAAGAACTATGTATAAAACCCAGGGAATTATCTTGGACCCTTATTGACACGAGCTTAATGGAAAATTATGACAAATGGAAACAATCAAGATTACTGAGGACTTAGACCCTTCAAGAATGTAGTTTTAGACAACTCCAGCTAGTACAAACTCAAACCAGCTGAGTTTCTGACTGAAAAACTATAGTTGGACACAAATTTCCACATATCTCTAACTTCTCAAAGTCCTCTGCAGCTTACAATCATTTGTAACATGTATTATATCTTTAAGCATTTCTTTGAACATTCCCTTCACCATATTCCTGTAATTAAAATGTGGCAATTCCTTAAGGACACTGTTTGGTGGACAGTTATTTTAACAAATGTTTGTTTTCTCTTCATGACACAATTTCCAGAGATTCTGGAGATGCTGTAGATATGCTATCCATTCCACACTGCTATTTCTAATAACTTTTCTCATTCCTACATCAAAACAAATAAATAAATACATTAAAAATTTCGAAAGATAATTCTTTTGAAATAAATGGCATAATACGTGCTACTCTCACTTACAGTAGTTGTCTATCAATATCACAGTGTGTTCTTCTCATTCATTGAAGATTCAAGTACCTGGTCTCACTGTTCTTTATACTACTATAATCTTGTACATTCATATAAATGAATTATCCAACACATAGCCTAGATCCACTTTCAATCATATTTTTATACAGTCATATTTGACCTTTTATTATCATTCTAAAATCTCTGTTTTGAGTGTCTTACTTTCTTTACCATATCCAATCTTTCACTCACCCCATGACTTCTATTTGAACCATTCTTTGACCCATTGAGCCTCCAATGCACTGACTCCTTAACTTCCCTAATTGGCCGTAACTCCCCACACATCCATGCTTCATTCATTAAAAAAAAAAAAAAAAAAAAATTCTCAATTCCCTTGCCACTCTCTACCTTCATACACACAAGTAGCAAAATCTTCACCCTGAATAAATTTGACTCTGACTATTTTGCTGGTGATACCCTCCAGCCTATAGAAGAAGAGGAGCCATTCACGGAAATGCAGAAGAAGCTTCAGGAAGATAGAAGAAAAACCTGGAGACTAGATTCCAAGAAAAGAACTTTCCATGACTTTGTGTCTCTAATTGAACCTTTCAGTAACACTACTTCTGGAAAGTTCCTCCTAAAGAAAATGCTGCAAGCGATAAATTGTACCTAATTCTGAAAATTCAAGAACAATAAATCATGAGAATTAACTATTTGGTTAGTTCTTCCTCTGTGGTCAAGTTCTTTATGTTGCAACAATTGTGAATTTTTGCCATGCCAACCTGAAGGATGGTTCTGCCCTGTCTAATGCCTTTCCTTTAATAATAGAGACATCTTGGAAAGTATAAGTTCAAGCTTTGACAGAGTGAGGATAAGGGAGGCAGGGAGTCAAAGTGAGGTGGAAGGGATTCAGGTACTTGCAAGAGTGAGGTGCTAAAGAGGTCCTGGGGCCATGCATGGTGGCTCATGCCTGTAATCCTAGAACTTTGGGAGGCTGAGGCAGGTGGATCATCTGAGGTCAGGAGTTCACAACCAGCCTGGCCAAAATGGTGAAACCTCCTCTCTACTAAAAATACAAAAATTAGCCAGGCATGGTGGCAGGCACCTGTAATCCCACCTACTTGGGAGACTGAGGCAGGAGAATGAATTGCTTGAACCCGGGAGGATGAGGTTGCAGTGAGCCGAGATCGTGCCATTGCACTCCAGCCTGGGCAACAAGAGCGAAACTCCATCTCAAAAAAAAAAAAAAGGTTCTGGGAGCTCTTTTAGGGGGATATCAGAAGTTAAAAGGGAGCTAACACTAAGAAGGGTGAATGAAGTAATGATATGGTATTGAGAAAAACCTTAGACTCTGCCTGCTTTAAATTAGCAGCAGTGCTGCCACACTGGAGAGTTATGTTGAACACTGAACTGTGGCTTAGGGATTTGGGATTAATTTTGACTTATTGTTTTATTTAACAAAGTTGTGTTGAGAATGTCTAAAATAAAATTCATGTTACTCTTGTAACACTTTATGCTCAGAAAGAACTTGAGTTTCACTTTCATTTCCTTCATGTGTTTCTCCCATCAGAGTTATATAATTTAACCAGATGAAGTGGTGCTCTGAGCATTGAAATCAGCTAGTTGACTTTATTCCCCTACCATATTAATCAACTCTCATTTGGCTGGTTAGCTCAGTAGATAAGAGCTAATGAATCCATGGCATAAGGTTTAATGTTTCTGGGGATCTGTAGTGAATACCAGATCTCTTCTTTAGGGATAATACACCCATTTCCTCCACTGCCAACCACTGTGAACATCAGTTGCTGATCATATCTCTGTCTCTCACTGGACATAGCCTCAGCCACAAGGTCTACTTGACCAGGGCTATATACTCTTTCAAGGGTGGCTTGCTGCTAATGACTGACTGGTGCAAAGATACAAAAGTCTAGCTATATTTTCTTAGTTTGAAACAACATGGAAAGGTTATCTCAGCTCTGGAGTTCTCTAGCCATAGAATTGGCTAAAGCCTTCATTGGAGCAACAGTGCAGGTGAGCTTCCCCTTTTGCCCAGTCCTGCCTTCCTCCTTCCTTAGACATGTCATTTGAAATCAACTAAAAGTAATACATGGGCACACAGTTCTTGTCTGAGTCTGTTTCCAGGAAACCCAGTCAAAGGCAAGAGACAGGAACTGACAATTTTTGCTCTGGTCATGGTCAGAAACTGCACGTATAAACAGTTGGCTATGTTGCATGAGAAAGCGGAGGAACATGCAAATCAGTCTTCTCCCATGGATAGTTTCCTCTAAGGTCAGACAAGTCTTTCAGCATATTTCTCAGATTATTTCTTTTCTCAAAGAAATAACTTCTACTTGCATCAATACCGAGGACATTAACAATCAGGAATATTTTATTACCTCACTGCATTTGTTTTCCCACAAAGAAGAGTGGAAAAGCCATCTTAAATTGTTGGTGCAGCAAATGCAAATGCAGATTCCAACACCTACTGAAACAGTCTAACATAGAAACAGCAGAAAATAAATGACTATTTTAGATTTCAATCCATATGTTGGGCAAACTAAGAAAAAAGTTGTGAAGTAGTAAATTTAATGTGTAGTAGAGATAAAAGACTGAGAAACTGGAGAGGCTAAATTCAACAGTCCTTTGCTAGCTTTCCTAGGTCCTGTCTTTTACTGATATATTTGTTGTTAGGTTGTTCTTATTATTGCTCTCATGAAATTACTTCTATTTCCAAATTGTTACACAAAGGAATGTTCTTTTGGAGCAATGAAGGGTAGATTGTCTGGCATGAAGTCATTGCTTTGTGGTTTTGAGGGTCACTCAGATAAGGTAAGGGATGCTATAAGCATCGTTGTACTGAGGAATTCCACTTTATCCACAATCTTGTTGGTTTGTCTTCAGCAGATACATACTCATGATTCAGACCTATATTCAGTTTAACTAGGAGATGAAAACATTCTCCTGAGCTGGGGGACAAGATAAAATTTCAGGTCTAGTTTCTTACTGGCAGTCCAGTTCAAATTACCAGAGCCATGTTAGCTATTTCACAAAAGTTATCTCATGTTTTCTTACAATAACCTATTCTCAGATAAGTGCTAAGAGCCTGATTGCACAGTTAATGAGTCTTGAGATTATGAAATGTAACTCAACAGAGGCATTCTAGTAAGTGTGGAACCAGAATTTGAACTCAGGTCCAGTGGACTCCAGAAGTAATTTTACGATCCATACTCACAAAATGTGAACTGATTTCCTCACCATTGAGTTTGCACTTCGTTTATGAGTAATGGAGAGGCCTTAAATTTTTGGAGTTGGACAGTAAAGCAATCACTGTGGTATTTAATGATGACTGTTATTCTCCAAATAGGTATTTGACTGGGGGCTGGGAAAAGATTGTGAAATTTATTGTAGTTGTTCACCTGAGAGGTTAAAAAGGCTCTGACTGCCATGGTACTGGCAACGGAGAAAACAGGATGGATGGGAAAGATATTTCAGAGTGACAATGGGACTCAACCGATTACACAGTAAGACAGAGAACAGGGAGTTATGTTGATGGCATTGAGTCAAACAGAAATGGTGAATACAATGATTTTTAAATCTATTGTTCTTACATTTTGATTTAGAGATGCTTTGTTGACTTCCAGGTGGAAATCATTACTAACTAGTTGGAAATTCAGGGTGGAAGCAATAAGTCAGTCTCTATAAACAATACTAGACTCTTATTATTTATTATTTATTTCTTTAGAGACAGGGTCTGGCTCTGTCACCCAGGCTGCAGTGCAGTGGTGCGATCTTGGTTCCCTGCAACCTCTGCCTCTAGGGCTCAAGCGATCCTCCCACCTCAGCCTCCCAAATAGCTGGGACTACAGGTGCACGCCACCACACTCAGCTAATTTTGTATTTTGTAGAGACAGGATTTTTCTGTGTTTTCCAGCCTGTTTTTGAACTCCTGAGCTCAAGCATATCTGCCCACCTCAGCCTCCCAAAGTGCTGGGATTACAAGCGTTTGTCACTGCACTTAGTTGACTCTATTTATTTCTGTTAAAAGAATTAGCTTTAAAGTATAACAATTAATTGACACCTTGCTTGGTTAAATTTAGTCACACAGGATATATAAAGTCTGTTCGTGATCTGGTAAACAATTGAACAATCATCTAGGCAATTGGATGGCATAGATTTGAATAATATAACAAGGTCACCAGAAGTCTCTGAAGTCTCATGTGGAAAACTGGACTTGAGACTATTAGAGACAAAATGGTCATATTTTTCTGACAAAGGAGAGAGGTCTTAAATAAAATAAATATTTAAAAAATGAAAAATGTGATATTTATTGTTCTTAGCCTAGTTGTGAAAAATTATATTTTATATATGTACATATAAATAAAGTAGATTTCCCATATAGAACTTTACAATTCTGGATTTCCTTCCAAAGAATTGGAATATCTGGATATATTGGGCAAAAAATGTTTTACTTAGCTGTGCCTGAGGAAAGGAGTTCTGGTTAGAGGGGCATGAACTCTGCATTTTACAATAGTCTGTATCTCTTCCTATCATTAAACCTCTCTGCTTCAAATTTTTAAAAATTTTTTTTGACTTACTAGTTCCTGTTCCCTTTAGGTATTCGCATTTAAGATTACAGACTTAGGATGGGGATAAAATGTTCTGGTTGATTAAATCTTATGAATCATGCTTACATGAAGATACATACGAATTATTAAAGATCTTGGCTAGTGGAAATACTTTATTATATGAATACACTGGAGTGAAAAAAGACATACATACATACATTTGACAACTTGATAAATCTAATTACTGTAACTTAGGCCATAAAAAAATCAAGACAGATGTCTGTAATTGTAGTTAGTACATCACTAACACACAGGGAAAATGCAATTATTTTAACATTTACTGCCTAAATAATGAGAAGTAATAGTTTTGTCTGGCTTGACAACAGTATGCTTGAGTTTAATTACAGGTTGTCCTTTCCCAAATATTTTAAAAATCACAGCAGTTTGGCTGGGTGCAGTGGTTCACTCCTGTAGTCCCAGCACTTTGGGAGGTGGAGGTGGGTGGGTCACTTGCACCCAGAAGTTCAAAACCATCCTGGAAAACATAGCAAAACCCAGTCTTTACCAAAAATCATAAAAAATACACAAATACAAAAATTACTGGGCACGGTGGTGCATGCCTGTAGTCCCAGCTACTCGGGAGGCTGAGGTGGGAGAACTGCTTGAACTCAGGAGGCCAAGACTGCAAGGAACTGAAATCACACCACTACACTCCAGCCTGGGTGACAGAGCCAGACTCTATCTCAAAAATACAAACAAACAAGAGAACCAAAAAAAAAAAAACCAAAAAAACACACAGTAGTTTGCTCCTTGATGGCCAACCGTTAAATCCTAGTTATAGTTTGCCAAGCCTTGATTGCTTTGGGCCTAAATCTCCCTAGAAAGCCAGCTCCAGTCAGACGCTTACTGTCCTCCATTTCCATTATGCTGAAGCTTAATTACTTCCAGAGAACTGTCACCAAGTGTTGCCTTCTATTAATAGCTCTAATGTTGGATCACCTTAACCTCTTCAAGCAGTGTTAGTTCCTCTGACCCTTTTGTCTTTAAACTTCTCTACTCTGTGGGTTTCTTTCTTTCTTTTTTCGTATTGAGATAGAGTTCACATACCATAAAATTCACCCTTTTAAAGTGTCCAATTCAGTATTTTTTTGTATACTCACAAAGTTATGCAACAATTACAATTAGCTAATTCCAGAACATTTTCATCATCCCCACAATAATCTCCATGTCCATTAATAATCACAGACCATTCCCTTCTCCCCCAGTCCCTGGAAACCACTAATCTACTTTCTATCTCCATGAATTTCCCTGTTCTGGACATTTCATATAAATGTAATCATGCAATACATGACCTTTCATGTATGGTTCCTTTCACTGAGTACAAAGTTTCAAGGTGCATCCATGCAGTAACACGTATCTTCCCTTCCCCTTTTCCTTCTTTCCTTCTTTCCTCCCTTCCTTCCTTCTTTCTTTTTTTCTGTCTTCCTTTCTTTTCTTTCTTTCTTTTACTTTCTTTCTTTCAGATGGAGTTTTGCTCTTGTCACTCAGGCTGGAGTGCAATGATGATCTTGGCTAACTGGCTCACGGCAGCCTCCACCTCCTGGGTTGAAGTGATTCTCCTGCCTCAGCCTCCCAAGTAACTGGGATTACAGTGTGCACCACCACACCCAGCTAATTTTTGTATTTTTAGTAGCGATGGGATTTCACCATGTTGGCCTGGCTGATCTCAAACTCCTGACCTCAAGGAATCCACTCACCTGGCCCTCCCAGAGTGCTGGGATTATAGGCATGAGCCACTGCGCCCAGCCCATACTTCATTTCTTTTTTATTGCCAAGCAATATGATGTTGTATGAATATACCACATTTTGTTTATCTATTCATCTGTTGATAGATGGGTTGTTTCCATTTTTTTGGCTCGTGAGAGCAATGCTGCTATGAACATATGTGTACAAGTTTTAAATCTCTTGGGTCTATACATAGAAATGGAATTGCTGGATCATGTGGGAAGTCTATACTTAGCTTTCTGAGGACCTGTCAAACTCTTTTTCAAAGTGACTGCACAATTTTACACACTTACCAGTAATGTATGAAGGTTTCAATGTCTCCACATCTTCACTAACACTTATTGCATGTCACTTTGATTAAAGCCAGTACTGTGGATATGGGGTGGTATCTCATTGCAGTTTGATTTACACCTCCCTGGTGACTAATGATGTTGAGCATCTTTTCATGCGCTCATAGGCCATTTGTGTATCTTCTTTCGAAAAATATCTATAAGACTCCTTTACCCACTTTTTAATTGGGTCATTTGTCTTTTTATTATTGAGTTGTAAGTATTGTTTATGTATTTTAGATTCAAGTACTTTATGAAATATATTATTTGCAAATGTTACAAATGTCATTCATCTTGTTGGTTTTATTTTCTTTATAGTAGCCTCTGAAGCATAAAACTTTTAATTTTGATGAAGTGCATTTTATCTGTTTGTTTTTCCCTCGGTCGATTGTGCTTTTAGTGTCATTTTAAGAAATCATTTTCTAATCTAAGATCACAAAGACTTATGCCTCTGTTTTGATTTCGGTTGTGGATCTATTTGGAGTTATTTTTTTCATATGATGTGAGAGAATTTCAACCTTTTTTTGCATATGAATATTTCGTTGTCTTTACACTGTTTGTTGAAAAGACTACTCTTTCTGTATTTGAAAGGCTTGGTATCCTTGTAAAAAATCACTCAACCATAGATGTATCAGTTTATTTCTGGACTGTCCATTCTATTCTTTTATCTATATGTCCATCCTGTGTAGTACCACATTTTATCGTATTCAGAGAATGTTAAAAAGTTTTCAACACTGCTAGTGAGATATTCTAGATTTCTATTTACAAAAGTCAACTAAAATAATTAGATTATCATAAAAATTGAAAAAGAAGTTGCATTGCAGAACATACTCCCTCTGAAACACCTACACTGAGTTTAACGTTTTTATAGCACTATTATAACAAAAATTGGTATAGCCATAAAAATAGATGGATAAATACACTGTATTTAACCTCTTTTCGTTGCTTAAAATATATAACCATTAAATACAATAAGCTAATTAAGATGATAACACCAAATTGTTAGGATGGTGACATCAGTTCATTTGGAATGATAATGCTTGCTCAATGAGAGAGAGAATATCAACCCTCAGAAACAGTAGAAGTGCTGTTAATAAAATAAAATTGTCATAGCATTAATAATTCTGTACTAAGTCAGAAATAATTTGCATATATTTGGCATTTAAAATAGTTAAATAATGTGGCCTAATGTTTACAGATTAGTTTTATACTTCCAGTGTAAATACTGGGGCTGATTTTAAATTTGTGATATTTAGTTGAAAAGGGGGTAAGAATTGTACTAAATTTGTTAATTATAGTGGAATGATAAGAAACTTTGAATTTTACAGTTCATTTAATTTGTGAGATTTATTTTTTAATATTGGGAATTTTTGCTTACATAGTTGGGCTTGAGGAAATTTGATTAAGTTATAAATAAAACTGACTAATTATGGGAGTTTAGTTGGTTTAACTTGATAAATATTAAACAAGTAAGTTTCTTAAAGTAATTAGAAATTTACCAGATTTATAAGTAGAATACTATTTGTACAGTATACTTTAAGCTCAAGGCAAATTAAGTTTTAGAACTTATAACATAAGTAAATTGAATAGCATGTAAAATCTTAATTAACAGTCTAATATACTTCTCTGTGTACAATAAAATGTCACATCTGGTCATACAAAACTTACTCATATTGAAGTAGTTTATAATGCAAAATTCTACACACATTGAGAAAAAAATAAGTTGTAAAATTCTGCTATCCAACAGCTTTTATCACCGCCAAAATAGACTTAGGATAAAGACTGAAAATATTATGTCCTTCAATTTTTATTATTAGCACAATAAATATACTGATTTCTATTATATATGAGATATTTTGAATGATCAGTATGTTTCTGCTGTTTTCAAATGTTTTAATTTCAATATTTTTTATTTCTAGAACAGAAATATTTCTATTTAGTATTTTAAAATTAATTCACTCAAAAGCATTTGTTAAATACTTGATGGATGTGTGGATTGAAGACAAAAATAAAGCAGTCATCTTCAACGTGATATTGAGTTTGACACAGAAGTAACAGGAAATTCTCTGGGTGCTATCATCCCTTTTCAGTAACCACCATAATCCAACTGTTACAGAGGGGTTGGTGTTTTTTTCAGGGGTAGAGCAGATTGTGACTTCAACCTGCTGCATCTATTAATACTATTCTGCACCATGCTCACCAGGGGAGAAGGATTGCTGAATACAGAAGGGCTTGCCATGCTTTGGGAAATTTAAGACACATTCAACTGAGCCTAAGCCAGAAATGATAATTTAAGTATTTAACAATTGGGCTGGCTTGTGTACTAAAGAATGGGAGCAGATCAAGCTTTGCCGCTAGAGCAGTCCTTGGGGGTTCCTCACTGAGCCAAACATTAACTCTTTGGTTGCTGGATTGTGGGGAGTTTCTGGAGATCTGGAGACACGGCTGGGGTAGCTAGCACTATCGTGCAGTGCTTGCAGGGTTAGGGTCAGATGTTGTTTGCCAACAGTTACAAAAGTTTTAAAATACGTTAACAAGCTTGATATTATTGTATTCTGGCTGAATATTAGCTATAGATTAAGCTATGTACAACTGCTATGTAGTTCTGCCTGTCTCCTACTTTTAACTATGAGCCACCGTCTTATTACAGCAAAGTGAAAAGGCATAAATCTTATTTAGGAAATAATACTTCTCATATTAATTAGCAAAGTGATGCCTTGACCTTAGAAATAACCATGCTGTGATGCTTAGGAGTCTGCGGTTTCATTCCTCCTTTGATCTTGGGCACGTGATCCTTCCAGGAGAACCTCACAAGCTTTGCTTTCAATGGCTCCACCCCCATATATTCAGATGGAGACGCAAGTGTACATTAAACTCCTTATACTTCAGCATCTCATACCCATTGGGGGTAGAGCTGCAGAGGTATGTAATCAAGTGTAAGAAAGGTTGATGAAAGGTTAGTGGGTAAAATGGCTATCATCAATTACTATTGTTTCCTTTTGAATTTTTAAAATGTATACTGTAAAACTCACATTTCTGATGTAGAGTTGTAACAAAAGCATAGTCACGTAACCTCCATTATAATCAAAATACAGAATAGTTCTTTTCTGAGGGAGCTTTTTTTTCTTTTTTTTTTTTTTTTTATAAACAAAACTGCCCAGGTTTATTGACCAACAGGCCTCCCTTTTTCTCCCTACCTGCCGCTGTGCGCCCTTCCACACT